>NC_060208.1:144382500-144982500 GCF_021130785.1 Homalodisca vitripennis
ACATAAATATAAGAAACATTAACGCTAATTTGAAGGATTTGGAAAAAAAACATAGACAACATAAGAATACTGCATCTAGGTTCTAAACAGCGCTTCCTATTCAGTGGTGTTCACTTCCATCAGGCAGGCAAAAGGAATGTCCACCAATGATCTGTTTCATATCATTGAAAACTGGACAATGCAGTCACTACCTCTGCCTTCCAAACTCCAAAACACCCGCAACATTCGATTGTCCGTCGCCGGTCCCGTCTGGTCTTCAGGGCCGTGGAGTTGTCTCAGACTATGGACGGTATGTGGACTCACCGCTGGCACTGCCTCGCCCAGCTACACCCGCCTCACTCGCATCAAGCCCCTGCCCGCCCAATCCTGAGTGTTCGCTTTCTCGCTCTCATGTTTCATCAACCCGAACTACACCAACATCAACACCAAGTGAATCTTTTTTAGCCACACCAACCAATAGCTTGTATGACCAGATAAACTCAGTTTATGAATGTCAACAGTGGCAGGAATTCTGGTGAACTGTCACAATGTACCGACATTGGATTGTTTTAAAGATACGGAATTGTTCAGATCTAATCATAAATTTTCTGTTTTTTTCATTTAAATATACAGGGATGTTTTGCATAAAATTGATGAACTAAGTGACACTTTTCAAGTTTTAAAATTCCATCCAACTATTGTCTGTTTTAACTGAGCATTGGTTGAGTAAATCTTGTAAAAATTATCTGGATACTTTTGCAGGATATGAGGTTGCAGCGTTTTATGGCCGAGAACACGCATTCTAGGGGTGGTTTCTTGCATACTGGTGAAGCAAGGTGTGCAGTATAGCTTGGAATCTCGACTTTGTGACCTTAGTGTACCTTTCAGTTTTGAATTTTGTGCTGTCACAATTAAGCTTGCTTTTTCTGATAGGATTGTGGTGGCTGCAGTGTACCGATCTCCTAGTTCCAGCATTGATTCTTTCATTGATGCGTTTGAGTCGCTTGTTGATGGTCATGCTCGGGGTTTTAACAGTCTCATGGTGTGTGGCGACTTCAATGTTGATTTTCTGAGGGACTCAATGGAGAGGAAACTGTTTTCTGGATGTCGTTAACTCAGCTAATGGAAATTTAAATATTACCTGTCCTACCAGAATAGATGGTCGTGGTTCCAGGACATGTATTGATAACATTATAACCTTCTTCAAAGAGTTTCAGTCACAATCGCATGTTTTTGAAACGGGACTTTCTGACCATCTGGCCCAGCTGACTGTGTTATCTCCCCTTTCACCTCGTCAGTCTTCGACTGTTGAAATGAAGTTTCGAATGATAAATAATGAAAAACATTCACACTCTTAATTCCTGTCTCCAGCATGAAAGTTGGGTGGATGTCATTGAAGCTCCTGATTGTAATACGGCAATTTAAGTCATTTTTAAATACCTTCCTTCGTTTGTTTAACTATGCTTGTCCTGAACGCTCAAAAAAACTTAAAGGTCCTGGGAAATAGCCTTGGATAACGTCAGGAATAAGAACCTCTTGTGCGCGAAAACGGGAACTTTATGTTGTAAGTAAGAGCAATTTTTCCACAGATTTCATGTCTTATTTTAGAAGGTATAAATCTATTCTTCGTAGGGTAATACTTCAGGCGAAAAAGAATTTCAACATTGATTACATTAAAAAAAGCAGTAATCTGAGTAGGGCAACTTGGAAAGTTGTGAATGATGAGCTTGGTAATTCAAAATCTTCAAACAACCCTATTATCCTCACCGATGGTGATGTAGCTATCAGAACCCCAACTGATGTAGAAAAGAAAGTTTAACGAATATTTTGTTTCAGTTGGTAATCAACTATCACAGCTGGCTTCTTTTGATTCGGCTCTTGAGTATGTTGCAAATGTCCCAGGTCTTCAACAATTAGATAAACCTTCTCTTTTTTTGTTTGAACCAACCACTATGGCTGAGGTTCTAAGCTCGATTTCTAAGCTGGGGAAACTCGAAGTCGAGTGGGTGGGATGGGGTTACATCTGAAGTTCTTAAGAAGTGCGCATATCTTATAGCTTTTCCCTCTGGTACACATAATTAACCGATCTTTTTCTGAGGGAATTTTTTCCAGAAAATCTAAAGCTGTCCTGTTATATGTCCAATCCATAAAAAAGGCCAAAAAACTGAGATTTCTAATTACAGGCCAATTAGTCTGTTCTCTTCTTTTGCTAAGGTGTTTGAGATGGTCATTCTGGCAAGACTTCAATGTTACTTTGACTCTAATACTCTCTTGACTGCATCTCAGTTTGGTTTCAGAAAAGGGTTTTTAACTTCTAGCGCTGTCAATGATGTCATTGGTGCCGTGTTGGGAGCCTTGGATGGGTCGCAGTGTGTCGGTGCGATATACTGTGATCTGTCCAAGGCTTTCGACTGTGTCAACCATTCTGTTCTTTTGGGGTAAACTTGAAAGATATGGCTTGAACGGTGCAGCTCTCCTCACTCCTTTCCTCATATCTCTCTCTGAGAGAAAGCAGACAGTTTTCTGTAACAAATAAAGGACAACTTCAAAGAGGTTGGTTGAGGACCAGCTCAGGAGTACCTCAAGGCTCCGTACTTGGTCCTTTTTTATTTTCTATATATATAAACGACCTTCCTTCCAATATGAAATCAGACATTGTTTGCTATGCGGATGACACAACTGCTCTATCTTCTTGTCGTGATATTCACAGCCTCGAAATTATTATGAATCAGTTCGTATGTCAGCTTGAAATAAGTGGTTTGAGTCAAATGGTCTCCTATTGAAATGAAGAAAAAACTAAAATCATGGTTTTCTCACCAACTTTTCGTGATGTTAGCGGGTTTCAGCGTAAATGGTATCAACCCATCAGAGTCTGCCTCTCTTCTTGGTGTTGTCATTGATTACAAGCTTCAACTGGTCTAAACATATAGATGCGCTATGCTCAAAGCTGTCTTCAATTACCTTTGCATTTTCGAGTTTTAATGCCTGCAGTTGGTAAAGAAACTATCGTTCAAATTTACTATTCTTATGTATACAGTAGACTGAAATACGCTATTGGATTCTGGGGATCTTCTAGTGAAATTTTAAGGGTATTTTAGATTCCAAAATAGAATTTGTTCGCATTATGTCTGTAGCAGGTAATCGTGCTCACTGTAAGCCTTTTTTTTTTCAGCAACTGAATCTCCTCACTCTTCCAAGTATCTATATACTTGAAAGTTTTGACTTTCTTCAAAAATAACCCACATCTGTTTTGTAGAGAGCACTTTTAAACATCAGTACAATACCCACCACAGGGGTAATATGGTCTACCCGATCCATAGATTGACAATTTTTTGAAAGGGGCATTCACTATTCGGCTCTACGGTCTATAAAACGCGCTGCCCTCGGCACCTGAAAAACATAACCAGCTCACAAATTTTTCTAAAAAACGTTAAAACTAATTTTGCTTGAAAAATGCCCATAATTCTGTTCAAGAATTCCTGTCAGATTGCACAAACATATAACCACAATGTTGAAATAACCTATGTTGACTAATTGATTGTTGATTTTATTTAATTGTTATTATTATATTTATCTACTATTTGATCTATGACTTATTTCATGTAACTTTAATGTTATTAACGAAATAAATTATTTCTGATTCATATATATATATATAATATATATATATATATATATATATATATATATATATATATATAGTATGTGTGTGTGTGTGTGCGCGCATACATTCATTGAATACATACTGACAGGAGTGGGCAGCAACTAAACAAAAGATGCTGCAACTGTACTCCAGTAAACGGACAATATCCAATTTTGTGTCATGCTTCTGCGTTAATGTCTGATTAGTTCAAATTAAAGGAAACTTGATTTGAAAGTTGATTTAGATTTGAAGAACACATGTTTGGCTGCTGTAGAGTATAGCAAAGTTTTACTACTAGTTACAATAAGATTTAAGTGACATTAATAACATGCATTAAAATTTTAAACAAAACACTAAGCTCAGCTTGCTATCAAATGCATATTTTCAGAGACTTGGTTGATCTTAAATCCAGACTTGTCGTTTTCTATTCTTTTTTTTACTCATTAGTACAATATATATAATCCTAATCTGGAGAAAGAGTTCTAATATTCTTTCGGTTTTTAAAGTTCAAAAATGCAAGAGAAATCCTATTATTAAATAAAATAATTTATTATGAATTTAGAAATTTTAATCATACCAATATACTTTTTATTTGTATGCATTGCCACTTAAATTCAGAACATATAAATCACCACGAACACAGTTTCCGCGCACGATTTAACATTATTTAAAAGTACACCATGTTAAATGGGAACTAAATCTTTTATAAGCTTCCTGTTTCCTAGTAATATATATGTAACTTGTTTTTTTCAGGCCTGTGGACGAGCAGCCTTGTTCACACAACATTGTGACAGTGGTAAAACTGTGAATGTCATGTTGCAATACAGTCATTGAACCTTACTTCGTGATTAAGGCTGCGTGTATCACTCATGTGGAGATAGAAGTTTACTTCAGAAATAATGGCAAAACTTTATTGCGACATTCTCTGCCAACTTACCTAAGTCAACATCAACTAAGATGAGCTTGTGATACCGCTTTGGTTCTAATTAAGTGCAGGATTCACTAAGTGATATCTTGTTATTTACAATCGCAGACGATATGTAGGATGATTTATTACTGTTGTAAAATAATTTTCATTAACATATAGTGTACTTATAGTATGTATACAGGCTGTAAATTAAGTCCCGTCTTAGTATTGTTTTAATCATTAAATTTCACAGAGGTCGGTCAGCAAAGATTGAGAAGAAATTTGAATCGAAGCACAGGTCGAGCAGCACACCAAAAGAGAAGTATTTATTAGTAGATTACAATACCATAAGCAAACCAATATGAAATGCACCATATTTTAAAGAGTAAACTTTTTATGTCGAGTTTGTGACACTGTGTTCTACTAATACAAACACCTTGGTAGCGTAGCGATTCAGTGTCGTGTTAAAATAGCTTATCTTGTACACTACAGTTTAAGTTACTGTAGCCCTACTTTAAATATTAAAATAATATAAAGCCGCGCTAGGTACATAGTGTACTGTATTAATTTACAGTACATTTTCCTTTTTTTAAACATTTTAATTTTTAGTATGATTTGTTCTTACTTGAAATATTATACGATGTTATATAAGATTGTATATCACACTGGAATATTTAACTAGCTAATAATACCTTTTTAAAATATATTACAAATGAATATACATTATAACTGTATTCCCACGTACCATATTGTACGTGAAAATCTGACACTCTTGGAGTAAAGAGTTTATGGTAACAGTTTAATTGCATAATATACAAAGAATAACAGAGATAATTACTGAATTATCCTGTTGCACTGTAAGATATTACTATATTACCAAAGACAAAACTATTTTATTTATGGAATGAACTTGAGGTTTAATTATGAAAGTAGAGAAAAACTGTTACATAATGTCTGTTTTTGTATTGTATTGAGGCCTTATTGTGTATCAATAATGCGTCAAGAGCAACTGTCATATTTTACTCGTACATTAACAATTTAAAGACAGAGGCTTTAACTATTGTATATTTCGCAAGATTAGAGAAAAATTACAAATTATTAAAGTTTTAAAGTATTATTATTTATGATACCGTACATGCTGTGTTTATAAAATGATCGCTTCTAGTACTAGACATAACATTTATCCTCCTGTTTTATTGTCTATTTTTCTCCCAAGGCGTTTTATTTGAATGGAAATTAAATTTGGAATATGATGCCGAGTTAGGGTAAGGAGCAAAATCTACACATCCAGTGAGGCAGTGATTCTGCACGAATTACACAAGCTAAAGCTGAAGAAGATCGGAGTAATTACCTGGAAGATCATTGTACCAGTGAGGATTTCGCGTTTGCTTGTACATCAAAAAGCTCCCGACAGAAACAAGGCCTTGTGTTCTCAAAGCGTTCAAACTGAAAACAACGGTCTCCTGAAGTGGTGTTTAACCAGAGAACATTTTTCAGTTTCTTTGCATCAATAAGCTCTTTACACCAAAATAAGGGTTTACATGTTTAAAGAAAACAATCATCTGACAATAAGAAACCATTATCTCCATTTGTTAATAGACAAAGACTTGAATTTTTAAACCTGTTACAAAAGCATTTTGCCTAGGTTACTTTGCAATACAAACCTTAATTAATCGTTTTCATTTTCGTGATCGACTCCTCTTCCTAAACAGTTAAGTTTATTTATAACTTATAAATTATGATCGTTAGATTTCTATTTTATTACAGAATATTAATAGCACGAATTGATTTCATTAACTTAAATGCAACTTAGACAATATTTCTTGTATTTGTGATTGGATTGATACTATATTAGTGTACTATGTACATACTATAGGGTGAAACCAGACCACATAGGCCACTGATTATAGCAGTGTAAGAAATGAAGATAGAAAATCCGTTTTTAATGAAGCCCTTTTTTGTGGCCAAAGAATTCGATAAAATTATGTTTAACGGCCCACAAAATCCCTCAAGGATATTTTTGGGGGTAAGCTGTTGTTTTTGGGAATTTTTAAAATGTAAAGGTGGGGCGTGTGGTACCTCATTTAAGGGTTTCTTGATACAAGCAATGACAAAATGTAATACACATTTAATAGGTTTTTCATTATTAATTTATTGAACAAGTTATGAAACTCAAATTGTTCCCCAAAATATTTTAGAACTTAAAATAAACTAAAGAATAAATAAGTAAGTTCAGCTTACAACCACAATCATTTCGACATTTAAAAACTATTTAAATTTTAGAAATCACAAAATATTTTTAAATAAAAATTATAAAATACAACCGTATGGTTTGCATCACACCAAATTAAAGTTAGTATAAAACAAAACTTGTTTATTTAAACTGTGGCTTTATCTCAAGTGGTTTTGGTTCTGGATTCAAAAATAACAATTAAATTTATTTATTACAATTAGTTTTCAAACAATATTATTCGAATAATCTCGTACACTCTCTAAACAATGGCCTTGTGAAACTCGTAAAACTGTTGTAGTTTCATAAACTCTTATCGTTCGCTAATACGATGTCCAATATATCTGTTTATTATAAAATAATTTATATGAAATCAAATAAATTTCAAAAGAACAGGAATGTGAACAAAAAACTGCCTGAAGCACACTTGTGGTTGCACTATCTGGCGGCAATACGCGTCATTACAATGACGTCACGGTGGTCAAGTATATCCCACAAATAAACATCCACTTGTTATTGTCCTAAGTTTACGACAAATGCAGGAAACGTTAACAATAAATTTGTTATTTATCCAAAACATAGCAATCTACAGCATATGTAGACTTACTGAATTCCATAGTGATTTGATCTATTACTCGTACTAATTTCTCCCACAGTATAATTGTGGAATGAATACTATCTTATACGATAGCTTCTATAGTGACACAATTGATTCAAATACTATTGTCTCACCGTTTTCAGTTTGTACGTCATCCATTAAAACAGAAGCATAGATTTAATACTTATAAAACCCATACAAGTTATTAAAAATTCAGAAAATTATAATAGGAATACTTCATTGGAAAAATTCACAGATTGGTATAAGACATGGAACATTTAGCACGGTATTAACAGTTCAAATGGAGCAGGAAGTATGTTTATTTGTCTGATTAAGAAAGCAAAATATGGAGTTATTTAGCGTTTATTTACAATAATAATACTTGCTGTAGATACTTACTGAAGATTGCGGCATGTAAAAAACATAATGAAACTATCTTGTTGTCAAACAAGCCGTGACGGTGTAATGAGATTTTGTAATATTTTATAGGTTCTAAGTTTAGAAAACAAATTCATCTCGAGAAATAATGCTGTTTGTCAGTTTGGAAATTTAATAATCGGAGGTATGGAACAATGCTGGTTTGTATATATAGTTAAATAAATCAGGACAATCTTCACAGCTCTATAACTTTTAAATCTTCATAATTATTATATACCAAAAAATTATTGAATTATATTAACACTTTTAAAGCAGCTTATTGAGCTCCTCAGTAGTATTATTTCTGTAGTACAATTACAAGTATGTTTTAAAAATGCATGATTTATTCAGTTTCAAATACACAACTGTATACCATAAATTCACATCAATTTAAAATTTAACTATCCAACGTAGTAATTAGTACAATAATATAAATACTTCATAAATCCACTGAGGATTAGAAACTATAAAATATAACGTCTCTGATTTCTTTGTGCTACAAAAGTAGTAAATAGTATTACGGTTTAATTTTAAACGTAAGTCCCTGATCTCGCATGAGTCGAAATATTCCTCCTTCTTCTACATTTGCGAGGGTACTTACTACTGATAGTTTTGCATGTAAAACCTGCACAAACCAATGTAAAAGTTTGGTTCTTGGGGTAACGCTGAACATACTTAGTTAATCATAAATAATAGGCCTATACATATTGGAGTTTGTTTCTGATAATATGGTAAAATAAAATTTAGTAAACTATGGAAAAGTTAAAATAGTTTACATAGTTATACTGATTGTTTGAAACTTGGCACATTAAATACGTTTTAATGAGGTAAAAAACCAATCACATATATAAACAAAATATTTTTTTAGTATCATATTTACTGCAGATAAGTATTCTGCAAATAGAATAAATGCCCAAACCATTTTACCTGAGTAGAAAAGAGGGGGTTGTACTAT
Organism: Homalodisca vitripennis; assembly: GCF_021130785.1. Lineage (NCBI taxonomy): Eukaryota > Metazoa > Arthropoda > Insecta > Hemiptera > Cicadellidae > Homalodisca > Homalodisca vitripennis. The sequence continues at coordinate 144,391,230 of NC_060208.1, forward strand.
GCTTAAACAGATAAGTACCAATCAGTATTCTTGGCTGTCTCCGGTCAAAGTTTATATTAGCAATTGTAAAGTTTTTATATAATAAATGTTACTCTCTGAGATAGTAAGTGTGGGTGACCTAGTACGGCAAAAACTATGTTCTCGAAAACCAATATGGTGCTGATCAAAAATAAGTTTGTCCGAATTCATGGAACTCATGCTTCCCTTAATGAATGCAGAAGTAGCAGAAATTCAATTTACTTGGGAAGATTGTTTATGGAACTAACTATGAACCTCTAATTCATTTACAACGTCATTATTAGTAAATGGACACCTGAAAGCGATATCAATTAAACCACGGACCATATCACACTCTCTCCTTTACTAATGAGTTTTAGAACCAGAGGGAGTGTGATGTGGTAAAGTTCCCAAACAGTGGTAAACATGTGATTGTTTACATTTACTGTACAAACAAACTGAGCGTTCTGATTGTTCTATCAACTGATGGGTGTGAGGAATGTTCATTGATGTACCAGGGTAGTTGATTTACCACGATTTTTATATGGCTTTTATAAAACATTGCAGTATAGAAATACGAATTATTTTTTACACAAAGACAATTTATCATAGATAAATTATTTATGCTTTATAAATAAATGTATTAAACTATAATAGCAGTAAACCACTTTTTTATAACTATTACATGTAGCATTCTCTAGTGGGTCTATTAATATTACATCTATATTTGCCAATGATTTTTTTAATTATTAGAATGAATATTATATTAGAACTATATATCACAGAATGTACATGAATATTTCATGTATATTTTGTGTATTATATAATAAAATTTAATGTGGGATCCCCAAAGAGTTATTTTGACCACACAGGTAACTTAGTTGAATACATCAAAAAGTAAGTTGTCAAGAGTAATTACGTATGAAAATAATGTACATTATATATAAAAAATAAAGTAGGCAAATAAAGCAAGATTAAGGCTCACATAGACGTGTAACTGTCGTATTGCAGCAAGTCTGGCGGCAATCACGCCAATGATTTTAAATTATTTTTTACAAACTTTTAAAAAATCCCATCATCTTGTGTTATAACTGATTTTTAACGAAAAGACTAAAATATGTGGAGAGGGATTTCAAATAATCATTAACTTTGTCATTTATAAACTATATGTAGTTGTTAAAAATAGTTTGACATTCTCACAATTGTGCTAGCTGTTGTAGTCATATTATTGCATTTTCCACTGGTAATCCTTTGAGATGCGTGGTCAACCCCACTCAGAGATAAACTACTTCAATCTTCTATATATATATATATAGAAGATTGACGTAGTTTATCTCTGAGTGGGGTATATATATATATTTCATTAACTTAAATAGTAGTTTTTTTTTTTAATTTGAACCTTGAAATCTGTGAGCTTATTAGTGGTTTAACTCGGGAATGAGAAAATGAGACGCTTATACATAGGGTTAAAGATTTTTTTCTGCAAGAGGGTTTCTTTGTGATTTGAATTGAGAGTGAAAATTCCAGCAGAGTATATATTACCTAAATGTAATACCTACGTAGCGTTAAACATACTTTGCAGCAAGAATGTTTGTTGTAGTTTCAATCGAGAGCTTCGTGAGAGTTTACAAAGCCTCTAAACAAATGACGGAAAACACAGTGTGTTAGATAGATTGTTTTCTTAGTTTCTCCTTGTATGTTTATTATAAGTAATAATTGAAATATTTGTCTGGTAAAGTGTTTCTCAAAGTAATGTATTCAAACAAATACTTTGACTTATAAAATCATACGTTAAATTTCGATTATATTTTAAATAGCACACTGTAAATGCAAACAGTCATTATTATGCACAGCGAGTTTCACGAAAAATCTTCGTTACATTATTCGGTGAACTATTACTTGACAAAATCTAATGTTTACCAACTTGAAAGCTTATCTAAGTTGATGTGATTGAAGGAGATATATCACAGGTTCCCGAGCATTCCAACTCAGATCCTAATTAATGAAGTTAACACCAAACAACCAGATAGTTTTGAATTTGTAGTAGATCTGGTTTAATGTATGACTGATTCAAGACAGCTATAACATGGTTTTGGTGAATTCACAGGCCGTGATCTGAGTTACTATTGTCGAACAATGGGGCCTCGAAAACAAAGAGTAAACAAAATCGTGGATTTCAGTTAACTTTTAAACGAGACCAAGGCAGACATATCACTTACAATCTAGATTTTCTACTTTTAATTTGCTTTACTGTAAAAATAACCTGATATTGACATGTAGAAATACTTGGTGGATTCTTAATATGCACCGGACGGTATTGTGTCCTACAGAGAAATGGGGACGACAAAATAAATGTGTGTTTTTGCATTTTTCCTACCTATGAACAAGATAATCCTAACGGGTGACTTTATTGCTAGTGTTGTATTACGATCAGTTTCGGCCCTCATTGTTTGAAAAATCAATGAACATTGATGATACAATCTGTTCCATTTCATAGAGTTTTATTTAAATACATCTTTATTACGAGGATAATATAAAATTATCATGATTTAAATTGTTGCATAATTCCTGCACCATACCATAAATTATATATTATATAAAATATATAAATTTCTTGAATACTGAAAACTTCTGTAAATTGTTTCATTGGATAGTTTGTGAGCAGCTGGCACACAAAAGTTTTGTTCTGATTCCTGACTTATGCGTATGACAACGCTCATGTATAATTAGTTTATTATCATCTCTATTATAGATATTTGTTAGATTAGTTACCCAAATGAGGAGAAGACCTGATTGCTGATTTCGAAACGTGGTGTTACAGATTTTTTTTGTATCACTGAATGATGGCAATTTTTTAGAAGTTATCTTGTTTCCTTCACAATCCTTCTATAATCAAAAGAAAAGTTTAAACAGACATTGCTCCATTTGCTGATTTTCCTTACACGCTGAAAAACATCCGTGTGTGTTTTATTTGTTATATTGCATAATAAAATAACACGAATATCACCAAAACTTTGTATTTCTTTCAATAATGATATATGAATCAATACGATTGCCAGTCAGGTGGACGTAATAGGCACCAGTAGAATTCCAGGCCAAGTTTAGCGATGTGGGACCATCAATGCTCTGTAGATAACAGCCATTGCTCACAGCTGGTTGGACACAGGTAGCCGGTACAGTGCTTACTAGACAATTTGTACAAGTGAGATTTTATACTGCTGAGTTGAATTAATACTTTCAACTGCGTTTTTTGACCGAGATATAGACAGAAATATATGTGTAAGTGAATTTAAAATTTAGTTGTCCTATAATTAATTAGTGGCTGTATGGTTAATGCCCAACTCTTTCGCGATTAGAATAAATAATGAACGTTAAAAATGTTTTTAATGTAAAAAATTCCGTCTTATTTGTGTTGCTTGTAACCACAAAACTTTTTCATTTCATCAAAATCAATATTTGTATTGTTATTTATGGAAGTAAACAAAAACAAAACATATAAGTACTTAAAAGCACGTCAATTACTCGTAGATTCTAATTTACGATACCCACTTTAACTCTTGGATAAATGTCAAAAGTGACTGCCAGAAACTTAATCTGTTTGATCTATACCTTACTGCAAACTTAGGTATACAAACTTGCATTCATCTATACAAACTTTCAAATCCTTTTTTGCACTTTTAATGTAGCAAAATTCTATTTTCAATAAGCCTATAATTCAATTTTCTATAATTCAATTTTAGTTATACTTTTTATTACATTAGATATCCTAATGTAATAAAAAGATATCTAATATTAATCTAATATTAGATATACCCAAAAATTATTTTAGGTTTATTATATTATATACATTGATAAAAAATTAAATGTCATTTAGATGCTTTGAAATACATCACATTTATTCAAACTATATAAATAATAATAATGATCAAGTATTTAATGGAACAAACACTTATTTTTATTCTGCTTTGACGCTTATAGATTATTGTGTAACTAATTAAACGTATTCATTAATTGCTCGTGTAGTAATTTGTTGGCATGAATTGAAATAAAATGTGTAATGTGTACAGGTAATTTCACTTGCGCAAAACCCCTTGTATGATGAAACACTTTATTTGTTATATTTATTTTGAGAAAAAAGATTATATTATATTAAATAATTTTCTAATTTTTTCTGACATCATATTTCTGTTAAGTTTTTAGATTTTCAACATTATAAATGAAACGTATCACTGATATTCACAAATAAAGTTTTGTTTGCATTTTGTAAGATATTGTTGTCAGTACAACAAATAAAAAAAAAATAAAATAATCATTTTCTGAGGTTAAACTAATTATTAGAAACGGAAGATTTGCATCTTGATATTCTTTCGTTCATTCATCAATCAATAAAGGTTTGAAAACTATCCAAACAAGTTCTTGTTTCTTCCGCCAATACCTAAGAGAGTTCTCGGAACATTAACTTGTCGTTATGTCTGAAAATATTCGGTTACGTGTTTGTTTTGGTTAACTGCTTAAGAAAGCCGGTAACTTATCTAACTACGAATAGTATTTATATGGGTATTAGGTGTCGCACTTACTGCAGTGGTAGCAATGATTTTTTAAAGCTTTAGAATATATATTTTCAATGTAAAGGCACAGATTTTAACTACATATATACTTATTTATTGATTGAACTTTAACCGGTAAAACAATTACAATACAATGGAAATGAAGTATTACAATGAATACGTGCATAATTATTTGTAGTAAAAATTCATTACTACATTAGCAGCTAAGATAAACTGTAAAAAACGTAATTGTGCCATGAATATTGGTTTATGTTAAGATTTTGGTTGTGAAATTTACAAAGACATTACAAGGTGGTTTTGATTGAAGTTTTAAGTTCTAGAAGATTTAATTACATTAGGGTTTACAGAGATTTAGAGTCCCTGTGGCTTTCACACTGATGAGTCTATATATTGAGGTATTGTTGTCTTAATTTCTTGGGAAGCATTTAACCTAGAACCTACTTATCCCTCGGACCTAAGGAAAGGTCAAGAACAAAATTTAATTCAATAGTATTTTTAAAACCCCGTTTACTTCTAAAGAATGGCAAGGCTACGTCTGTAATATAATAGAAAAGTATTTTTACAGATATTTTACACAAACGTGTGTTGAAACATTCCACTATTTTACAAGCTTCACATCAAGACTGGACCGCATATAAATAAGTAAAATTCATCACATTAGATTTTTTCCGTATTCACGATAGGAGTAGAACTGATAGTTACTTTACTTTTACGACAGTACTTCCAGCTATCTAGCAAGCTGAGATATTACGAGAGAGTTCTCGCAACTGTACTCTCACTAGCTAGCCAGACAAGATAGTTTGAGAATTTTTAAAACTATTTTTAAAACTATCAAAGTGAAAACGAGCCTTAGCAAATATTCTACATCTACATGTATTTTTTATTTTCAGCTTGCTCCAAAATCTATAAAAACAGCCCAACATGCGTACATGATTTTTAAATATGACATGATCCTCCTAACGGTATTATTATTTCCAAAATCATATTTTTAGTTGTATATTCTCCATGACAGAATTAAAACATAATTTCTGATAAAATCTGTTTAAATAGTTATTAAATTGTATATAAAAATACAATATTGCATTAAAATTTAGTTATTTGTAAACATAAATCTAGGAAATTGTAATTTCGTTAACAGAAAAACTGTTATCAAGTGACGAAAGTAAGATTAAGTTTAAAGGAATGTAATATTCCCTCCGTGGGTGATGGAATGTTCCGGTTGCCTAGGTCCTGACAGAGGCAGCATCGAACATCAATGATCGCTGTTTGATGAAAACTGAGACTGAGAACGTGAACGCTACAGCTTTTATCCCTACGTAAATTAAAATTCTGAAAGTGGATATTTAGAATACTTTGTTATTTGTGTTATTTTAGAAGTTGCGTTATTGAGAAATATTCTATACAAACTTACCTTCTTATGTATATAATTGTATAATAAATATATATTTACAATGGGAAAATTTTAATTCCTTTATATCATAAGAAGAATATTGAACATTACCTTTAAATTGTGGTTTCGACGATGGAAGTATTGTGAAGGAAACATAATATCCGGACATTTTCCATCATTCAGTAATATAAGAAATCAATAAAACCGACCAGCTACATAGAAACCTATAAGCTTTATTTGGTTTGTTGGTAAATTCATTGATAATATATAATACATAGATAAACAGGCCAGTATGTAGTTAGTAATTCAATTTATAAAATGTCCATTTTAAAATCTCTCCAAGCAGGTGAACTTAGGTAGATCACAGTAGTATAGCTTTATCTTATGTACTCGTGTAAAGATACAAATATACTTAAAAAAAGAGGGACAATCTTGTAAGTTTTTGAATACCTTAGCTTAATCTTCCGTCATGCTCCAAGGGAACTGTATAATCCATATAAGCACTGACCATATTCCTTTTTGTCCAAAATTGTTTTGTAGGTAATGCTAATTCTTTTATTTACGTTGTCAATTTAAATTGTTTTAAAGTTCACTAATGCCTCACAAATTATGTACTTCACCTATTTATGAGGAGCCAACATTCAAAAGGTGATTTCTCACAAAAAATAGAAAAGTTGATTTTGTTGGCTGATTGCTATTTCTACTAAAGTGTGAATCCACGAGAATCAATAATTATTTTCAGTCAAAAAATGTTTTCTCCAATTGAAAAATAAATCTGTATGCAAACTGACGATCTCAATCAAAAGGTGTAATCCCTCACCTGGCCCACCGGTCCCCTTCGGTGTCCCCCTCCTCCGTCCCCCCCCCCTCCCCTCCTCCCTCCTTTCCCGTGTTCCCCCTCCCTCCCCTTCCCCCCTCCCTTCGCCCCCTGGTCCCCTCTTCCCCCCCCCTGTCCCCCCCCCGTCCCCGGTCCTCCCCCCTCCCCTCCCGACCGTCCCTGGGGTTCCCCCCGAGCGCGCCGGGGGTAGGGGGGGTGTTCCCCCCTTCCCGTCCCCACCCGGTTCCCCTCCGGGGGTCCCGTCCACTCCCCCTCCTGTTGGGGGGTCTCCTCCGTGTTGTCTTCCCCCCTCCCTTCCCGTTTGTCTTTTCCCCCCCCCCCTCCCTTCCCCCCCTCCCCCCCCCTCCCTTCCACCCCCTCCCATTCCTCCGTCCTACCCCCCCTATATCCTCCTTTTCCCACCCGGTCCCGTCCATCCACCCCCCTCCCCCCCCCCCCTTTCGTCCTTCCCTTTCCTTTCCACTATTTTACTTCCCGTTTCCTTCCCCTTCCCCCTCCAGTAATTGCCCGGGTGCTACCATCCCACCACCCTCCCCTCCCTCCCCTCCCTCCCCATCTTCCTCCCACCCCCCTTTCCCCCTCCTCTTTTTTCCTCCTCCCCCCCCCTGTCCTCCTTCCCGTCCTCCCCGTCCCCCTCCATGTCCTTCCCCCCCCCTTCCCCCACGTCCCTCCCCCGGTCACCCTCCTCCCCCCCTCCTCCTCCCCCCCCCCCCCCCCCCCCCCTCCCCCTCCCCCGTCCCCCTCCCCTTCCTGGTCCTCCCCCCCAGGTTCCCCCCCCCCTCCCCCTCCTATCCTTCCCTCCTCCTCTTGATTTTAGTTCCCTCCCCCTCCTCCCTCCGTCCCCCCCGTCCCCCTCCTCCCGCTCCCTCCTCTTCCCCACCCCCCCTATTTCCCCCCCCCCCTCCCCCCCTTCCCTCCCCCCCCTCCCCTAACCTCGTTAACCCAACCACCGTTCGACCCACCACCCCCCAACACCCCCCCCCCGACCCCCCCACCCACCCCACCACCCTCACCTCCCCCACCCCCCCCACCTATGCAACACACGCTCAAACCTCCCCTATCACCAGAACACCACCCCCCCCCCGCCGACCACCGACCCACCCCCACCTACCCCCCCCACCACCCCACCCCTCCCGACCCCCACCTTACGACCCCCCACCTACCCCACCCATACTCTCCTACCCCCAACCCACCGACCACCAACCCCCACCTCCCAAACCTCGTAACCCCCCACCCCCCGCCCGCCCACCTACCACCGACCTATTTCCCCCCTTTTCCCCGTCCTAGGCTCTACCAATGTACCCACCCACCCCCCCCCCACCCCCCACCTCCTCCCCAACCCTGGCCCCCCCCTCCCCACCACCCCCAACCTAACCCCAAATAACCTGAACCACACCCAACACCCCCCCCCCCTGTCCCCCAGTGTACCAACCCAACATACCCCTTGTACACCTACCGCAATAGTCATTGAAACCCCCTACCACCAACTGTTCAACCCCCACCCATCCCCACCCCCCTTACCCAACCCAACCTACCCCACCCCACCTACCCCCGCCCCCACCCCCGTAAAATACCAACCCCCCCTCCTCACAAAGCCTAATGTTTCATCTCAATTTAGATTGTTTCACCAGTGGACCAATCACAGCAGCTCACTAGTTGTCACATGACCAGTTGTCATCTGTTATTATTTCCAGCAGAATAATTGATGGTTAATAGGAATGTTTAAAGTCAAGTAAGACTGTTTTCAAAGTTTTTGGATTAAGGTAATTTGTTTTAAATTATAATTTTGAAAATAAGGTGAAGAAGGAAGTTGAATGGAGTGTTAGTGAGCATTGGAAATATGGGACAACTCAAAGACAGGCAAGTGGTGGGTAAAAGGAAATGAAATCCAAACGTAAGCGGTAACTTTTTGCACACCATTCATGAGTAATGTTTACATCCCATGCAAACACGTTCCACTAAGACTTTTATCATGCTCAGATATTAGACCCAAATGATTAAAGAAACTTGTCGGTGACAAACTTTATAAAGTACCAGAAAAACTTCGCCAAGATTCTAAACTTTCTTCATTAGTCGTTACAAAGAACGTTAAACGACGTAGGCCTAACATGCCGAACCAAAACCATGTCTCTTTCAAGCAGCTCACAGCATGGCCTTTTCAGCTAATTACTATTATTCAAAAAGCAATGAAAAAAGAATTCCTGTTTGCAAGAAAAATTTTCTTGCTATCAGCACCAAGTAGGGAGAAAAGGCTAGTCCAATTTAGTCGCAAAAGTTTATTCTGGAGAGCCTATTGAGGATAAGCGAGGTGGTGTATAGGAAAAGTAACATGTGATATCGAAAAGAAAAATAAAGGAATAATTTTATTTCAAACTTGAGGGCATGTGGAATGTCACTAAGGAAGAAAAAAGTCAAACGTCTGTACTTAAATTGTCCGATTAAGTATAAAGAAGTTGCAACCAAATGTATAGTGACCCAAGTAGTAACAATGACCAGAAACAAAGTCAGTTTTGCTATGTTTAGGAGATTATTCGTCCAATGAAATCAACATTGCATTTAAATCTCCACAAGTGAAATTGGTGGTAGCACTTGTGCACTACATGATCATAAAATACAAAGTTTACCAATTTATCGCCGAACGTGTAAACCGTATGACTGAAAAAAGAATCCAAAAGCTAAGGCGAACGTCATTTTTAATTCGTTCATTGAAAGAAAACACTGTATGAATCATTTATGAATTTTAATGTTTTGATTTTTGGCAAAAAATCCAACAACTTCCAAAAACAAACATCCCAAGATGCATATTATCTAAGTCAGGTTGAAACTTTTATAGCTTATTTGTAACAAGCTTAAATGTAAAAATTCAACTTTTTAACACTTGGTCCTAAAGAACAGGCAGGGAAAGGTAGTACTGAAATTTCATCCAGCACACTAAAAGTCCACCTCAAAACAATGAACTTAAGTAAGGTATAAAAACTTTGAAGAATATTTTGTTGATGCATGCTCCCAGAATAAAAAATAACATCAACCTTCCCATGCTTTTGCATATATTGTATACGACCAATTCAAGTGTTAATGAGATGAATTTTACTTCCCAGTGAGAGGACAACAGTTTTCTACCATGCAAGACCGTGTTTTCGGTAGTGGTGTGAAAAAGTCAATGAGAAAAAAATGTACATTAATAAATCCAAAGGATCAATATTATGAAATATACAAGATTATTAGGGATGTGAAAGTTTTGTGTGTTGATTGGGAGATTTAAGAAAACACAAAATTTCACTTAGCCGAGCTCTCAAAAATCACCCAACATTCAGAATTGAAGCGGATTGCTTTTTTGAGAATCCCAAGGAATTAGTGTCAGATTGTCAATGGCGTTCAAAAACTATAGGTTTTAGGATGAAAGTGGAACAACTTGGGGTGTAAACTTCTGAACAAAAAGTGTCAAACTTCTAATATCAAGAAAAACGGTCTTGGAACCTTTAACCACTCAGTCATCATATTTCAGCTGAAAAGAAAAAAGATGTGGAAAACCTGCTGATAACTTTTTGTATGGGGAAGATTGGCAAAATGAACCTGAAAACAGCTGTTTAAATGGTACAAGACCAATCCTGTGTACCGATTTACCAGACGGCAAATGACGAAGAGGAAGAAGTGTGTGACTGTCTGGACAATATATAGGGCACAGGAAACAGATGATGCAGTGTTCCAAGAACAAACTGTAGAACAACAATGTTAGGCTAAGATTTTACTTTTCATCGACCTAAACCTGTTCAAGTATCAATTCAAAATAAACCAATGATTTTGTATTCATTTGGTCTGAGTTTTTAACAAAAATACCATTCAAAAAGTGTTTTATATAAATCCCATATGATATTCAATCAAAACGAGTTTTCCCTCCTGAGTTTTCGGTCAAAAGGGGTTTCTATCCTAAATTAAAATGCATTTTAACTAGTTTGAATATATTTGAGGCTAACATCTGCAACAGTGTCTATTGATTATCTACAGGACCATCTATACTAATAAATGAAAAAAATCAAGGTTAAATCATGTGTTTCAGATTTTTCAATAGGTTTTTTTGGTTTCCTGTAAAATATGCATCAGAGTGAGAAATCACCTTTTGAATGTTTGCTCCTCTTATTAATTGAGCTGCAAACCATTACTCTTAAATGGTACATTATTCAGTATCGCAGTCCAGCACTGTGGTATAGCACCTTACTTCTCCCATATGTCTCGTCCGGTATCTCTCAGCACTTCAAACTTCCTGTCATCTGTTTTGTCTTTGTCCTCATCAAACTCTCGGGTTATTCGCACTTGCGTTCTTTATGACCATTTATTGTCATTTACTGCCTGTGTTCATTTCCGCTCATCCACACAGTGATGAAAACCTTACAATTCTTTTACATGAGGCATTTAAATTTGAAACACGCCATTTAAAAGGCGAGCAGTATTGCATATTTAAAGTATTTATTTCTTCAAAGTTCATGATTAATAATAGGGACTTGAAAAAATAACAGGGTTGCTGACAATAACATGGTGGGTCACGATGAGAAAAGTACGATGAGTCGAGAAATGGTAGTACCTTCCTCTGTTTTTAGGTTCCAGATATTAAATGCTAAGCTTTAAGCAAGAACCTCACAGTATACGAACATGTCTAACAATACGTCACAGATATTGTGGATAACATAAAACAAGAATTTACCTATCGAGGGCAGTGAATCAAGTAATAGGTTAAATGTTGGGAAATAAATGTTGTACAGACACCTTTGTTTTATTATTTACTCCGCCCACAAACTATCGTGTGCCTGAATTTATTTGGGTATTGACTTTTTGGGTATAGGCCCCTGAAGAAGACAACATACAAGTTTTGAAACGTCGATAGCTCTTTAAAAGTTATGTTTTTCAAAATTATGATAAGCTAGAGAAAGTTGAAGTAAAATTGAGTTTTTATAATGTTAATACAAAGCTCAAAAATATGCTTAGCCTAAAAATATTTACAATTAAACCACCACTACGCTAGTATACTTTGCGCACAGACGCGGAACGAGTTTCAACGAAAACCCCATGTAAGAGTGGTCTCTTGGAGGAGATTGATGGGATATACTACTGGCCAATAGCTAAAAGATTAGGTGTCGTATGCTCCGAGTCAGTTGACGCTAAATTTTCTGTTTTTAATTACCTTACCCAATATTTGAAGTAGTGCCTAAATCAAGTCTGAAATACTAATACGACTACTAGTCTAATACTAATGCCTGTGATAGTAATATCCTATCTATATTTTTTACAAAAAAATGCTTTCAGATTTGCTAATAAAAAAAGCTGAATGGAAATTCTTTAAAACAAAACAAATGAATATTACGATATGTAGTGTAAGTTGCGTTTCATTAGACGTTTGTAAAAGTTAATCAGTTACAAGGTACAAGCCGAAGGGTAGTATTGGCTACAGTTTCATTCATACTGAATACAATTCATACAATTAGGATTGATTGATTGATTGATTGATTCACGTAAAATATAGTGAAATTGCGCTTTTAACATTTATTCATATATGTATCTAACCCAAGTTGTATTCATACGTGTGAAAGTTATGATTTAATTTAATAGATTTATTCTTCATCGCTCTATAAACACACTCTTTGGCACTATTTTTATACGAATTAATATACTTAAGTATTAAATTTAAATATAAAAGATATTAAAATATTAATATAAAAGTTGTCTTAAAACACAATGGAGGCGTTATGACGAGTCCAAAGTATTATTTTGATGATAGGTTCCTACTTCTCCAACTAATTATGATAAAACTTATTGATTAAATTATTAACCTAACGCGTCTAAGGCTGCTCGTTTAACAAAGCTATAATTAGTTCAATTAAATGCATTATTAAACTCCATTTGTATAATAAATTAGGCACATCGTGGTTATGCTTATATGGTATATGTAAGTAAATTGTTATTACGAAACAATACATTTATTATTATATTGGTTACACGATATATTATTATTATTATTGATAATGCCCAGTGTTATTATAAACACTGATTATATAGTAGCTCTATATAGGGCAAACGGATGTAGTAAACATACAAGCGTGTTTAAATTAGTAAATATACACATGTGCTTAAATGTGAATACAAATGTGCACTTACATTTGAACACCAATAAAGATAATGCTAGGAGAGACAACGGTAGAGTTGTAATGTATCCCGCTTAAACGTATTGTCTTGGTTATGTGTATTCAATATTGCAAGGGAGAGAGAGAGAGAGAGAGCATCACAAGTACAGAAGGCACGAATACATGAAGAACATACACTGCTCTATACGTTTTTGTTTTATAAAAAGTTAATAACAAGATAATTGTTTACACTTTTATAAACAGTGCTTTACTATGCAATTCACTGATTTACATAGTAAATACTCGTATATACGAGCTATGTACTAATATACGAAAACTCGTAGTTATACGAGTATTTGTATATTCTTAGTATAGTGCTCTTAAAGCAGAAAAATATTATCTTTCACCTAAAATTCTATGCAGTTTATTTTTATGGTTTTTCATAAGTAACTCGGTTAACTCGGATTGTGTCTATGTGTCTATAGAATATGTAGAAGGACATTTTTCTGCACATTTATTTATTGTAACATCTAGGGTTATACCCTTAAAATCTGCTCCCTTAATTTTTTTTCTTCAAACTAAACACCATGAGATTTATTTGGTGGCTTTCTGTATCGCCATAATCTGCTGATAACGAAAACAGGTTTATTTTTTTTGTTTATTCCGTTTGTATAAGCAATATGAATTTGTTAACTCAGAGGATTGAAATTTGGTTTCTCCTGTAATAGTTGTTTAACTATCTTATAATTTTTTACTTAATGTTAATATATTTTTGTTGTCGCTATCTAAATTGAAAATGATAAATATCGGTTTATTGGGTGTCGTCTCCGGGCAAAGGTTGTCCGCTGTACAGCGAACGTGAAGCCTCCCATATTCACCTGAAGTCTGACATGCACATTATCTTGTATTTTACTAATAAGATTATTTAGAGATATGTACATTGTGTGATATAAATATGAAAAGTGTTCATCAATATTCCTTAAATGCAGAATACACTTGTGTAATGTAATATCCGAGAGCACGGAGAAAACAACCTTTCTATCTGTTGTTGTTTGTGAAATGAGTAAAATACATGTGCAACTGATTCAATTCTGACTTCGTCATACTTGCCAGTAGATCTACACTGCAAATACCAGATGTGTCATAAATAAGTAGTGGACGAGGGTAAGCGAATTAGTAAGTGAATTAGCCAACACCTCACACGACTCGTGGTTTCAGGATATCTGTAAAATTCTTAAGATATTACAAATGGTCATTTAAATAAAATTTAAAGATATTCCCTGAAGAAGTGTCCATTTTTTGTGGTACACACGACTAAACGTCACTCACCACCGTATATGCACTACACTCAGAATATTACATTTTTATCGAAACAACAAAAAATAAGTTTTTAACTAGTAAACAAATTGAACACAGTGACAAACCCTTTTCTTTTCGCTTTATACACTTTATATCATTCTCTCTACCTAACTTTTGATTTGCTCTAATTGATTAATCAGGTATTTATGAGTTTGCTCAAGAAAAATACTACTTTAGTAGTCTAATAATGACTTAAATTAGTAACTAAATAAAATACCTTGAAAAATATAAAGTCTCAATAACTTTTGTAAATAAACTCATAATAGTTTATGTACAAAACTTAACACGATGCTGATAGAGTTGTTGAGCTGACGAAATGATACTGTACGTGCTGACACTGCAGATCCGCGCTATTGTCATGTCTGTTAACGTTGCTTGTTTGAAACGTTACAGCACCTTATGAGCTTAACCTAAATACTAGATCAAAGCTGTTGCTTGAGAAACATACGTTTTTGTACGGCAAGATCATGTTTGGTATTATCTTTCGGACATAAGATATGTTAGGATAATTTAAATTTCTCGTTCAATTTAATTAAAACAGTTTTCTGTTGTATCATTACAAACATTTGACCAGATTTTTGTATAGGTACCACTCACCACGTGTCACGTAACATGCTTCGCTGAGATTGTATGCACCATTCAAGCCATTTCATTATTCTAGGTATCACGTTGTTAAAACATCATATTATTGTACTCAGTTTGTTTCAAAATTACGTTTTTTTAATTTTCCCTCTGCTATCATGATTATCCATAAGACAAATATAGAAAAAATCGCTAAAGCTCAGCTAAATCCAATAGAGTGACATACACCATAATCGAATCCGATGTTGCTTATATGCAAATGATGCATCATGCAAAGTTTGAAGTCTATAGGTAACTTCATTTTCGAGATATCGTACTGGGAGGATGTTAGACAAAGACACAAATCTACTAAATGATTGTCTTCTCTAAGGCTCAGCTAAAAACAAATGTCCAATATCTCATGAAAGTTTAAAAAAATAACTGAGTATTAAAAAAAACTGATATTATAAAATAACTAGGCCTACGAATAATAAACAATATACCTAATATTGTTATTCGACATAAATATAGATAAGATTTATTAGAAATGCTTTAGGAATAATAATCCTAATCGTTGTATCAATAATAGCCATAGTGTTAAGAAAGTCAAAACCATATAATCAACTAAATATTCCATCTATGGAATAATATTTAATTACTATTTAGTACACAGTTTGAAAATAGATATGAGTAATAACTTTATATTATTTATAAATAATAATCTTTAATTGAAAAGTGTACACCGTAATGATAGAAAATTTCTATTTTTGTTTGAGTGAAACCTATTAGAAGATAATGTGATAAAATTACTACTGTGATTTGACTATCAAATTGAACGCTTTTGCGCTGTAAAACATTATAATTAAATTACAAAACTATGCTATATGAAATAAGCGTAAGGTATAATATTTAAACATAATTAAGAAAATAGAGAACAACTATTATCTAATATCTATTTTTGTATTGAATTATGATCCTATTGTTTATCCATCATGAGTCAAGGGCAACTCTCATATTTTACAATAACAATGTATGGACAGAGGCTTTAACTATTTTACAAAGATAAAACATTACATACATATACAAGATAAGTGTATAGAGAAAATAAAAAACATAAAATGAGCCCATTCTAGTAAAGTTAATTCAGTAATACACAATTTCTCCTGCTTTTGTAATGCTTATTTTTTCTCCCAATGCTTTATTTGAATTGAAAATAAGTTTTCAATATGACGCCGAGTTACGGTTCATATTACAACAAAATCTACACATCCAATGAGGTATTGACTCTGCACGAGTTAAACAAGCTGGAACAGAGCAAGATGGCAATAATTGTCTGGAAGATCATTGTGCCAGTGAGGATTTCGTGGATGGTTTACATCAATAAGCTCCTGTCACAAAACATTGCCTTGTGTTCTCAAAGCATTCAAACAAACTGTCTCATGAAGCAGTGTTTAACCAGTGAAGGTTTAACGGTTGTGTCCTATCAATAACTCTATACACCAAAGCACGGGTTTATGTTTATATATATATATATGTGTGTGTGTGTGTGTGTGTGTGTGTGTGTCAGGAAATTTTTGCTACCAGTGTATATATATATATATATATACTCGCCTTCGGCTCGCTGGGGGCTACGCCCCCAGGCCCCCAAAGTAAGTGCCTTAAATTCGGGGATAAGATTGATTTGGTGAATAGGTACAATTCGGACATGATGTCATGCCAGGAAATTCCCGGGGTGGGGTTTAACGTTACCTGGGGATAAGACTTCAGGGGGTTATCTGGTCATACCAGGAACTTCCCTAGGGGGGATTTAAGAGATTGGTGATTGGTAAAATTCGGACATGAGGTCAAGCAAGGAAATTCCCTGGGGGGCTTAACGTTACCAGGGGGTGTTAACACATTAAAAAGGTTTAATTTACTTAGAAGGTTATCTGGTCATACCAGAAATCCCAGGGGGGGTTAATGTTACCGGGGGCTAATATCACACCCCAGGCCCCCTTTTGGGGTATTGCCCAAATTAGGGGATAAGCGGAATTCAGATTAGTATTAGACCTATTTTATTGAATTTTCAAGTTTTGACTCTAAGGCCATTTTGTGGCTTAACCGTTAGAGATACGAGAAAAAGTGACTGGACCTTTCGTGTCGGAAATTTAATTTTGTTGTTCGATTATGCCATCAAGATTTGAGCTACGAGTTCAGAGCGTGGTAGTAAAGTCTGCACCTGTCAACTATTGTAAATTGTTGAGTGGAAATATAGTAAAAAACCTACCCTAAGTCAACGTTTTTTAAGTTGTTTAGGGGGTTTTATTTGCTCAGGAGTTTATATAGTCATGCCAGGAAATTCCAGGGGGGAAGTTAATCTTACCGAGGTTAGGCCATCAGGGGGTTTAATTTACTCAGGAGGTTATCTAGTCATAACAGGAAATTCCCGGGGGTGGTTAAAGGATTTGGTGATTGGTAGATCTGATGTACGCTAGCAAAATCGGGGATGAGAGGGATTTGGTGATTGGTAAAATTCGGACATGAGGTCATGCCACGAAATTCCCAAGGGGGGATGTTTAACATTACCGGGGGTTAAGACATGGGGGGTTTATCTGGTCATACCAGGAACTTTCCCAAGGGGGGGTTAAGAGATTTGGTGATTGGTAAAAATTTCGGACATGAGGCCATGCCAGGAAATTCCCTGGGGGGGGTTTAATGTTACCGGGGGGGTTAACATTTCAGGAGGTTTAATGTACTCAGGAGCTTATCTGGTCATACCAGGAAATCCCGGGGGGGTTAATGTTACCGGGGGGGGGTTAACACATCAGGGGGTTTTAATGTACTCAGGAGGTTATCAGGTAATACTAGGAAATCCCCGGGGGAGGGTTAATGTTACAAGGGGTTAATGACACACGTGGGCCTATTTTAGAGGGTGTTGTGTCTTGAACATAATAAAAAACACTCTGTCCCTATCTACTATTGAAACTTCACTAACGCTCAGCCAACTCCCGACGTGGAGGGGAGTTTTAGTCACTCGTAACGTAGTAATACAAGGTCAAGCTGGAACCAACATGAATCGCACTAATTATAGTTGAAAAATATAAAGATTTTCACCTATCAATCACAAAATAATTGCACTTAAACGCGTTTTTTGCGGTCGAACCATTGTAGATAGGTCAAAAAAGTCACTGGACCTTTTTTGTAGATCACCTCATTTGCTAAATCAAACCTTTGTTTCATTTTGACTTCCGACCAATGGGTTTTGCCGCAATCGACACCAAAAACAAACGTTTTCACGTAAATATTACAAAAAAACTGCACATAAATCACGATTTTTTTTTTTTCGGCCAAACCAATAGAGATAGGACAAAAAGTCACTGGACCTTTTCTGTAGATCACGTAATTTGCTAATTTGATGGGTCAATCAGATTTGAGCTACAACGTACCGTTCGGCCACTATCAGGCTCGAAACTTTTATTTTAAGCAAAAAAATCTCTGGAATGTCAAATGTTCCAGCGTTTTGTCGCTTAACCATGGAAGATAGAGCAAAAAGTCACTGGACCTTTTTTGTAGTTCACTTAATTCCTGATTATGAATTTTTCGTCAGATCCGAGCTAGCTCCAACGGTTCGCCCGCTATCGGACTTACAAAAAAGGCCTGCAGGGGCGAAAAATGCGCGAATTTTCTCGAATTTTTTTGAGGGGTTTAAAAGTAAAAAAAACCCGGTTTTCAGAATTTTCCTGTTGGTTATACGGCAAAAGGTACCTGCGTGCCAAAATTTCAAGTTTCTAGCTCATCTGGAAGTAGGTTAGAATTAGTATACGTGAGTCAGTCAGTCAGTTACCACATGCGGTTGTATATATATTAGATATATATATATATATTATATATATATATATATATATATATATATATATATATATAAACTGGTACCAAAAGAATTCCTAAAGCCTTGTCGTAAGAACAGTTTTTCATAGTTTCACTACACCGTTATCTCTTGATACTAGGCAACGGCTTTAATGTTTATACTTGTTTACAAACACATTTTCCTAGTAGTTTCCTAGGATATATGGTAATGCTTATTGCATTATTTTCTTTTTACGTTATAGAGCCACCTTCCTAAACATTCAGGTTTCTCGTGTAAGTAATGTTCCGAATGACTTCTATTATGTTATGAAATAGAACAAATTATTTTTTATAACTTTGCAGGTACACTTTTTTTATGTAACAGAGGGCCAGGTTTCCTAGGCCTGGTAGTTGCCTCTCAGCCATCAAGCTTATTGTGCACCCTCTCCCAGGCTCCTAGGTTTAAGCTGTATCAAATCCCAGGCCTTTACAAAACCATGAGATCTTCTGAACAATGCTTTCCTGTTCCAACCCCTCTTCCGTATGCATAAGAACACCTAGAGATCTTGAGCGTTTGCTCTGTAATGCCGGACATTCAAATATGACGTGCTTGGCTGTTTCGTCAGCCTCGCCACATTTCCTGCACAGTGTTTCCTGAACTATAATACCTATTCTGGTCAGGTGACTTCGGAATATCCAATGACCTGTAATAAAACCAGTCACCTTTCGGATCTTCGTTCTACTCATTCTAAGGGCATCTGCTGCAATGTTCCTTGATGGTTCCTTGAGCATCCGCTTTGCTTGTACATTCCCCTCAGTATTTCTCCAATGTTGTAGGTGTTTGTTAACCATCCACTTGGTAACTGATCTACGTGCTAAGTTATATGAGACCCCACACGTTGGTTCAGGACCGGTAAGAGTACAGTTGGTTCCCAAGTTAGCGCAACTGTCTGCCCCTTCATTACCTGTGGTTCCTCTACGTCCAGGCACCCAAGTTAGAATAACTTTATTGGTTTTCGCCCATTTCATGACCTTATGGCATTCCCAGACTGTCTTCGAATTACAGTCATGGTTGGCCAAGGCCTGCAGAGCAGCCCTGCTGTCCGAGTTAATGTAGATGGTTTTGTCTTTGTAGCCCCTTTCCACATTAACTCTTGCACATTCTGCAAGGGCTGTAACATCAGCCTGAAAGACAGTTGCCAGTTTACCTAGGCTAAAGCTTAAGTTAACCCTAGGTCTGGCTCCCCAAACCCCTGCCCCAGTACCCTTCAGAGTCTTTGACCCGTCCGTGTACCAGGTTAGAGCCTTCTTCATGTAGTCAGACTCACCTTTTGACCATTCCTTCCTTTCAACACTGTTGACTTGAAATGGTTTTTCCCAGTCCGTAACCTTTGCCATTCTGTCAGACATCATTTCTAGAATATCCAGTTTGAGAATGTCAACGATCTTGGAGTGCTTACTAGCATGGTGATGATGCCAGTTCCCATTGCACTTCAGTCTGTA
The DNA here is from genome assembly GCF_021130785.1 of Homalodisca vitripennis. NCBI lineage: Eukaryota > Metazoa > Arthropoda > Insecta > Hemiptera > Cicadellidae > Homalodisca > Homalodisca vitripennis. Next base: position 144,411,384 of record NC_060208.1, read on the forward strand.
GGCAGCCATCCTAGCCTCTCCTATGACGAATATGTCTAGGGGTTGAGGTTTAGCACTACTTCCATAGCAGCGGTTGGTGTTCCTCTCATGGCGCCCATTGTCCCCAAGCATGCCAACCGCTGTACCTTTGACAGGTTTTTTGCGGCAGTCACCTGTTGGACTTTTGGCCACCATACCACTGAGCCATAAACCATCATTGGTCTGATGACTCTGGTTTACAGCTAATGCGACATGTCGGGTGTAAGCCCCCATGTGCATCCTACCGCACGTCTCACCATCATCAATGTAGTCTGAGATCGGCTGATTATGTATTCCAGATGACTATTCCAAGTGAGTTTATCATCTAGTTTGACTCCTAGATATTTGAACTCCCTGCTTATCTGTATCTGGCCCCCACATAGGACTGGCTGTGTGATTTCCAGTTTCCTCCTACTTGTAAATGGTATCTTGACGGTCTTTGAAGGATTCACTGCAAGTCCTTCTTCGTCACACCATCGCTCCACAATGGCCAGTGCTCTCTGCATCATTTCCAGACACGTAACCATATGCTTGCCTCTTATGAATATGACAACATCATCTGCATAGCCTTGAGCATACATACCCTGTTCATTCAGAGTCCAGAGTAAGTCATCCACAACTATGTTCCACAGGCTTGGTGATAATACACCTCCTTGTGGACATCCTCGCTGCGTTTTGACCTCTCTTGTGACTCCGCACAGAGATGCCTGTGCTCTTCTGCTCTTAAGCATGTTATTTATCCATCTAACAACAGTTTTCTCCGTACCCCTGGATGTAAGCTTAGACACTATAGAGTGAGTAGTCGTATTATCAAAAGCTCCTTCTATATCCAGGAATACTGCTAAAGCTATTTCCTTTTGTTCAATAGCTTGCTCAATCTTGCCAACCAGACAGTGTAGGGCTGTTTCACAAGATTTGCCTTTCTGATAGGCATTTTGATTTGGATGTAAGGGACGGTTGATGAGGACTGTGTCCCTTAAATGCCTATCCAGAACCTTCTCCATGGTCTTGACGAAGAAGGATGTTAGGCTTATTGGTCTATAAGCCTTTGCAACCTCATAGGAGGGTTTACCTGGCTTCGGGATAAATATAACCCTAGAGGTCCTCCAGGATGAGGGTATGACTCCTGTCGCTAGACTAGTTCTAAACAGTCGTAGAAGCAGAGGTATCACCAAGTCCCCACTTTCCTGCAGTAAAGCAGGAAAAATGCCATCGGTACCTGGTGATTTGAACGGCTTAAAAGACTCCAGGGCCCGTTTTATCCCTAAGTAGTTGATAACAGTCTTTGCACAGTTCCAGTCCTCCTTAGACGAGCTATCTCTAGGTTCTCGCCGCCATTCACTAACAACTGTTTCACTGGTTTGAAAAGATCCTGGGAAGTGTGTATTCAGTAAACACTGAAGAGTCTCCTCAGGATCCTTGGTGTGAGTCCCATCTTCCCTAAGTATAGTACCCACCACATTTATGGGGCTTCGAGCTAGGACTTTTTGGAGTTTTGCAAGGTCAGGTACCTTATTAATACTCTGACAGAATTCTCTCCACGAGTTTCTCTTAGCTCTTCTCACCTCTTTATTGTACTTTGTTAGAGCAGCAGAGTACCTATCCCAGTTCCCTGCACGTTTGCATGTATTATATGCTCTGCGAAGGTTTTTCCTCAAGGTTTCCAGCCCCTGGTTCCACCAACATGCTTTTTTCCTTGAGTTTTTTTCTATCACGGGGCAGGCTTTGTGGTACAATTCTTTCATGGCGTTTTGCAAAGAGTTCGCCATGTCCTCGACCCTTTGCCCCTGATACCCATTTTCCCTTACTAGATTGCTTTTTAGCTCTACATTGAAAGCTACCCATTCAGTTTTCTTTGGGTTTCTATAGGTCTCACTTATTTTGTACGACCTCATGTCAAAGGAGATATACCTATGATCTGAAGCAGATGCTTCATCTAGCACACTCCAGTTTAAAACTTTAGTTGCAATATAGTTGCTAGCCAAAGTTATATCTAAGACCTCTTCTCTTACCCCAGTACCTCTTCTTTGTACAGAAGTTGGTTTACGGCCTTGATTCATAATAACTAAGTTAGATTCTACTAAAAAATTCAAGAGGCACTCACCCCGATTGTTCATGTTGCTGCTCCCCCAAGCGGTGTGGTGGGCATTCGCATCACAACCGACAATCAGGTGCCTCCGCGTAAAGGTTCCGAACTCCACAATCCGCCTCATCTCCGCAGTTGGCGGTGGTTCTGGAGAATCGTATGGGAGGTAAACTGCTGCAAACAGGATTCTGATGTTGCCATCACCAGTCTGCAAGTGAACCTCTGTCACGGCTGTGTCTCTAGAACACATTTGTGCCATTTTTAACGATTTGATTTTGTTACTGACATATATACATGCTCTAGGGTTGTTACTGCCAGAACCGTATACCAAATTACCTTTAGCGGTGCACATCCCCATCACACGACTGCCAACGGTCCATGGTTCTTGGATCAGGACCACGCCTATGTCGTCAGCCAGGATCTTCTGGCAGAGTGTTACCGTAGCTGCTCTGCTGTGGTGTAGGTTTATCTGGAGCACCGCTGTCATCCTCTATTGGTCGTTACCTCCCTGCAGCTTGAAGGTGATCCTGTCGCTGGCCAAAAATGGGCGCATCGCCAGAGTCTTCAACTTCTTTAGGGAGTCTTCGTCCACATGAAGGACCAGGAATTCACCGTTGGTGCTAGATTTCCCTCCAACAGCAGTCCATTGGTCCGTGTCAAGGACATTTTGGTTTTTTAGGGCTTCGAACAGCTCTTGCTTGCTGTCCACCTCGATGTCCTTAGGGATGAAAGTTGACACTTTAAACATCTTTACCAGGCTTTTAGCTGGGCCCATTTTCAGCTGAACTCCTTCAAAAGGACTCAGCTCCTGGACCTGCTTCTCCAGCCACTCCTTAGTTTCTGTGTTTACACAGCCGACCACTATCGCTCCACCTTCAACATGACAGCTGGACATCCTAACGTTTTTGCCCTTAAAGGCGCGTTTGCCCAGCACTTTCTTCAGGTTGTTGGCTTCTTCCATCGATAGTTTTTCTTCTGGGTGTTCGAGCCGGACGATAGTCAGTTTCTCCACAGAGATCCTTTCGGCATATGTTTCGGGTGTCTTCTTGGTGACACCTCCATCATGCCCCTTCCTTCTTTTCTCCCCTCCCCTTGCTTGTTCTTCAGGTGTCAGCTGCGATCGCAGCCTCTTCACACCTGCATAGCTTGGGGTTTGTTCTTTTTGGGCTGGTACGGAATGAGTTTTCCCTTGCTCTGGGGCCCCGACAACAACCAAGTTCCCTTTTGAGGAACCGGCTTCGTTGTGTGGTTTTATCAGAGCTCGGTTTTTCTCTTCCCACCTCTTCTGCCTTTCTTTCCGGGGGATTATCGGCTCACCTCTAGCGACAGCCTCTTCAATCCTCCGCTTTCGCAGTTCGCCTCTGGAGAGCCGCTTCTTTTTTGGCTCTTCCGGCCGAACTTCTCCTTCTGACAAGAGAAGTCCGTCTTCCTCCATTGGGGTCATCTCAGACACTCTTAATCGCTCAATCGGTAGCTCTTCTGGTTGAGTTCGCTTACCTCTTGAATTTCAGTTTTCTTTTTATTTCCTTTTACATTTTTTACATTCTCCATTCTGTTCCCACGAGAACCGGGTGTTTGCAGTCCATCTTCCCAGTGACCCGATTAGGAAGATAAGAGTAATTACGACTGGGTGTCCCCTGGTTCCCAGAAGGCTCCGTTGAAGACACTGAATATACCCCCAGTGCCACGAGACTCTCAGCACGGGTCGCATAACACCTTAGTCTGGGGTTGTTGGTAAAGTAGGGGTAGGAACATCAGGAAAGGAAGGGATAGGTAACTACTCTCAATTTCAGGGCCAAACCAAGAGGGGGGGTTATACTAATATTAATGGCAAAATCAATTATATACCAAAGAAATTCCATAATTATAAAGTGTATGTTAAAAATACATCTTTGAGTTATATTTAATTTAGTTTCTACATTTATGTTATTAAATGTGATTCAACTTTGACTTGATTTATTAACAAAAACTAGTTTCGATTTCTTGTCAGCGGAATAACTATTGTTTAAATAAAACCGACTCATCTCTCACTATGTATTATGTGCACTCAAATGGATTAATTTTGTGGCATTGTTTTATAAAAGTAAACGGAAATAGATTGGTTTATTATACAAGTTTTAAGAAAGCAAGTAATTTTCAAACGAACGGGAATGTGAGCAACAAACTGCCTAAACGGCACTTTTGGAGGGGTGGAGAGGTCGATGCTACCACTATCTGGCGGCAACACGCGTCATTACAATGACGTCACGGTTGTCAAGTGTACTCTGCACCCAAATAAACATCTACTTGTCACTATCCTCAGTTTATGGCCAATACAGGAAACTTTAACACTAAACTTCTTATTTACCCATAACAATTTACAGCGTATGTAAATCATATATGTAAGACTCCCAGAGTTATACGTGCATAGTGAGATGATATATTACAGCACTAATGTTTTTTCACAGCATAGACTATGAAATAAATACTTTCTGATACGACATCTTCTTTAATGATAAAATTAATCCAAAAAATATAATTTAATGGTTTTTAGTTTTTACATCGTTCATTTTAAATTGAAACATACATTTAATACTTAGTGTCACATAGGTATACATATAAATGGCAAATTCATAAGGAAACCTCATTAAGAAAGTGCTAAGATTAGTAGAAGACTTAATTATGTACAGTCATTACAAGAAAATTAGTTAATATGAAGAAAGAAGTACTTTTATTTGTCTGCTTAATAAAGCAAAATAGGTAATTACTTAGCGTTTATATATAATTAATTATAAATAATAATTAACTGTAAAACAATTTCAGTCCATATTTCTACAGAGTAGACAGCTGTACATATACGTGTTGGAGTTTGCGACATGTAACAAACATAATGACACTATCTGGTTCGCAAACACGATGCCTTGTAGTAACGAGATTCTGTCTTATTTTACAAATTCTCAGTTTTAAGAAAAACAAATACATTTCGAAAGAGTTGTTTTTGTCAGTTTGGAAATGTAAAAGTCAGAGTAATGAACCAATGCTTGTTCACATATTTAGTTTACTATAGGCAATCTTCAGATGTCACTGTCCAACATTTTTAAATGAACATATTATTTAGTCATAGATTCTTGGATAATGTTAAAAGTTTTAAAGTAGCTTTTACATGTTTCCAGCATTATTATTTATGTAGAACAATTACAAGTATGTTTTATAAATACAAGTTTTTTTATTTGCAACTACAATACTATATACACCAAACCTCTCCAAAAATAATTTTAAAATTTAATATCAATAGTCGATATTAGATCAGAACTATTTTCGAACATCTAATTAATTTATTATTAAATGAACACCTGAATGTAATATAAATTACGCCATTGACCACATCACACTTTTACTAATTAGTTTTGTTGGAAAAGTTCCAAAAACAGTGGTAACATGTAATTGTTTACATTTACTGTACAAACAGACTGCTCTTGGCTGTGCGCTCTGATTGTGTCAACTGGTGAGCATGGAGAATGATGGTCATTGATGAGGGTGGCTGACGTTCCTTCTCTTTTATATGGGTTTATAATACATGCACTATATAGATACTAAATGTTTTATCACACATTTTATGACAGTTTATTATTGACATATTATTTACGCTTTATAAATAAATTTCTTACACCATAATGGGAGGCAACAACTTTAATAACTGGTCAATACTAAAGAGAGTGGGATAAATGATAGCGGTCACTGTAATTTCACTGCCAATAGACAAATAGACAGCTACTCTGTGCTCAGCCTATCCTTACCCCAACAATACAACGCTCTTCCTCAACAGATTCACTGTTAGGTGCAAACAAGAACAGGGAGTGGCTGAAATTATATATGTATCCATATATACACATAGGACTCTATAGTGTAATAACAGCATTCTCATCCGGAAAGCGAGAGATCTGCCTTCTTGTCCAGGCAAAGTGGTTGCTATTTGTTCATGAGCTATTGTTGAAATCGACATAATATAATTAGAGAAGAGGATATCAAAATGCAGAGTTTAGTTAGACCACCTAATTTATTCATACTGTCCGACTTAACACGTACAAGTATACAATTGTAGCAATAGGGTTGGTTTAACCATTAACCTTTAGTTTTTTTGTGAAAAAACTAATTTGATGTAATGAAATAGGAGGCATTAATTAATCATACAATTATTCAGCCGGATTAAATTTTCTGCTATTCAGCACAGCTGCCAATCTGTGGTTTTACTAGTTATTAATTAGATCTGACGATTTTAAACGGTCGAATTGAAATTAATTGATATATATTATTTTATTGAAATAAGACAGATCAAAATTAATCAATTTGTTACTAGATTTTATACTGTTTCAACATGACTTGTGTTAAGCCATCCGATTCTATCAAAGATAAAATACAAATAACGTGTCAAATTGCTTAGTCGCGACACGATGCGCATTTATTTTCAATAATACAGACGCTTTTAGGTCAAGGGTGCGTTCTACTCCAAGTCAGAAATCGCAATACGAGGTTTCGAAAATTCACAGGGAGCGTTGGTGAAATCGGGTGTAGGGAGGGCACGAGTAGTTGCTTTGGAAGGATTTCTTATTCCAACATACGTTTTTAGGTTAAGTTAAATTATAAAATAGGAACAGGATAACTAATTATATTCAATTTGCTTGTTAAAATAAGATACTATGAATGCCTGAGCATTAGCGAAGCCCTCATTAGAGACTGAAAAATATCAATGTCTGTCTTTATCTATGTCTATATATCTTTCTGTTTACAACGAAACCTAATTGACCTTTACACTTAAAATTTCCCCTGAAATTTCATTGTTATATTTGAAATACTGTGATGATGGTGCATGTAACTCTGGGATTTGGCTGAGTGTTAGCGAATATTTTAAAATTGGTCTTCTGGGTCGCTATAATGGCAACGAGAAAATAGTATAAAAAAATAAATATTTAAGCAAACTGAGTATATGCGGTTTTACTTATTAAAATATGTAGTCTAACTAACCCTGTTATGGCAACGCATAACAGCACTTTGCCATTTGTTGTTTTGTAGAATTTTGTTATTTGAATATTGCTGTTAAAATCTGAACTTCATTTTAGCCTATCACTTAGCAGACTGACAAAGTTGCTCTTTTGGAGGTAGGGATGTAAAAAGTTTCTTTTTTGATGTGATATTTGTTTGTCTGCTCGTGCACATAACGTCTCAGAAATGAAATGAGTTATAGGCTCTAAATGTTGCGTACAATCTCAGCGAAGAACGTTAAGTGACTCGTGGGCGTGGTGTAGCGTACGAACACGTACTCCGACCTTGTCTAATATGAAATGTCATGTAAGCTATTGTTTTCTAAATATGAAGAATTTACAATTATCATGATAGGGGATACCGTATCGAGGTTTATTGTATTTTCTTGAGCTCTTAAGTAACTTATTAGTCTACTTAAATAACTATGAAAAATCTCAAAAGAGCTTTAACCAATTTACTAGTTTTTAAACAAATTTATGTAGCTTACATAGTTTTAATGAAATGTCCTGTAACTTTTAGTTGCTTTAAATGTTTTGCTGAAAAGCGTTTTCTAGATTTTATACTAAGAAAATTAAAAGTTTTCTAAAAATTTAAAAAACTCTTTTAAATATGTCTAATACTAAGATAAGAGTGGTTTGAGTGGATAGAGAAGGAAATATTGAAAGAGTGTCTTCTTTTCGAGATATTATCTCAATTATAATGTCCCTCAAATTGAGATAATCCGACCAATTAAAGTAATTCTATATTATGTTATATTATACTAAATGTAGATTTATTATAAATCATAAAATAATATTTGTTGGCAACTAATAGCAGTAATCTAGCTTCTAAGCTTTTAATTAATATTTTGAATCCTGTTGGCAAGTATCTATACGTTTTTAGTTGTATTAACGTTCTTAGATAAGCACATTTTTATAAAAGAATATTTTTACATAATTATTCAGTTGTCTCTGCCTCTTCCATTAAAATTACAAAAGAAAAAAAGTGTTTCTAGTAACGCACATGAAGTAGATATATATATATATATATATATATATATATATATATATATATATATATATATATATAATAAGTTGGTGTTATTCCTGGATTTACTCGTAAGAGATTGATTATAGTGTATTCAAATTTCAGTTTATTGAGGGGGTACAGTAAACATTACCCTGACTTTAAAATTTGATATTGTAAAACATTATTTTTTTAGTATACTTGAAGTAACGCCAGATTCAAGAAAAACTCAATCTTTATTGATGTACAAAGAAGATCTTTTATATTATTGTAAATGTGAGGAGCCTTACTTTATCCATATGTTTATGAAACTTCAACTACAAATATTAAATTTAGGCTTCATCGAGGTCGCTTTACTTTTAATTGGAATCAGAGAATTGTAACGGTGGTTTTGAAATCGAGTTTGCCAATACAAGATGTAATGATCAAACGAAATTACTTGAAACGTTTTTTTTTTTGAAATATTGGAAATGTAATTCCAAAGTTTAGACACAATTTATATTCTGTAATACTCGATAAGAAAGGTGTGACACTACAGAGCTATCGAGGTATTGCTGACTGAATGCACCTGTTTAATTTCCTGCGTATGCTATAAAGTTTCAGTTTCCTTGAATGTTACATTATGAGCTTATTGAGTTCAAAATAACTTGTCTGTAGAGTTGATATTACGATCTTTGTATGTGTGATTTGGCACATTCACAGTTTACTTTACGTTCAGAATATTGATACTGATGTCTTTAAAGAAGTGAAAACGACAGTTAATTAATTATTAATTCAATTTTAATCCGTGTCCATTACTTATATTAAACTGAATATAAATTACATCTTCATGATTAAGTACTATAAATACCCGAATGTATGTGTGTGTCTGTATAGAAGTCTAGTACACTTTTCAATAACGTATATATGTATTTTGATGATGAAACTACGTATAACATGATGCATTCTTTAAAATAACAGTCTTAAAATAGATTAACAGAATTTACTAATAGTATTTAATGTTCTTTAATCAAAGCAAGTCAAACCTGGCAACTCTACGTACTCTACCATACCTCAAATCCTTGTCGTCACAAAACCATGTATAAATACTGATTACAATCCTTGCATCACTTCATAAAATATTTACTGCGAGAATTCAAACGGAAAATATAATAATCTATAACGCTAAATTGTACCGTTCGTAAATAATGTTCTCTGTTGGTTTTTAAGGACTCTAATCCTACGTAAAGGATAAAACCGTGGAAGCTGGAGTTTATGAATATGTTAAAAATATCTTTAGTAATTATCTTTAGTATCTTTTGTTTAGTAATGACACAAATTGTACTCACATAGTTTTTTTCTGTTTTAATAAACATTTAACTGGCTTTACTATCTGTTCTTGATTAGTTGTATATCAGAATGGGATACATTAATCCATTCTATAATGGGAATTAAAAGTACATTTTACATTGTTATAAATTTTTGATAATAGTTTCTTATAACTTTATTTCTTTTGTTGATGATTGATGTTAACTTTATTTATGATTATGTTTTAAAAACTAAAAAACACATTTTTTAAGTTAGGGGTAAAAAATTAATAGGAACTAATATTAATCCAAATTTTATTGAGCTAGTTTAACAGATTCGTTACTGGTACCTGAATGCCACAAGAGATTGCAGTTGATTGTAAAGGGAATGCAAATTTGTTTTTCACCCGTATTGTACGCATTTTAACGACTCGACAGTCTTCTATAGCTTAGTTGTAAACTCGAAAGGAATTGGCATACACAGACTGCCTTTTGGTTCCTTCAGATTTCTTTTCAGCTTCCTTCCGCACCCAACGTAATGGAATACGATAGGTGAAAACGGAGTATACTCCATTAAATATACATATTTAATGTTCTAACACGGTTTCGTTTAATTGGAACTAAGGATCAGCTGTATGTGATAAGTATACTTTTGCTGTTTTATAGAGTTAGTGAGACATCAACAGATTGATCATATTAAAACTTTTTGAGAAAATTAATAGTTTATAGTTTGTCGGTTTACTGTTGTTAAATGTTAGCCTTTCCGATATTAGCAGTATACTGAAGTATGTGCGGGAAGAGAACATTGAGCATATTTGCTCCTCCAACCATTGAAAAATAATTGGCTTATCTGTATTCTCTTCATCCGTAAACAGCAATATTTCAGGTAGAAAAGGCCTATCTATTGTATTGAGTTAGATATCTATTTATTGTTATACATTAATGTCTTTTAAACCGATTCTAGTTTCTTAATTCTAAATAATATATTTCTTTTTTACCATTCACAACTTATCGTTCATTCTTTGTTTCATAATACAAGTCTACATTTCTCAGCCGTATAAGCACTCTCATAGAATATAATCATAAAGATTCTGTTGGACACCAACCTATGGTATTCTTTTGTAGCGGTCCCAGTTTGCTCAGTCTAGGGGGGTGGGAAGGGGAGGTGTGGTTTTCACAAGTTTAACGGCGTAGTAGAGTTAACTGTTAACGGTACTATCCGAGGGCGCCACCTTGTTTCCAGTAATAGTGTGGTAGGAGAACGGAGTCAGAACAAGGGAAAAGACCCGTTACTGGATGATGTTGTAAAATTAATGACCTTGTAACCAAACCAAAGTAAGAGTGATTTAAATACAAGGTAAATCTAAGAAAAGGAAATACATGTAAGAAAGCTAAACTCATTCAATGTAATCATTAAGCTTAGAAAAATTCTAAGAGCCCTGTTGTTTGGCTTAAATCTAATCACTTAATAATCATTTTGCCAGATATGACAAGTTATACAGGCTGATAATGAAAACCCAAACGAGTTGAAAAGAGCCTTTTTTTATTGCACAAGAAACATTTATCAAATGAAAATATTTATTAAAATTATGTAATTTTACATTTCATATCATGGAAAAAGGTTTTGATTTACATTTCTGTATTTGGATCTCAACAGTCTGAGGTACAGGTAACCCTTAGATTTATCAACACAATATAACCCTAAACACCAGTAATTATACACTAAACAACATTACCTTGGCCGGCCACTAGTACTTTCTGGTATTTTACCCATAGATATCAATCAAACAATACTTACATAAACTAGACATATATTTACACAAAAGCACATTAAACATCAGTATTTACCCAATAAAACAATATATTTATAAGTAATTATTCAACTACGCGATGCGCTGAAGTTCTTGTAGGTAACGCAGTGATGTAGAGCACAGGCAATGTCCTTTGAATAGTGAAAATATTTCATAAATTTCACCAAGTCCGAGGGTAAAGTCAATTTCAACTGGAGGCAAGTTAGTTAGCCTAGCCTATAAATTACTGGTACCAGTTTAATCCTTATTATTTTGAGGTAATCCGTCAATTGGTCTGTATAAGAATAAAATTTCTACTTATCAGTACGTAGATCACAACCATACGCCTCCGTAAGGGCTCACTGTCAGGGAGGAAGGCACAGTAGCAGGTATGGCACGGGCACTGGGTGGGGTAGTGGTACGCAGACCTATGTGGAGGTACAGAAACCGCTCCCGAACAAATCCCCTGAGCACAATTCAGACAATGGAATCTACAAAAATATTTGACACTTAAAGATGTATAATAGTTGTTTCAGAATAGCACGTAAAATTTTATGTTAACAAAAATAACAATGAAACCTAAATATTCCGTGAAATAATCTTATCATGAAGTATTTTGAGAGATATATAATCGGTTTGTAATGTAAATTTAAAGCAACTATTAACTATTAATCAATTACTCAATCTACAGTAGTCAATAGAATGAGATATCGTTAATTAAATTCCAACAATAAAATTATTAACTAAAATAAGCTTTAAAAAGAATTCACTTGAAAACATCTTTTCATATTTGTTTCCTATTCTACAAATGCATTTTCTTACTTACATTTTGAAAAAGCACGTAGCATAAATTACCAACATTTATTATTCCTGAATTTACAAACAACAACAAAAATAAAACAGACTAACAGATAATTTTTAACTTATAGGCCACACAACACTATTTATTACCTAAAGTACATTTTGTTGTAATTTCAAATGCATTATTTAAAATGAAAGTTCTAACCATTGTAACAACATATGTTTTGGATCTAAGAAAATATGAACCATTAAAACACTATGTTAATATTTACAATCTGAAGGATTTATATTTATGAGTACAACTTACAAATTAATAAAGGCTCAAGTAATTTCTGCTTCTTAATTTCATTAATATATTTACTCTGGTTGGTTGAGAAAAGAAAAATTAATTCCAAGTATCTGGATTCAAAAGTATTTATAATTTCTTGGTAGCACACATTATTTGACTTAAAAGAATATTAAAATACCTCACCTTGGCAACGTAGGTAAAGACATTATAGATAACCTCGTGGAGACGTCAATTTCCAACTGAACAATCTTCAAAACTATCGCCATGAGAGAGAGAGAGGTTAAGCCTCGTGAAGCTGTCAGTAAGTCACAAAGTCCAACAGGAAGTAGGAGTCAATTGTTGTTTGGCCAGCTGGAGCTGCAGCTGTTTCATAGCCAGCTGATATGGATTTTCCAGGTTGATCAGGCCTGTCTGCCAAAGTTAATAAAATCTAACTCTTACTACTCTCTGTTATAAAATTTAAGGTTCACAAAAAAAATGTTACACTTTGCTTCATTGTAAAATTGCAGACCTCCAAAATATGTGATGTAATCATTCGTATTCTCTTCATTATTTATGAGAAAGTTTTAACGAGTCCCTCGACAAAGAATTTCACAGTAAACATTTTACAGTTAAGCACCATTCTAGCGGCCACCAAATTATAATAGTCTTCGCTATGGAATACTTCGTTGTAAAGTACTAATTGTACAGCTCCACAGTATGCAATATAATAATCGTTTACAGACTTTCTGTAAACTCTTCTCTATGTTCTGTCTTTTGGATACCTGAAGATGAATCCCCAGAATTCGAAATGTAACATTGTACGAAAATAAAAAGTCTTCACAAGTGTTAAAAGGTTTATAATTATATACAAATTTATCAAACACTTTTCGAGGCTACATCTCTAACTTCACAGCAATTAGTTGTGAAGTTGTATACTAAATGGATATTATTAATAAATAATCATTTTTAATTACGTTTTAAAATGTTTTTATACAATAGTCAAAACGTAAGCAATTCTTCCGTACCGTATTAGTAGATCAGCCCATACCAAAAAGGTCTAATGATAGTTGATGCGTTTTAATCTCCCTCTACGCCCCGCGCTGAAACAATTTTTCCAATTTTAGTGTGTGTAAAACAACTATACTACAATTCGTTGGTGTAAAATTACTTATCCGTATCAACATCATGGAACAGCTGATAGTCAGCAGCAATAGGGCAACACTGCCTCAAGTGTTATTTGACTATTTTGGTGCTGGCTAATCCTAGTAAAAACTTTTATAATTAATAAATTAACCAAACTTAGTATACTCTTGAATTTGACTAATAGAATATTAAATACTGATGTACACCTAAGTAAAGGCTAAACCATAGATAAAAAACGGACTGTTATTTTAAGATATTTTCTTAAATTTATGACTACAGTGGCAGATTTATTATTATTCACATAAAAAAGTAAGTAAGGAATAATTAAAAACCAAATTGTATCCAAAAAGTTTCATGCAACTATTTTGGAAATTGACTGTATTGCAGTATTATGTGTATTTTTTTATAAAAGACAACTGTACAAACTACACGCAATAGATGCAATATTTGAAAGCAAATTTGTGGAAGAATCTACCCTGATTTTGGAATTTGGAAATATAATGATTTTTATAATTTGGCTTCTTGGAACGTGTACATACCTTTTCTGTTTTGAGTTATGTGGGTAACATAACGTTATTTCGTCTAGTTGTAACATACCGAAGCACCAAATTAGCAATAGTTGAGGAGATATATTATTCTATAGTAAAGAAAATATAGATAGAAAACTTCCCTCTAACAGAAATCGGGCCCAAATTTACCAGTGGTAGAGCATCAATGCGATCTCCCTTGCAGATAACAATATAGATATTTACAGATAACAGCCGCTGTGTACAGTTGATTGGACAGAGGCAGACAGTGTGTACAGCTCACTTGTCAAGTTCTGCAGATAATCGAGAGATTACACTGAGAACACAACTTACTGATTAGTTCTTATTCATTTGGCTGAATATTAGAGGATTATTGAAGAAAAAAAACCATACAGTATTATGGGTTGAGTTTATTCAATAAATAGTTTTTTAGTTATTCACAATAAACTCCTGCGATCCACCTCAAATACATAATGCAGTTTACATATTTCAACAGTATATTTCCTTTAGGAATTGAGTTATTTAATTTAAAAATAAATATAAAATTGTAATAAAACCCAAAAACAGAAATATTTGGAAAACAACTTCAAATCTAAACTTGTCATTAGTAATATACAATACTCATAAAAATTGTAATGGACTATTGCCATAAAAAATTAATGTATATGGATTGACATTTGTAATTTTATTTATACCAATGTCCAATCCATTCAATATATAATTAAATATATAGAGTGAGTTTTATGTCCTGGCACACCTGGATATAATTTAAAACGGTCCGAGATATCTATGTGGAAACCTTGACCCTACCTATTATAACATATTTTTTTTCAATTTTTTAAGTTGTTGAAAATTTTGCCCCCCTTTTCTAAAGGGGGGTGAAGGGGGGCAACTAAATATTTTTCAAATACAAACCCTATCATGTGACCCCTCATTTTAAAGGGAATAAAAAAAGAAATCCATTAATTGCAAACTAGAGGTCTCTACGTTTATTTTTAACAGATTTTATGACAAATTTGCAATTTGAAACAACTTTGAAAAATTGAAAAAATTATATTTGAATAGGTGGGGTCAAGGTTTCACATAGATATCTCGGACCGTTTAAATTATAGTCAGGTGTGCTAGGACATAAAACTCACTCCGTATATAGTATATATATATATGTATATATATATATATAATATATATATATATACTAAATATATTGCCTCTTTAAATATTTAAAGCATGCTTTCGTCAGTAAATTAAAAGCCATATTATACTTAATATTATAAATTATGATAAAATTAGGGTCCAGGCCTGTCGTGCTCGTAATATTATACTCTTTGTTTCCTACTATTATAATAGTTTTAAGCATTTTTATGAATATTTTATTTGAACACAAATACTGGATATACAATACTGTACATTACGGGGGTACTATTTTTTAACATAATTCTGGTGGTTCTCTTTATATCATTCTTGAATAATTTTGGGATTCTAATTATATTATTGTGAAATAATGCAGTACTAAGAAACTCAGTAAAAAATATTTATTTACTATTGAATGTATTATGTAAATTAACCTTGCAATTTAATCGTTTTACATGAATATAAGAATTGAAATGAATGGTCGCGAAATATGAATATCATCTACATCTACGAACTAAAATGTAATTATTATTATTATTAAAAAAAACATAGACATTATAAATAAAAAAAAAAATTGTTTTTGTATTAAATGTATATATAAACCACGGGACAAAAATGTGTTAATTTTCTAAATACAATTTCCACGCTATAATGCTATTCGTTAAAACTAATTTTCAGCTATTAATTATAGCAACAGAACAACGAGTTCCGTGTTTGGCACAAGTTGGTCTAAACATTTTTCTTTTAGTGCAGTCGTTGAAGCATTATTGCTTCTGTAATTTTTTTTACTGAGAACCGAATTGCATACAATTTTGGAATGAGGTTCATCTTACCCCTTAAATTCAAAAGTGAAAATGATTTGTACTCCGCAACCACCTGGGGGGTGGTTGCCACCCCTTCTCGGGGGTGATTTTTTGTTTTTCAAAATAACCTTAGATATCGATAGAAGGCATAAGTTTAAGCAAAAAATCATCTATAAAGTTTTTCGAAAAATCCAATACTTTTTTTTCTAATTATTGGCCAATTGAAAATTCGCAATTCTTTCACGTTTTTCATCGTTCTTTTGCAAATATCTCCAAAAATATACGTTTTAATCGAAAATGTTATAAAAAACAAAATTGTAGCAGGTAAAAAAAATGAACAATTTGGTTATTTATAAAGTATTATAAGTGCAATATTAAGGTAGATATTAAAGATCAAAGCCGTTTTTTTATTTTGTCTGAAATTTAATCGATGTGGTCAATGGCCAATCTAGCGGCAAGCAGATGCATTTTAGGCATTCTAATAAAAAATGGTTTTATAGTGCTTGAAATAAAACTTTAAAATGAGCACTATTAAAAGTCTTTTGCACGTAAAATAAGTGAGCTGTATTGCAATAAGAGGAGCATCTAAAGTTTTTTTCTTTTAAATCAATGGGTGAATGGGTATCATATGGTATCATGGGTATCAATGGGTATCATAAGTGCCATTTCCACCAAAATTAAAATTAATCGTATTCCGCCTAGGAATTAACTTTATTATAAAAGTGTTTGATAGATTTTATCAGTTTGGCTGCTTCAGGACCCATATGTTTAAAAAAAAACACGATTAAAAACAAATTCAAATTTTAAAAAAACCACCTTTTTCATAATATCTCAAAAATGAGGACAGATACGTATGAAATTGTAGGAATAAAAAAAATTAGGTATTCTTCTGACAAACAATTTGGTGGTTTTTTTTTCTGTCAAACAAAAATTGACGGAGATAGATTGTTTAAAGAGCGCGTGGTAGCGCAATCACAGCCTCTCTTAAGCCCTTTAAACCCTTCACCGTTTGAGAAAAAGGGTTTTTACTATATATTGCAATAAAGGATGTTGTAGCTCTCTTAAGTACTTTTACAATGTTTTTTTATAAATTGCGATAGCATGAAAATTGAAGGAGTTATGGTCCAAAAACTTATCATATTTTTTTCTACTTAGTAACTGAAATTTCGGAGTGTGAATATTTGGAGCAATGTGAAAGTACGCAGTATTAATAGAGACCCAAAACTATTGCAATGTGTAAATATATATACATAATATGGCTAATATATTTTTGGAAACGTAGGCATGAATTACATATCAACGTTCTTATATGTTATATATAACACATGTGAGTAAATTTTATATAATTTGTAAATATTTTATTCAATAAATGGCAATTTTTTACTCTAAAATTAAATTATATTTTTAAATATGTAATCATATATATTTACAGTTTTAATTTAATGGTAGTTTTAAGGGTAGAAAACCTTAAGAATATGATAATCATTTTCGAGAGTGTGGAATAATATTTAAATCCTTTTCATTTTATTAAAAAAAAAAGTTTAAACAATTTTTTACCAAGGGGGTAGTTTTCAAGGGTTGAAAGGGGGTTAATAATTTGATAATTATCATAGAGAATATAAAAAATATTTCTTACTCTGTATTTACATCTTTTTATGTCGTACCAAAGTATTTTTTGTGATTTTTTCAATTTAGGGGTTGTTTGCAAGGGTTGTAAGATTTTCAAGGGATGAAAATGATTTTAATATGAGGTAATTGTGTTAGAAAAACACTTTACAATTTCACCACTTACTATTAGACCATGTTTTCTAGCGATAAAATGGCTCAATGTGTATTTTTCCATTAAGGGGTTGTTTACACCCCTAAAAAAATAAATAGGCGGAGTTCAGATCATTTTCAATTTTGAAGTTAAGGGTAAGATGAGCCTAATTTCCAAAATTTCATGAAAATCGGTTCACAGTAAAAAAATTCGGAGGTAAGACTGTATGTTTCGCTTCAATGACTGCACTATTTGTTAGTATACTTATTCAGAATTAAAATTTCCATGTATTTTGAGAGAATTTATCTTGTATATGATAAGTAAAAACATTATACGATCACTTCTAACCGCGGATTAGTTGCCAATATCAAAAGTAAGCATAAAACTAATTAAAAAAGCAGACGAACTCAAATTTATTTTAGGTAGAGATAGATGATGAGACATCAAAAGCAACAGATAATAAATAAAAATAAATGAGAAAAGTAAAACTTCTTTAGCTATAAATTGAAAAAGTCCTTGGAGGTTGATTTGTATAGATGAAAAATCAATAATAAACTTTATGTCTCAATATCGACAACTTTCTGTCTTTGTTTAAACTTTTCTCTTTTAATTTGGGCTTAACAATATATATATATATATATATATAACTAATATATATATATATATAGTATATATATATACATGCATATTGGGGCAGCAACTTTAATGTCCTGTTTAACATGCAAATAAAATACCTTTTTCATGGGTGTATGACATATCTCAATTTGTCTGAATTTTATTTTTGTTCTAGAACTTTTGAACTTTTGCATCGATGATTTTAATATTAAGACTCAAGTAGGATACAAAACTAACTATAATTTATTTAAATGCTTTTGAAATAGTGCATTTTATTTAAAACGTCATAAACAATTTAATGCTTTTACAAAGTAAAATACTATACCGTATTCCTTAAGATTCGATAAAAAAATGGAAAATGCATTTTTATTCCCAATGAAAAATTAGTAGGCAATATACGCGGAGTCAAGTTGATCAGTAGGAAACGCACGGCTCGTCTTACCTCAATAAATTCTTATTTATTGTTATATTACTACATTAGAGTTAAACATTGCTACAGTTTTCAAAAACACATTGGTTTAGCTGAATATTGTTAGAATATGAAGTTTAAAGTTAGATATAAATGATAAAAAACGTGATATATAAATTTTGTTAACAGATATAGTTTTTTTAATTTTAATGTAATGAATGAGTTAAATTATAACAATATAATGTTTTGAATTTCATTAAATTTGGAAACATAAAAAACTAACAAAATATAGAAATGGAACATTAATGGTTCGTTCACCATATGATATTAACAGTAAATTAAACAAATCATAAAATATTTTAGTCCTGTTACAAATCGAATATAAACGTGTACGATATAAACCATAAAAGGATATTAAATGAAGAAAATAACTTCTGTTATTTTTAAAATACTAAACACACTTGATCGATAGACTTCTACAAAGATTTACAAACTCAAAACACCGATCTTTAAAATCTGCTTCATAACATTTTCGTGAAACAAAGAATACAACTTTCACAGACCATTAACTCCTGTTGAACTTTTGAAAGTCAAAAGAATGTCACCTTTCTGCCTTTAATGTCGACTTTTTAATGGCTGTTTTAAGAGATTTATTTTCTTATACGATTGGTTTCTCTCTACTTTGAAATAATTTTAGTTTATTAAAGCCTGTTATAATAAGCTTTAGCATTGTTTTCGGCAATATAACACTATACTTTTAGTCAATTTAAAGGCAAAATATAATCAATATCGGTTTCTGAATTAATTTAACAAACATCGGTGTATACGTAAATTAAATTCATCCTAGTAATTTCTTAAACAAACTTTATAAGTCGATAGTTGTCACTTTATTCATTTATATTAACGCTCAAATAATTAGGTTTCTACTAATTATTAGACAAATGACAATGACTTGAATTTTTTTTTTAAAGGAGAAACCGATCCCTTTTAAGTCTTATTCTGCCCGTCCTCATGGCTTGTGTGAGTATTTTATCAAAACAAATAAGGGGGAGAGTCGATACAGTACTAGGTTGATGGTACTGATAAAAAGTGGATCTTTATCAGTACTAGGTCGTAAACAGGATTTGAAACTCTTAACCCAAACTCAAAGTCCAGCGTCTTAGACTGCTCGGCAATCGGCACCCCTAATACTAACTTACTATATGTACTTACTATTGGTGAATATATCTTCATGAATTCATTCTCTACAGTATTATCCGTTAATCATAATTCAGGTTTAAACAATTCATAAAACGAAGTTGAACGTTAATTAGTTAATAGCAAATTTAGTTAAAAAAAATTATAACTGTAGTTAGATAGTTTTAACCATGAAAAACATTACTTTAAAACCAAGTACTTCCCTTTTACACATTTTTCAAACTGTACATAATCTTAAGAAAAATTTAATCACAGGTTTTAAAACACAAGTTTTCATTTACAAACTGTGGTAGAAAAAGTGTAATAACATTTAAAACATATAATAAGTAAATATAAAGTTAGTGTGTATGACTCTTTTTATAGTGTAAGCAAGTTTAGGTGGTAAAACTAACTTCTTTGGTAATAACAAACTTTATATTTATTTACGTTATAGTGCTATATTTATAATCATATGATATTCATATGTGTTGTGGTCTAAAGAAATAAACAGTGGACTAGAAATTTTCCATACAAGCTCAACGCCTGTTATACGATAAGTATTGTAGCATACTTCTTTATTCCATGATTTACTTTCAAATGACCTACTAATAAACAGATGTAAAAGGTTTCGAAAACTATCAGTCAAATCCCCTGGATTGACATGCACCATCATCGAACTTAATGTTTGTATGTATAATAATGAAGCTTCATGGAGCATTTCAAGTATTTATAGTTTAGTTGTTCTTGAGATATCGTGTAGACAGCAGATGGAAAAAACAAAAATACATTAGAAATCTTCTTATTCCACGATTGATAGGCTTAATTTATGCATATTCAAAATTAAACGCTATATACATTATTATGTGATTTGCATAAAGTTTATTATAAGATTATTCAAAGTTGCATTGAATTATTCCATGAAATAACAAATTCAAATTACAAGATGGTGGAATTAAAGAATGAGACAAAATTAATGGTAAATAAAACACAAATAATATAAATGCATTGAATTATTCCATGAAATAAGAAATTCGAATTACATAATGATGGAATTAAAAAGAATGAGACAAAATTAATGGTAAATAAAACACAAATAATATACAAAGATTTATTAAGTACATATCAAGATATAAAGGTAGACTCAGGATAATATAATAAATGGCGCTAAAACATTAGGGTACATGTCTGAAACCATGTTGAACCACAAAGTGGATTATACGGCTCTTGTAAATAAAAAACCCTTGACACCAAACTTGACCCTTGACAAAAAATGGCTTGTGTTGTCAAAGCTTTTAAACTAAACAAAACATAGTTTGTATTGCTGAAATATGAAGCCTATTAGAAATATTCGTAGTGTACAGAATACATTTTGTCCTCCAACTAACTAACTTCTAGCATACATAATGCTCACTACTAAAAAAACTACACCACGTTTGTCATTAAATTCTTCGCTAAGGTTGATTTTATATTTTAAGTCTATACATAGACGTGTAAAAGCTATTTAAATTGTTATGTGATTTTCATCACCCTTAAAAAGATAATTCAAAGTTACAATTTTTTATTATATGAATAAATAAATTTAAAGTACAAAATTATGGCATTGCAGTATATTACAAAAATATTATTGGTGGATAAAACAGAAATAATATGATGATTTTACAGAACATAGTTAGTATTGCTAAGATATCAAGACTATTTGAAAAATACGTAGTTTACAGAATACATTTTGTTCTCCAAATAAGTAGCTTCTATCTAGCATCCATGAAGCTCACTGCTAAGTAAATTAAACTTATCATGCCAAATTGTTCGCTGAGGTTCCATTTAATACGTATCAGTCTATATCTACAGAGCTACTATATCACATGTTAAGATTCATTTTGTTAACACATTGATTTAATGTGTTTTTTTCCACTTCAATTATGATTGCCCTTAAGGTATTAGGGTAATAATATTTAACAAATTTTAATAAATCGTAAAAGTTTAGTCAGACACAAGCCAAGTTTGCGAACATTGCAAGTTTTGGCAGCTGAGGATAATGAGAGAGTGGCGAGTGGCAAGTGCACTTGAGATGTGGGTCGAGTGTTACATCAATGTCAACATTTGGCACCCAAATGGCTCGAGCTTTTGTTATGGTCGTCTATGATCATTTAGATGTATTCTAATATCTATATTTGTTTGTCTATGTATAGGCTAGAAACAATGTTAACACAATTAAAATATCTAGCATATTATGTTTTGCTTTCAAAAGCAATGTTCGCTCAATATATGCTGAATTGAAAGCCAAATTCGAAGTAATGTATTTTATGAAATCATTAGTTGTTTACTAATGTATTTTATTTATTTGGCCCGGATAAGTAGATATTTTTACCTTAAGACGTATAGTTTATGTCAAAGAGGAAACAATTTGATCAAAAAGACAAATTGGTTGTATTTTGTTTAACTAATAAATTAAGTTTTGTATGTTATTAATTGAAATCATAAACAATACTAATTCATACAAATATTATTAGTAACCATATAAGATAAGCAGTTTTTTTCAACTGCTTATTTGTGCAAGTCAAGAAGTTAAGGGAAAACATGGAGAGTGACAAAAAAGATACAACTTCTAAAGAGAACACTTTGAGTGAGTTTTGTGCGTTTATGATTTAAAATGCACTTTCAAAACGAAGATTTTAAATTCTGTTACCAAATAACACATACTTTGTAAGGTTTATTATTTTATTTCAATTTTATTTTATTGTTATTAAAACTAAAATTTCATTGTTTTACAGAAAAGATGATTAAAATCACTTCCAAATTAGGTTTTTAAATTAAAAAACACTCAGTATCAAAATGAAACAAAATTTAGAAATAGAATATATGTTTAAAAAATCATAAATGAAAAAATATTCTGAGTTCTGCAAATCAAGCTTCAATGGATGCAATGCGATTGACTTGATTCCTGTTAAAGTGGTCAATAGAAGCGGAGGCTTAAATAGCCTTAACTTTTACCAATACGGCTGAAGTAAATTGCTTGTGAAAAAGTAACTTTAATACCTGTTACAAGAAAATGCGAGGAATATTTTTTATTATGGCTTTTAATAATTCTGTTATTATAATATGAAAATCTAAAGTTAGTCTTAATATATTGAAAAAAGCAAATCAGATATTGTTACTTCTCGCTATCTGTCATTAGAGAGTGATTATATTTTAAGACTTCTTAGTTTCTAGTAGTAAAAACAGATTGAAGTTTTCTAGTTCTGATTTAAATTGTAGTTAAATTAATTGCATTGGACATTCAGATTAATTGTATTTCAATTAATAGTTCAAAAACCATATAGAATCAAATTCGTGGACATTAATAACCATTTATCTCCCAAAAGAATGTAATTGAACATGTGAATTTGATGTGTATTTACGCATTTAAACATTTCTGATAATTTTTGAACACTTTTTTATAGATCTGTATTTATGCTTTGTGTACATTTCAATGTCTATAGTTTAACGTAGTTTGTTCAAAATCTGGTATTATCTTCGTTCATTTCGAAACACCATGAAAATTAATGGTTCTTTAATTAGTAATAAAATAAATACATACGAGTATCTCGTGTCCATAGTCTAAAATTGTTTGTAGCCTTTCATAGATAAATAACAACGGTCTTCTATTCATTTTTATTTAACCCTTTTATAACTACTAGAAACCGAAAAAATATGATTTATTTGTATGATTCAGTCAGCATTCTCCTCTATTATTAACCAACATAATTTTCAGACCATGTAAATAACTGTATTCAATTAAATTTAGTTCAGTTAGTGACAAAAATGATTATTTACGTCATTTATTAAAAATTTAAGATTTGTTAAAATATATTCTCTTTTCTTTGCAGTTATTTTATGCTAAAATGTGTTACATTTGTCCAATAATAATTAATAATATAATAAAATACATAAAAAATACAGACTAATAATATAATTCTACTCTTAGATTATAATAATGTAATTCATTAATATCAAGTTATTTAATTTTTGTAAAACAAACATACAATTTTCCCACAATTGATTTTTCAATGCACTGATGGATTGATTAAATCATTAAACTATTACTCTTTCCATAATAACAGAAAATATTTCTTGAAACGAATCAAGTACTACTAACAGCAGTATGAATGAATCATCACTTAAAGATGAATGCACGGAAATTATTACGATAGCATTAAAAAAACCTATTCTCTGAAAGAAGTAGTTTAAATAATTCATTAGTAATATTTGCCAAGCACTACTGAATAAAAGCAGTATAAAGCCATTTATTTCAGTATTAAGGAGATCTATTCAAATAAAAAATATCTGAATATAAATATTTTCTATCTGATTATTCCACCACTAATAAGTGTGTGGAATATTCACTCATGGGTACAGTGGGTGTTTCTTGGTCTTCTTTAATGAATTGTGAGTATTAAAAAAAAGGAAACCTATCTTAAATATCGCCAGTTCTAAAATGTACTCAGTAACAGATTTTGTTGCCAAGAAAATGTAAACACACTAAACTTCACAGAAGAGTTTTGTAAAGACCACGAAGAGAATTCAATAAAATAAATATTAACGTGGTGCATTATGTTCAAGTAACACTAAAAAACTGCCATCGCATGGATTGACGTGGTCGGTCAAGGATTGTGGAATATGCAGTGGTGAAAAAATAATAAGAAAACAGCAATTTTAGACATTACAAGCAACTTCCTTTTATAAGTATACTTCGAGAATTTTACTATAGTAATAGATTGTGGAATAAACACCTGATATCAGAACTGTCGTATACATGCCGTATACAACTAGCAACTTGTTCGATTATCAGTGAAAACTTGTATTTTAAACCAACACACTACACTAAAACAGTCGTGCAATACATTTGACTTACTTAGTAATGGACGATAAGACATTAGGAGTTGGTTTATTTAATTCCAGTATATGCAACTTTGATGCATATAAATAATACTTGTTATATGTATAACATTATTCCTAATTTGTTTGAATTCTAAGAAAGATTAATGATGAATAGGAAAGTAGTTACCGGTACTGAAAATATAGTTTAATGGTAGAACGTTCATACCTCAAATAAGAGATCCGAATTCGAATCCTGACGGAACTATTACATGTTGATTTAATAGTTTTCTCAAAACTGACAAAATTTAGTCACAGTAATGTCTATAAAGTAAATAACTAATTTTAACTATAATTTATTCATACAAATTCTATAAATTTAGAGCATAGAACTCAAAATTAGTAATGCAGTTGGTTTAATGCATTTAATTAGTTGACACTTTATCCGTGTAAAACTAATACAATGCCATTTAGCAAGATACAATAATTAATTACACAATTATCAGCTTAGATTTAATTTGACAAAATCTCTCACTTCAGACTGAATAAATCTGGAATTCAGCTTCACTACCAATCTGTGGTATTGTTGGTTTTCAATTAGTTCAGAAAAGTAGAATGGTTTGAATTGAAATTTGATAATATTGTGTTTCATTGGTAACACTGGATAAAACAAAGCAAAATTGATCAATAACTGATTCAAGATGACTGATATTTTTGAATTCAGATTCCAATTTGTCACAAAATAATAATAACGCGACTCAAAGCAAAGAACAGTTGTTTTGTTCTCATTATATTCTAAAAATTCAACAAATAATAAACTCAATGTCAGCTTTAGTTTTTGTCTTACTACAAAAGGTTGAATTTGTTTTGTCAAAACAGAACGTGCCTTAATTTACCATAGAGTGAGTATAGAGTAGCTCATCATATTATTTTTAGTAGGCCTAACTATTTAACTGTTTAAAACATTTATGCGTTTCTTGATGGTATCTTGTATCTTGATGGCTTAGTGATAGTCAAGATTGCCACTCAGGGGACTCTCTTTCGTATTTTGCCTGGTCTGTACAATATATTGAGACCTGATTGAGGTATTAACTTCACACTTTCACGAGGTTTAATTTCTATTAGGTAACATCACCTCGGATTTTTTTCTAGAGTTGAAATTTTTGCAATCGATAAGGGGCCAAGCAAAATTATTCTTCAGTCTGTGTCTCTGCTTTCCACAGGATATGTTGAGAACAAAATAAGAAGTAGAATTGAGTTTTGGCAGGAAGTTTCATTTCTACAAAAGCAACACCGAGATTGATATTCTCCATAACTTCCGCGGGATATCTCAAGAATGGACTGAGATACATATTTGATCATTTACATATTTTGCTAATTTTTGCACTTAGTGATAAAAAAATTTTCCTTCTGTCTGTCTGGTTTTCGCAGGAAATCCGAAAATCGAATTTGAGTATGAAATGTTTAATGAAACATCAGCACATCGCCTGTTTATTGACGGTTACCTTATAGGACAATACCTATTGGATTTTTTACTGTTTTGTAACCTATACTTTAAATCTGTGGTACTTACTGTAGTTTGAGAACTATGTTTGTTGGGATATCACCCCCACGTTGGTGTTGGGGCGTTTTTAACTACATACACTTCGAGCCTTGATATTTTGAGATAATTTTTATTTTAATTGGTACTGTGTGATCATTTAAAATTAGTCTGCAAATTAAAGTTGTATGTGGAAGAGCAAGTTTTTGTGTCAGTAGGTGAAATATCAGTACGGTATACAGTATCCGACCAATGCTACAGTGTCATTTATGGGCACATTGTACCTTCTAAGAAGGATCTCGGTATGTGATACGAGAATGGCCAGAGTGACTTTTGCGAATACCCCAGTGATGAAGAGAGGCTGTCGGAAAGAGAGCCTACAGGGGCCAATGTCTTTTACATCGCAAGAACAATATGGTCAAGTTTAAAAAAATTTAATCCTCTCAAATAATCATTATCAGACAAATAGAACTTGTATATTTTACCGATCGGTAATATATTGATCGATGTGTTTTGTTTGTGATAGCCTTCGGAGCTGCCCCGCGCTGTTGGTTGGAGGCATTAATAACAGCCTATTACACTAATATTTCCGTTTACGAGGTATTTTCTAATTTTTCCGGGTTTCCCTAAACTAATTAGTTTTTTTTGCATTTACAATTTACTTTTTACGCATTATCCTTTTTAGAAACAAAAAATAATGTAAAGTTGCTAAAACGTAACTATTTACCATTATATTTAGTTACTATATATTACTGAAAAGGGCCTGAGTATTATGAACCCTTATTGTACAAACAGGTATATATGCGCAGACTGTTTGCGTGTCTTCAGTAAGGGTCTTCTTCTTCCTTCAGCCTTTCTCCGTACCTGAGACGTCAGCAGATGTTACTCTGGTCCAGACTCTTCTCATGTGGCAGCTATGTGATCCATCTTAGAACGTCACTGTCCGACTTTGAAAAATATCCTTTAGTACACCAATGACTAAGGGGAAAGTGTCAAACAATATTTTGTCTAACGATTAAAGATTAAATGTGATCAAAGTCAAAGTCAAGTCTTTTATTGCCGTTGATAATATTACAGTTATGTGGCAAAAGTCATACCGAATAAATCTATAATTTTTACATTCGTTCACAATACCACATTCAGACATACAATCGTTACATTCATCCACACCACTTACTCGCCAATTCTCTCCACTGCCAACGCCAGTGTCAGTCTTCTAGATTGGAGGTCTCCCAACTATAATTCAAAAACTCGTCGACGCTATAGAATGCTTTAGACGCTAAAAAGCGCTTCAGACGAGTTTTTAACGCCTTGGGCGTTTGTACGTTTTTCATGGAATCCGGCAAACTGTTGATGAAACGGACACCTGTCTGCGAGGGCAGGTGTTCATAAACCACCGTTCTGTGTCGCCCAGTACGGTAGTTGTCTCTGCCTCTCGTTTCATATTCATGAACGTCACGGCCCCTAGTCAGGGCACATTTTGACTTACAGAATAAAACTGCCTCCAAGATATAGAGACATGGCAGAGTCAACAGCTTTAATTTTTTGAAAGCTGGTCTGCACGACTCTCTGAAGTTCATGTTGGCTATTGTTCTAATCGCTTTCTTTTGAAGCCTGAAAAACTGAAAAATTTGATTGTTTGAATAATCCCCCCACAAAATCACTCCGTAGGAAAGATGTGGGTAAATCAGGCCGTAATACGCCGCCATCAGCACCTGACTTGGGCAGTATTTGGCTAAAGATCTTAAAACATAAACGCCAGATGCTAATTTTTAACAAACTGAATCAATGTGAACATTCCATGTCAAACCTCGATCAAGGTTTGATCGAGATAATACCAGATAATACCAAGGAATTTGGAGGAGTAAACTTCTTCTAATGTGGAGTCTCCCAGCATGACAGAAGGCCCACACCCAACGTCCATTGGCCGCAGGGCGAAATTCAGAAAATTAGATTTTGGGGAATTTGTTGTGAGGTTGAGGCTATGAAAGTGTTGGACGCAATTGTTAAGGTCAACAAAAGCTTTTTGTTCCAAAACTTCTTTTGATTTTTCGTAAAAACAGAGAGTCGTGTCATCAGCATACTGCACGAGATTCCCGTACAGAAGTGATGACTCGATGTCATTGAACATAGACCAGAAAAAGGATTGGACTGAGGATGGAGCCTTGGGGAACTCCATATCTCAAGTCCAATGGACTTGAAAGGTGATTTGTAATTTGGACAGTCTGTGTTCTATGGCTTAGAAATGATTTAATCCACAGCAGGGGCTAAAATTTAAGTTTACACATCAGATAATTATATACACTATAGAGTAGATATGCTAATGTTATCGTAGCATATGCATAAAGTAACATAAGTTTAATTCAGTAAATCTTATAAATTAAACTGATATATTGTATTTAAGTATAGGTAATATAGATGTAACAGGTGGGAGTGAAATTCCCCCAAATCCTTTGTAGCACCCAAGCGTATTTTGGAATTTATCACTAGATAGAATGTTATCATCGGGAAGATAAATATAATATATTTATACTCGTAATACGCTTCTCTCTAAAATATAAACATTGAAATTAATTTATTTCAACTTGAACTTAAAACCCAATGAAATGAACCAGTACAACTAACAGCTTACATATTACATCGAACACATTAACGCTCGAGTAAGTGTTACTAAGGCGTACGTTTCATACAGCTTTGTTTTTAACAGCTCTAGTTCCTTATAATCGTCATATGTAGTTAACTTAAAAGGGCTTTTACAGATAATACGTACATATCCTCGACATTCCAATTCGATGTACGATCCAATTCGATTTCCAATTCTCATTTTTTAAGTAAGAAAACTCTTCAAATAGTTGTATAGTAGCTGTATGTTTTAAATTTAATCCCTTTAAATAAAACTATGGACTAAATACGTAGACCCTACATAATCCTGTGTACATTGTGTAATAATTGAGCTTATGTTCATAAAGTGTTAAAAAGTTTAAACAAACAACATTAACAGATAAGACATTTTGTCATCTATACAACTCTATCAGCGTCGTCTTAATAGCTTATTGATGTAAAAAAGCTATATATATATATATATATACTATCTAAGTTAAACTATAAGAGAATACATAATATCTAAGTTGTTTATCACATGTATAGACTATTTTAAGACCTGATCGATCCATATCCAAGGCGTTTTACCAAATCAATAGCGTATATATATATATATATATATATATGTACATAAGTATATATATATATATAATATATATATATATACATATATATATATATACATAAGTATATATATATATATATACATAAGTAAATATGTAAGTTGTAGGATTAATATATATATATATATATATATATATATATATATATATATATATATATATATATATATATATATATATATATATATATATAAAAGTTGTAGGTGGTTGGTAGACGAATGCAGACGTATTATGACCTGTATTCTTTAGTGTTGTTTTTAAAATTTTTTAGTCATAGTTTTTTATTAAGTGCATGTTTTAGAGTTGATAAACTTGACACACAACTTGCTGCTTGTGATTCCTGACTTAGGCGTATCACAACGTTTGGTATGATTTGTTTATTTAATCCTTGTTTGTATTTATGTATTAGGTTAGTTATTTACCTGAAGAAGAGATCAGATTGCAGATCTCGAAACGTAGTGTTACTGATTTTTTTGTTCCACTGAACGATGGCAAATGTTCCGGAAAAATCCGGTTCCTTCACAATCCTATCGTCAAAAATAAATTCTACAGTTTAGTGAAATAGAACTACGGGACACTCTGTATATAGGTGATATCTCACATTCAAATAAATATTACGGATAAATTGGTTTTGGATTCAAAAATATGAGCTTCTATGACAGAAGTGGTGGTTTAATAAAGTGGTCTTCTTTTCTTACTAAAGATTATAGGACCTAATTGCTTAAATATAGACCGTTGCAGACACGGTCACAGACCGTTGCCGACACAGACCGTTGCAGTAGGTTACACAGCCTACTGTTATTATGTATACTCTGATTATTATGTATACTATATTCTGATTTTAGGACAAGATAGAGTGGCGTCCAGCCAGCAGAAATCAGACCCAACTCAACCAATGTCGAAGCATCAATACGATTTTTCCAGCAGATAACAATATACAAGATACGTAGATAGTGTATTTCCATATACAGCCATTTCTCATATCTAGATGGGTGCAGATAATGCTGTTACAGTAAATTGGTAAGGTTATGCATCAAATTGACTGTTTATATTGAGAAATTAAGAACACTTCTTAGTTGTATTGTCGTTATTAAATGTTATAACAATAAAATAGACATTATTAAGACTTAAAATTTTGAAATAGGCACTATATTTTCAATGTCAACGACATTATGTAAACACTTTAGACTGTAGACAATTAAACATACAATGTTTCAGTTTGATATATAATAACATAAATGAGATATAAATTATTAATTTTACCGCCATAAAGACAAGCAGATAGAAATCTAACCAAGATATGACTATAAAAAGCACGAAAAAGATTATTTGTCTTGATTCTAAAAGTAACTTTGTAATATTTTTGCCAATAATTACAGGAAACACTGTTTAAAGAGGCTTTTAGATAAACACTGTTTATTTATTTCTAAAAGTGTTTGAAGCTAAGCATAAGATATTCTTCAAAAGCAAGAGGAAAATGTCTCTAAAGAGGTTTATTTTAACCAGATTGAGATATTCTTTGAAAGGTAGAGAACATTAATGACATATATTCGTATAAATGATTTTATAAACAAAAAGGGTTTCAAGGCCTAATAATTAATTCCACGACGAAAGTATGATCCGGATACAATAATGTATTGTTCCCTGCCTGGATGGTGGAATATTACAGTCGAATGAATTGTGACAGAGGCAACATTGAAAATCATAGGTTGGCTCTTGATACAAACTGGAGCTAAAAATAGAATAGTTTGAGATTTCCACTCTACAGGTAATTAAGGTTATATTTATGGATTTGTTTATACTTTTCATAATAGTATTTCTTTAGTTATTGAAATATTCAGACTAGTTAATTATACATATAAAAGGTAGGAAATGGATTATGAGATTTGAAATTATCAAATAAATGTTATTTATTCGATTGAATGAAAGGGGTGCAACCAGGTTACGTAGGTTATATAAATAGAGCATATTTTTTATATGAATATTTAGGCTTAACCGAAGGAGAACTTAAAACCATCGTGAACTTACCATAATTTAAGAAACATTACTAATTTAAATAATACGTATTAAGTTTTAGAATCCATGCAAATATTATAAATATAATATGCAATTGAAGTACATTCGGTGTGCCAAAGTTGCTTTATTTTCCAGTAAAGAAAATGTTTATGGTGGTTAAATACCGGATATGACCAAGTTATGAAACTGATATTTATAAAACTTTCCATATTTCTGAAGTAATGTTTATGAAGATATATAGGGACCAATTTTAATTTAAAAGTCCAATTTACCTTGTGATCTAGGTTTAGAATTTAATTATAGGACTAAATGAATTTTACATTTGTCCTGAACTTATATCAATATTATATATTTTATTTTAGTGTTTGCGAATTTTTAAAAGTAGAGCAAATCAAAATTATAGATTTTCTACTGATTGAAAGGAAATTGGTGAAACAGATATTAAATATTTCAGTCTAAGCTTAACACTTTTTATATACTTACTCATACATCACATCTCTCCCCTCATCCTCTGCACAGTTTATGGGTTAATCCCTGGTAATATTGTGTTATCGACTAACTCACGGTTTATTTACCCTTTTCTTGTTTGTTACCGAGATAATTTATAAAACTGTAAGAAAACATTTTATTTGGAATCTTATATCAGTAGAAAAAAGTAACGTCTCCAGTTTCAAGAAAATACCAAAATCCTGGCGTGTACTATATTTTATTTAAAATTTAAAAAATTAAAACTGCTTCGAAACGGATTCTTAATATGTATGTATTAATATGTATTAATATGTATATATGTATATGTATAATATGTATAAGCATTGATTACACATTTTTCATTTAATAACTCTTTTCATCGGACAAACACCAATTAGTCTTCGGGGCATTCACATAATGTGTGATGAGAAATCTATATTTAAGCAATTAGGTCCTATAATCTTTAGTAAGAAAAGAAGACCACTTTATTAAACCACCACTTCTGTCATAGAAGCTCATATTTTTGAATACAAAAACCAATTTATCCGTAATATTTATTTGAATGTGAGATATCACCTATATACAGAGTGTCCCGTAATTCTCCGGGCAAAGGCATACCACGTTACTATTCAGATCAAGACAAACATATTTCCCCATATGAACATGGGTCTCTGATGCTTAGTTACTCATCTGTCTTTGTTTTTTACTAAATAATTAGTACAAAAACAATAAATTAAATTATTATAAAATTATTACCATAAATGTTTATGATAAAAAGGCAAGTTACCGAATCAAATATAATGAAATTATCTTTAGTATTTTCAAAAAGGCGGTTTAAAAAACTTTTAAACTTTGAATATCTTAGAAGCCAGTAGTTTTTCTCAAGAAATTAAGGAACGACAGTTTTTAGAGGATATTATCAGAAGTCTAATGACACCAATATTATTTAAATCGATTTACTGTTACAATACATGGCCTACATTGAGAGGTGCCGTTTATTTAGTTTTGATATTGTTAGCTATTCGCTGAGAACCTCAATAAAAGCCATGTCTTACTACAGTAAATTTGCTCTAAATCAGTTATTAAATCATTCGATTCAAATAATATTAGTGAGATTAAATTTGTGATAGTATCCTCTAAAAACTGTCGTTCTTTAAGTTCTTGAGAAAAAATTATGGTGTTTAAAATATTCAAAGTTTAAAAGTTTTAATGCCGCCATTTTGAAAATACTAAAGATAATTTCATGATATTTGTTTTAGGTAATTAGCCTTGTAATCAAACACATTTGAACCAAACTTGGTATAGTTTAATTTTAGTTTTTTGAGATATTATTTGTTTAATAAAAAACATACAGACAGACAAATGGGAAACTTATCAGAGACCTATGTTCATATGGTGAAATATGTTTGTCTTGACCTGACAAATAACGTGGTGTACCTTTTTCCAGAGAGTTACGGGATTATATACATATTTCTGACAACTTGACAGAATTCCTTATCTGCAGATGGAGTTATTGTTCAGAACACCAGGGTTGTTGGTGAGGTTAGAAATACTTGGTGAATCATTAGTGACTAACTCCTAAACATAACAGAAAATTTCGTTATTCTTGAAAACAGAATGATGATTTAAAAGACAACACCTTAACCCTCTAGAGAGATAACGTCCATACTGTAATTCTATAAATATTACATATACAACAAATAATGATATTATCTAAGTCAGGAATTAGTTTCGGTGGACATTAATTAAAATTTACTCATTATTTTACTAAAAGTATACGTTTATGATGCCAAATATATAAGAAGCTTATGTAAACTGTAGTATCTTTTTATGATCATCACAGAAGGCTGTGTCGGTACTAATAAAAGAGATAAACACAATCTTCTATACAGCAGAGATTAATGGTGAGTACATCAAACGTAACACAGAACCGATAAAAGGAAATGAGATAAGTTGAACTTCTTCAACTATAAATTGAAAAAGTTTATAAGGTTTTCTGCAGGTCGAATTGGATGAAATATGCGTTACCTTGTAACATTTATATATTTAATATTATTGTTTAACCTTTTTTATATTATTTTATATTTCTTTTACTTGATCAGTTTTTCTAACCTGGTGATGAAAAATTATAAGCGATTTGTGTTTTCAATCGCACCTAAGGCGATAAGAAATAGATGTGTACATCACCGGTCACAACAAATGCAGTTTTGAGAAAAGGAACTTCGTAGCTTCTCCGGGTAGAAAATAATAGTTTTAATTGCAGAATTTCAGCAAATCAAGAAACACAAACATTTTTGTGGCATGGTAGGGGTGCTCCACACCATGCAATAGGAAGAGTGTGTATCACAAATATATTCTGAAATTCAGAGTAAAAAAAAAAAAAAACAGCAGTAATAACACGTTCTGTAAAATAACACTGTTTTTAAAATTATTTAAAAAATTGAAAGTAAGATAGTATAAAGAGAGTTATTTATATTAGTTCCAAGGACTATATAAAGACGATATGAATGGAAATAAAAATAGAGAACTATGGTTAAATATATATATATATATATATATATATATATATATATATCTCGTATATATGAGTAGACATTAGTAATTGGTTAAGAGTTGATCAATTGTAATGGATCTCATTTGGAAGTGAATTTATTTACAATATAATTCTGCCTACATAGCATGGATTTAGTAGCTCTTTCCATAAACTGCGATACAAAAATTTTAAAACTAGACTTTTAAATCAACTTTAACTTTCAAACGCCGATATTTAAAAGTTTGTGAACTGATTCTCAGTATTCTTAAAGTTTCACAGACCATTAACTCCTGTTGAACTGTTGGTCGTGAACATGTCACCTTTCTGTCTTCAAAGTTAGCTGGAAGAGGTCGCTTTGCCTGCGATTGATTAGTTTTTCTTCTTATGTTGAAATTGGTTCAGTTTAATGAGACGATTGACTTATTTGCAAGCAAAATCACAATTATTTATTTAATTACATGAAATGAATTATGGACCGATGTTACTATACAGCACATATGTTTATGCTGAAATTCTCATTATTCAAAATCAGATGGCATACAGATGAGAAACAGTTTCTTATGAGATGATAAAAGGATGCGAAATGTTATGGTCTGTGATTCTGTATTATCTCATATTTGACTTCATCAATTCTATTTGAATCCAAAGGATTAGACAGGAGCCTACATTTAGTAAAATAACGTAACAGTTTCATAATGAGCGCCTGTGGAAGTCCACCTAAGCTTGAGTAAAATCCTATAACTTTCGACTGATAAAGTCTTAGTCAAGATAGAGAAAAGTTTGAACAAATTAAATCGATCTGCATAAAACACAAAAAAATTCATATTAGGCAATGATTGTTTTCACCAACCTGGGCTTGAGTGTTGCTAAGACCATAACAGCAAAAACTAACTATCTCTACTTTATTCACTAGTTAGGAACGTAAACCATTTAAAAACATTTTGCAAGTATTCAATTTTTTATAATGTATTAGAGAACCCCTTTTAGTTTTAAAAGAACTCCAAAGTGTATCTTAAGGACACTCAATACAATTAATTCTTATAATATTGTAATATTGAAAAAGAATGAAAACAGAAGTAAAGAAAATAAATTTTTAAAATAATAAAAAATCATGTCTCGCAATAATGCAATTTTACTCTTATTAACACTCCAAGGTTTATAATGTTGGCATGCAAATCTTGGCTTACCTTGCCGTCGCTGCAGCATTAGTTCCTGCTAAACGTAATTAATAATTCAGTAACAATTGCCAGAATAAGTTAGTTTCTTAAACACTTCCAAGCTGTTGTCATAAAGCCAATTCTGGAATCAAGTTATATCAGTAACGAAATATATTTAACCTAAAGTGCTATGCACTTAACATCCTTTGAGTTTTGAAGAGAGGTTTTGCTCTTTAAATTATATCCTTAGAGAACGTATTTACTTTGTGATTTATAGTGTTACTGGATTCTATTACAGCATTTCACAATTTGTTTGTTGTAAGTTTAATATCTCTGTAGTAGTTCTGGGTATTAACAGCATTGTAATATATAATAATGGAAAACCAAAGATAATAACTAATATTGTGATCCAATGTGTTCCAAATATTATTTTATTGTAGTCCAACTAAAGATGTCCGTTGGCTCTTACGTCCATAAGACTTGACGTCATTGGATTTTTTGAAAATTTTGGAAAGTTTAAAGCAGAGATTTATGTAGTATTGAAATCGTACGATGCGAGTGATGCAGAAAGTGAGCCATTTTAAAACCCTTTTCTACAGTAAAAGATACTAAAAAACTCGCCCTTGACTTTTAAATCCACATTACATAAAACAGTTAAGTTATTTGTTATATTATTTTTAGTTAGGGTAAAATATGTTGTGTTCAAAACTTAATAAGTTTTTTTAAATATTTAATATGATAGTTTTATGTTTAAATAATTATAAATTATGATGCAATTTACTAATAACATGCTAATGTGCTAACCAGTCACAAAAATGTCCACAACAGTCATTTTTAGACTGATATTGTCATATAATATCAGTATTTTACTAGACAGTTAACTCCAAACATTATGATCAGTGAAACTTCGGTGAAATTTCAGATATCTTTACTCATATCTGAAAAGAAGAATTAAAATTCCCCTCAAATGACCATACAAAAACGGGTTTTATGAATTATTTGAAGAACACCACAAGCAACATATACAGTATTTTTGAAATAAGTAAAATATCTTCTTTATTTTGGGTAAGTAAGTAATAAATGGTTCGTTGCATTTTAAAAAAAACTGACTTGAGCCCTCATCTACTGCTTGCTGGTCTTGAAAAATGCATTATATTTAAAATCTAGAAAAATATTTCATGCATATTGAATGTAAAAAACCTTCCATTATAAGGTTCAAAGTCTTTCATTTAATATATCCTATATATCTTATATTTTTTAAGATCCTTTCATTGTGCACAAAATTTGGAGCATACGTTATAATACAAGGTAGCAGTACGCCACACCACAAGTCGCGTAAGAGGCTTCGCTAAGGTCACGAGCCAAATTTCAAGTCTATAGCTTATTTATAACACAATATAAATAAACCTTTTAACACTTTTTTGTAAACTTTTATTTTTCTTACCATGTACATTTCGAAATCTGTGATTTCATCTTCAGGTACTAACTAAGGTTAAGTTATGAAAATAAATAATTAAAACCAATTTGTCATGTGTTTTTTCACTACCTTGGTAGCTAAATTTGTTGTATTTAATATTATGTGTGATCAATGTATATTGTTTAAAAGTCTGTCGAATAATACATTTTTTCTTAGAAAATCTTTGTCATTTAATAATACGTATATTATGATTAATTTTGGCACTTTTATAAATTTCAAAATGTTCTAAAGTAGATAATAAGCGACCTTTTTTGTTTGTGTATAAAATTTCACAAAATATAGCTTATTTTATTCTTGAGTTGTGAACAGATAGGTAGACACACATAATACAGAAAAGAAATTCTTGTCAGTTTACTGAGTGTTAGGCTTCAATGAATATTAACCAAATTCCATGGTTGGTCATGCAACATCACTTGAACTTGTTAACTTATATGAAATTGAAACTCGAAAGTTAGAACCGCCCTTAGACAGAATCAGCATTCTTCAATAAATATAAATTAAATGTACAAATTTAATCCTTAATACCTCATATTTTAGCTGTTTACGTTTGGAAAAAGTTTCTTAATCAAACCCAAAGGTTAAATATCAACTCTTTAAAGTGTCAGGTGAAGATTAAGTATAGCTTCATCGGGCATGGGTATTATCACGTTCTTACCCCAATTGTATCTTCACAAGTGTACTTTGAAATACACTTTAATGTATGTGAAATAAATTTTATATATAAATAAATTGAGATATATATATATATATATATATATATTATATAATATATATATATATATATATTGTATGATACAATAAACATTGTATCAAAAAATACTTGCTCCTACTGGACCCGAACCTCTTACTTGCCGGGTAAGTGCTTTGCCATTACACCACAGAGCCCTTACATTTTACGATTAAATTATTGTTTATTTGGCCGTTTCTGTCCCATCTTTGTTCTTTGACACTTTGACTCCCAGCGTATTTATTCCAACTCAGAAATTAAATTACTCAATTTGGGACTCTCTAATGCTTCCTAGTTAAAACAAATAAGTCCATTTATTTTTTCTTTCATTTTTATGTGTTTAAATGTTTTATAGATACTCACGGTCCCTGTAAGAGATTTCTTACGAAAAGGTCGGTCCAACCCTGTGAGTATCTCTGAAACACTCGACTAAAGTAATTAAACATAAGTGTGAACTTAGAAATAGTTTTATTTCAAATCCTAAGTATAATTACAATAAGGGCGTTGCAAATATTACATCATATTGAATTCATTAGCTTCCATAGTGTGTACTACGAAATTTTAGGGTCAAGCCAGAGTTATCAAATAGTACTTACTTTGAAAGTTCCTCGTTATATGGAACGC
Source organism: Homalodisca vitripennis (assembly GCF_021130785.1). NCBI lineage: Eukaryota > Metazoa > Arthropoda > Insecta > Hemiptera > Cicadellidae > Homalodisca > Homalodisca vitripennis. Next base: position 144,449,843 of record NC_060208.1, read on the forward strand.
ATCCTCCTGTTTGTGAATGTCTTCTAAACTATGATCTCCTCTAGCGTTGCCATTATCATCATCATAATATTCTGAAAAGCTAAGTTTTGTCCAAATTCTGTTATTTTCATTTTACATTCAGGGTTATACCATTTATAGATAGCATGTGCGTTGACTATAGATGTATTAACTAACAATTCAAAGATAATTTTCCTATACCACATTACTCCCCTCTTAAGTGGAATTTTATAGTAAGCTAGCTGGCCCAAAATGTGGATGAATGATTTATCTGAGTTATAGTCAATAGTTGTAGAAGCTCTCTTTACAAGGCCCTTTCTTGCCGGAACATCTATCAATGTGGGCGCACTCTCTGTGGTTAGATACAACAAGTCTCACTTGTCCTTCCACTTGCAAACAATAACTTTGGAATTACTTTCTTTTCCAACTATTTCTCCTTTTACCAAATTTGCGTTGGTTGCTTGTATAGGGTTGAGTTAACGGTTCCGACGAAGTGTGCCAACCAGATGTGTTTTTTCCTTATTGAGAGAATGTGCCAGGTCAAGCTTAAATAAAAATTGTCAGTGTATTGATATTTCACTACACTCATTCTTTAAATCAGCTGTTTAGTAAAACTTAGAAATTATCAGACAACGACAGTCAAAGAACTACTGTTACAGAATTTTTGTATTTTATTAGCCAAATAACATATTGGGTTGAAAGCGTATCATAACTTATAATTTTAGAAACAATAACATTATTAAAATCCTAATTCAATTGGAACAAAACTTATTTAACTCCAAATAAAAAAAGTTTACATGGATAGTTTGCAACATTTTATTCAACAATTAAATTCCTTTTCAGTTTTAAAGTTCACTTTCAATATATCTAAAAATATTGTTACGTTTTTAGATGTCGATGTGTTTTTAGACCAAGGACACCTAAAAACGAAAATCCATGTCAAAGATACAAATTCAATGCAATATTTACATCCATGCTGCCATCCTGGTTACATTAAAAAATCTATTCCTAAAAGTTTAACTATTAGAGCAAATAGCCTTTGCTCCAATAAATACGATTATGAGTGTCACACACAAAAATTAAAAAATGTTTTTAGAAATAGAGGATATCCTCAAAAAATTTTAAATCGTAACACACAAAAAGCAAAAAATTGTAGTCCTAGGAACAAAAACAACCAAGGAAAATGTAATTACTACTTACTTTTCAGGGCTATACAAAATTAATGGTATGATAAAAACAGCTCACAATATTCTACAAGCTTCTGTAACAAAAAATTTCCCACCTAGAGTAATTTTTTAAAAAGGCCCAAAATTTGAAAAAAATATTAGTGAGATCTAAACTAATGACCTCTGATGACCTAACTCAAAATGTAAACAAACCTTTTAGCTATGAACCCTGTTGTAAGCCTCGCTGCAAAACGTGTAAGTTAATAATAAATTCAAAACATTTCTGTAGTAGCACAACAAAAAGAAATTATCCGATAAATTGGTAAAATGACTTGTGAATTCAGCAATGTCATTTAACAATTAATTGTCATGAAAAGACTGTCCGAAAGACTACATTGGTCAGACCATAACTCCATTGCACATTAGAATGAACAAAAATCGCAATGATACAAATCTCAAAATTAAATCCAATCCTATTTCGGCCAATGCAATGGAGCATACCAAACATTCGATGATTGCTTTACTTTAAAAAGTTTTAACAAAATTCAGAACCCCCATAAACTTAAAATGAATTATTTAGAAACAGCTCATCAGAGGGTGTTACAAACAAAACATCCGGATGGTCTAAATTTAAGGTATGGATAGTTGTAGATATAAATTATAAATAATTTTTATTTGTTTTATTTTATAAAATTACACATGTAACTACAAATTGAATTTATAACTTTCTACTCTTTGTATTATGCACAATTATTAACTCTTTGTACCCAATTCAAAATTAGTTTTATTAACATATGACGGTTCTTTTGTTTATTATATTTTGTTAATACTTTGACTTATTTCTCTTGAAAATATCTTGTTAAGACGAAATATAGAGGATATTTATGTTCTATTATTCCGTTATTATTGAAGATATATATATATATATATATATATATATATATATATATATATATATACTTTACTTTACTTTTTATACACATATATATCATATATGCTAATTTATATATATATATATATATATATATATATATATATATATATATATATATATATATATATATGTGTGTGTGTGTGTGTGTGTGTGTTCTAAAAAAACCATTGATGTACTTAACTAGTAACTCCTAAAGTTTTAAACGCATGTATTTTTCATGAAATGCAGGAATACAATGGAGTGAGAACTATTGGTTTACTCGTTCAATTTTCTACGTGATACTTGCTCAGTTCAGCTTCTAAGCGTTTTGCGTTCTCCGGGATCTTTATCTGGAAAACGGTATGTACGAAAAATAACTCCTCAAAGTATTTATAAACGTGATTGCTCTTATACACTACTATCTGTATCAGCTGAAAGAACTGAAACCTAGCACTCTAAATCCAGTGATAAGTTTAAGTTTTGTAACCATTATGCTTGGAATATTTTTGCCGAATTTGTTGTAGAAGTTCGTCTTTGAAACAAAAAACAATAGGCCATTCATTATTCAGCTGATTTACCTTATAATTACCTTGACGGACCTTATGTTATATAATATCGAAATAAACACTTTTTCAGCTCAGTCGGAAGAAGTAGATTGATTTTTTGACGACTCAAATATCAGTATGTTTTATTTTTATTCACAGAATTCCAATTACGTTGCCATAACAAACGTTTTTACGCAAATTTCTTACAACGGATTTATGATTCTTTAAGGTTGCACGACCACCATAAAGATAAAAAAGGATTTTTATATATACATTCATAACTCAAAGACGTTTTGGATGTATAAAAAGCTCACTATACACAAAACTAAATTTATTACTTCTAAATGCGTTGTCAAATTTTCATATAAAGTTCTATTACTAACTGAGAAACATTAAATATTAAAAACATATAGATCCTGAATACAAATTCAGCTGGATACAAATCGTAATCTAATCGTAAGTGACTAAAAGCTATTAGAAATGGGAGAAAGTTTTGCAGTGCCTAACAACAAAAACAATTAAGTAATATCCTACCATCACAAGGGCCCGGCAACCTTCAACAAATTAACTAGTTACTATTTATTTCACCACTTATGTATAAGCTCCTGAGTTGTATATGATTATATAAACCTATTCAAAAATGTGACGTGAATACCATCAATTATGTTATAAACATTTATTTTGTTCTTTATCCTTGATTCCCTCACTTTTAGAATACTAAACAAAAAATATATATTCCACTTTTAATTAAAATAGGTATATTTATAGAAAAGAATATAGCAACTGTATTCAATTAACAGAATAACTTTTAGCTTAATTATTATAGTAATACTTTTTCTTTTAAGGGCCAAAGAAAAAAATCTATAATTAAAAACTGAACTTATCAGAATAATTTAAAATTTGTAAATGCTGAAAATCTGTCTTTTTCTATCTATGACTATGAATATTATAACACAAAACATCGCTATGTAAATTTAACATCGCTTTTTTACTTAGTTTGTGGGATTTAATAATAGTTTTTTGTACTAGCATTGTACAGTTTGTGTATTTAAATTAAGTAAATTGGAAAGCAGTGCAGTATGGAATGTAAACATTTATAAATGTTAGGGAAATAAACGTGTATTTAACTTATAGCATTCATATACTTATAAAAAATATGTACAACAGTAAGAGTGGTTTTTGATAACGAAGTAGGAAGTTAAAAACTGTACTAAAACATGACTATTTAGTTAATTTTTAAATTCGTTGTATTGTAACATAAGTTACGATTCTATGATAATTGATTTATTTCATTTTGTCTTCATTGTCTGTAACGTTCTTTAAATATCACCAACCAGAAATGAATTGGAGATATTAGGACATGGAAACATAAGGTGGGAAAGTAGTCCTAAATATTAATTGACAGGTTAGGAATATAATATACATATTTAGTACGATATAATACTGCTGACAAAGATTAAAAAATGACAATATTATACAGATTATAAAAAAATAATTTATACCCTTTCAAAAATAAGATCTGATTTAAGCCAGGTAAATACCCTTAAACACTGCAGATCCAAGTGTAATTTGAATGTAGTATAACTTAACCGATGTATCTTTTGTCTATAATCTTACTAAGCTGATAAAAAGCCTGTTTTATTTCGCTTAATGAGTCAAAATAGCCTTCATTCATATGGTATGAAAAAAAGGAATTGATCTGGAGATTTATAAAACAAATTGAGATGTATAACTCAGGAAATGAGTATTTCTTTGATTTTACTACCGATTTATAAAATAAGAAAATGGTTTTGTTAATATTTTGTACACAATAGTAACGATGATATAATATATGGTACTTAGAACAATGTTTAAATAAAAGTATGCAGTAGACACTGTTCCTTTTATTTTCTACGTAACCATCTGAATGATATTAAAAACGTGTATGCTCGTATAAATATATGTACATAACTAGTGTTCGTTTGAAATATAAACTATACGTATCAAGTAAGAACACATACTCAGATAAAACCATCTTGTACCATAGAGAATTTAATGGATGGTTGCGTACATTATTGAGTTCTTCACACCAAACAATAGCTTGTGTTCATGTAATATGGGAAACATACGTATAAAACAAGAACGCTCACTCAGCTGGAGGCATGTTTTACCAGAGTGGATTTAATGGCCGTTTGCGTACATAAATAAGTTCTTGACATTAATAAACAGCTTGTGTTAAACCTTCACCTAAACACTGCTGGAATATGAGTGGTGAGTTTAGCTCCAGTTCACCTTCATTTTATTGCAGCGCCTGATATCTGACGCTGTTTCAGAGTTGCCTCCTGGAATCTGGAGTCATGTTCGTCTGAAGAGTTCCAGTGAAATTCGGCGACTAAATTCCAAACGAACATTTACATCGTGGAGTGGCAGTCTCTTTTTTACGTTTCTGATTTGAAAAAAATGTTTGTCCAAATTTTGAAGATATTCGGTATAATAGATAGATTAGTGTTTTTGCGATTTTTGCACAAAATATTTGATCAAATACTGAAAAAGGAAGGTGGAATCCAGATGAGTCTTAAAAGAGTCGCTACGCAGACGGTAACGGTAAGTGGGGAGATTATATGTTGAAGGATCTACCTGCTGTGACTAAGGGAAGCATTCAAATAACCATTTATAAAGAAGTCTAAATAGTACAATATAGAGACCAACCCCAACCACGTCAATTCCTCACCACTTGGTGCAAGATTTGGCTACATAAAAGTGTACCAATGCATAGTTTGGGCTTATAATCTAGCCTGCCTAGGAAAATAATGACAATTAATGCTATTACCTCTTATATTAAGAAATTATAACGAAGATAGAACATACGATACCTGTGTGAGCAAGAGTAGTGAGTCGACTACTGTGGTTACCAGATTATCCTTATTATCTTTATCCTTTCCAATTACTTTTCTTTATTACGTTGAAGCTGTTGAATGTATATAAAATTAAAGTATACGTCAAGGTGCATATGCCAAACACCAAACGCATTTTTTGGACTGTAAAATGTTTTGTTATTGGCTTGTAAAATCATATGTCAATCAGTAACTTAAACTTTTGACAGAATCAATATAACACAGATAAAAGTTATTTGTATAGGTTAAATGCTTCCAAATCTATTTAAAGCCTTTAAACGATAAAAATGCTTTTCCATTTAGAAACACTTTAGAAATTTGTAAATAATGTCTTAAACATAATTTCTGCGAGATGCATTAAAATTGTATATTATAAAGTAATTTAAAATGTTTAGAATGTAGTTTAAACAACTTAACCATACTCCAGATTACTATCTGTCTAGCTAGAAATGTAACTAAGTACGCTTACACTTAAACAGGTGAATATGTGAACTGTGTTTCAGGTAACTAGAATAATAATTTGATAAATACAATCATGAAATAGACAGGATGACTTGTACAATCCTTTCTTATCTTGTAATATAGCTAATGATGTGCTGCTGTCCAAGGCCCAATTTTTACATATAGGGATCGGAGTATTGATTCTTACTATCGTTAAAGTCCCCATTGTGACTGATGACTTCACTGGAAACGAATATTTTCTTTATGAAGTAAAACATCAACAAATTATGAAAGGATTAAACTACATATACCAACTGTATACTAACTACGTTCTATATTTGATTGTATTTATTCTATATTATTAGCACTGTAATGAGTGATTTAAAAATGTTACAATTTCGGATTGTATTGGCCTACAAGTTGAAATTCAAGAAAAGAGAATTAAATACATTTTTATTAATTCACCACATGAAGTGACATATTTATAGATATCTTTTTTAAAATATTTAAACAAACAATACAATTGTAAACATTCCAGTTGCTGCAGCTAAGGATAATGAGAGAGAGGCAAGAAGCAAAAGTACACTTCAGATGTGGGTCGAGTGTTACATCAATGTCAACTTTAGGCACCCAAATGACTATAACTTTTATTATGAATTTCTATTTTTATGTAAGGTTTCAGATTTGCACTGCATAGAAATAATTGTGACTTATTTGAAAAAGTAAGAAACTCCTTGCTAGCTGTGGAAATGTGTCTAACATGACAAATGTGTCTTAAACACAACTGTCATGGTTCTAATGTTTTTGTGAAAATATCTCAAACGGAGATATCGGATTTTTTGATATTTGGTTTACATATAGATTTATTTAATTTATTCAGACAAGTAGATATTTTTTATTAGAATTCTTTAAACGAATAAATTATTTGTTATATGTCACTGATTCAGATATAAAATGTTCATATGAATATATATATATATATATATTATATATATATATATATATATATATATATATATATATGTAATGCCTATATATATATATATATATATATGATTAATAGCTTTTTTATGATTAGTTAGTTCTTTGCAAGAGCTCTTTTCGTCAGACAGTCAAGTCATTGAGGCTGAATTGCTAAAAATGGCTACGGCCTCCCTTGGAATTAAAGATTGATATAAACACTTCAGTACTACTGAAGCTGCAGGTGATTAACTCTGTTTGTGTATTCGTTGTGTGATACAAGGTCATGATTGCCACATGTTACTGGCATGCATTATAGTAACGTGTAGTGGTAATTCAATCAATTAAATTCATTATTTATCATGTTTAAATGTATTAAAATGACTTTCCAATTTGGTTGCAAAATAAAAAACAGTAAAAAATTAAAGGAAATGTATAAATAGTAAATATTTTAAAGTAATATATGACAGAAAATTTCTTATTCCGTTTTCCGCAAATCAAGTTTGATGGAATGAAATATTATTGAGCTGACACTTATTAAAGTGGGCAATGCTGAGGCTTTTAAATTGCTTCAACTGTTGCCAATACGGCAGAAATAATTGGTTTGTGGAAGTGTACTTGGTCTTGATGTCAAAAAAAAACGTTGAACATTTTCCTTAATGTGTAAAACAGTCATTGTAGCTTGCTGAAATGTTAAAAAAATCAATCAATAGTTTTTCTGTTTATATAGGAGTGCAATTTTCTGCAGTCTGTAGCTATATTTATATTCCATAAAAATACCTTATTTAGAAATACATTAAAATACCTACTGCCATCTTATATCAATCAAGGGATTCAATACTTTTATAAATAAATGTTTACGCTTTATATATGACTTGCAATTTGTGTAGTTCTTAAAGTATTTCTTAAGTTTTACAGAATCTGCTATTAATACCAAGTGTACTTTCCTTACAGACCAATTTTAAAAGGCGTGGTCGTCTTTAATGGTAATAAATAAATACTTATTTTCGGGAGTCATACTAAAGAGAATACAAATGGTATGTTTTATCAAGCAATTACAAGATTTAAAATGAAACTGTGCAATATGTTTAATAAAATTTAAATAACTTTTGAATGTATTTAATTTAATATTTACGAAAAATCTCTAAGAATTCTATAACAAAACGTTAATCGAATATTTTTAAAAACAACTAAGATCGTCCCACTGACATAAACATTACTTATACGTAATGAACTGCAATATAATATTTCGTTATATTTTTCAGACTCCCTAATCAAAATGTTGAAATATTTGTGTAATTTGTTACACATGTACGTAGTTCAGGTTAAACGTCAAACAACCTTTTCATAAAGGTTTGCATATTAAATATTATTTTGGACGATATAAAAGAATCTCTTCGTTTCTACGTCTCCAAATGGGGATAAGCAATACTCCTAATCATGCAAGAACTTTTCCATGATTAGGATGACCTGATTTGTTAGCTTCCATGTGATTTACCTATTTGTCGGTATTATGATAAAAATTATGATCGGTATCGATGAGCGTTACTTATTTTACTTCATAAACATTTTATTTGGGTAGAGTTTGCGTACATGTTTAATCGTTTAAAGGAAGAATATTTTTATAAAAATATATAATTTATAAAAAGAAATTATATATTAAAATCACATACTACATTTAATCCTATCTTGGTTTCTTTAGAAACAACAATAGAATTGCCAGAGGCTTTTTTGTATCAATGCGAGGCCTAACACGTAACTGAATTTAAATTTATTATGCCTGCCAGCCGATATGTCAAACTGTCTATTTTAACTATAATACATTAACCCTCAAGTCCCTAAATGTTGATGAGCTGAATGCCTGGCCTGACAGGATTTTTTCTCCAAATCAATATAACTATGATATCGTTGAAAAAATTAAAATGATCTTGTACAATAAAACATTAAAGGCGGAAAGTTATAAATAAATAAGTAAATTTTATTACGTGATATTCAAGAAATACTAATTTATTTATGGTAAATACTCCCCATTGTTGTCACCAGAAGTTTCCTTACTGTATACCTTACTGTAAGGACCTTACTTACTGTGTAGACCGAATATTAAAATACTAAAAATGCAAAATGAAATTCTGAAAACGTTTACTGAATAAGATCTCTGGATAACTCATGATTAACATTCAAAATTATGTATTTCTTAGTTTCTGATTAAAAATGAGAATTTAATTGATTATTCTTGATAGTTCAAGAACTTCATTGATAGTTAAAACTACTCTATTAAAAATATTATATAATAACATGTTCATTTAAATATATCTCGTTATAGTATGAAAATATGTACCTGTTATGGCTTATGTAAAATATGATGCTGGGACAGCAATTAAATATAAGAATTCAGCGAATACCGAATATTTTTCCAAATAAAAATAACTTAATTTATTTCTAAAACGGTTTCTCTTTGCAGGTCTTTTTAAAGAACAGTTTTTCATTATTGAATAACCGATCAATAATATACGAATAGTAATATTTCTCATTTTATTAATAATGGTAACTTCGTAGCGGTTATTGATAACTCAGAAGAAAAAGAATACACAGAGTTTATAGAGTTTCCAATTCATAACGCCACCTTTAGACTTTTGTTCCACTCACAGTTTGGAGAGCGCAATCAAGTCTGTTAGCAATCAGCGCTTTGTGTTATAAATTTTACTTGAAACGACAATGTGTACATTTTCTCAAAGATTTTGCATTTCATACAGTTTTAATGAATAAAGAATACTCATATATTTCTGTATTAAAAAAGAAATTTATTTCGTGCAACATGCAAATATCTAATAATGAGTTATAACACAGAATATAGGAATAATTTAATTTTCCTTAACATGAAAATTGTTTATATTTTTCTCTCTCATTGTTTAAATTTAAAATCAAACCAGTTCCATTGAAACGGCATATTGAACTAAAGTTATTAACAACCAGAAATGCCAAAATTTAAATAAAGTGTTTTCGTTTACAAAATAAATATTTCCAGGTAATTAATGAAGTATCCAACATTTTACGTACAATGTAATCTAGCATACATTTTATGGTAATACAAACAGTTCATATGTAAGGTTCATATTTAAAGATCTATTTTACAGAAAAACTGAATAATAAGAATTCCGTACTAAGAAAACCAAGAGGTATACTTAATATAAAAATAGAAATTTACTGATATATTCAAAACATATAAAACTATCCGACTTTATTCGCATGAAGATGAAAAAACGTAGCTACAATTAATTAGTTTCAACCAAATAGGTTGTTAGTGTTTATCTGTTTTGCAGTATAATACAACCAAGCTTCAGTGTTATTCTGACTTTGTCTCTTTAACTTTTAATATATACAATAGTGTAACCCATGCACAATTAAAAAGAAAATTAAGAATATAGCACACAGTAAAATTGAGATTATATTGTTAAGTTAAGTTTTAATGTTTTAAGTTCATCCGAAATGTGGTTTAGTTGTTATAATCAGGACATGAAACATCGTGTAGGCCTAACAAAATCATGTCACCGTGTATAATAGGTCTACGTAATAATAGTCATTAAATAATATATCATCATAACCTTTGTTATTTGTTTTGAGTTGAGCAATTGGCTGTTGAGATATCGTTACTTAAGACGAGAATTTTAAAATTGTGTGAACTATATAACATTGAAAGTGCATAGAGTAAGGTCAAAGTATTCAAAGCAATTCAATCTAACAATGCCTGCGCGATCACAAACGCGAAAACAGATGCTACGCGCATGCGTATACACCATGAGTCCATGAGTTTAAGAGTGAGAAAGCAATCTACAGAGTACATCTTACTCGCACTCAAGCGCATATATAATGCTGTCGCGTTTACACTTACAGGATAGCTTTAATGCGTCTGGGGGGATGATTGGCCCATGGGAGTGGTCTGGCTGCTTACAAAAGGTATTAAAATAGCCCGATGAATATTATATATAAAAATTGGAAGTTAGAATATAAGTAAGGTGCAGTAATTTTTTATGCAAGTTTAAAGCGTCTGGCGGGAGTTACCGCCCACAAGAGGTGTCTGGCAATATTGGATTATGATTTCTTACAATATTTTGTAAAACATATCCAAAAACCAGCTGTTAGAATTTAAGTAAAGTAAGCTTAATTTTTATGTACCTTTCTTACCTGTTACCTGTAAACGGGCCGGCTAATAAAGCTAGCGGGTATGCATAGGTGCTTAAGCATAAATTACCCCATATATTTCTCATCATTTTGGGAGTTAGAAAATAAGTAAGGTCTGGGGGGCCTGTGATCTCAGTCTAATAAGGGTTACATGTTGGTTTACGTTATACGCAGCTGACCTACTTTTGACAAGACTTGGGCCCGTGACTTTATTTGTCTTCTGCATTTGATTTGCGACATGTATCCATTTAATTAATTGTATAACTTTAAAAAGAAACCAAATGTTGTAGCTTTTTCAACTTATAAATGTAGCCTACCGCTACATACTATATTCCCTCCTGCTACTGAACACCAATGTTTTAATTATAATTAAACTTCAGGAACATTATCTCAGGTTCATGAAAAGGGAAATGCTCGCTTTATTTAAAGTTAACAATAATGAGAAATCCTTAAACCAACAAATTTTCCAGGTAAACATAATTTTCATACTAAATAGTTTGACAATACCATATAAAACAATACACTATTACCTTATGTCATGAAAGGTTGTTAATAGCTGATTGTATTCTATCCCTATACAGGCATGTTCAAACCAGATGGATAAATAAACTATATTATTATACTTTGTAGATAAAATTTAATCCTTCATTCTGATATTGACTGAACGGTTGATATACAGTAAAAGAAATCTTACAATAGTCTATTTCAAAGGATGATGTTTGGAATAAATATTAGTAAACAATTAAAAAATAAAGTAGATATCGTGTAAAATGGCATTAAGTGGCATTGTGATTTTTTATAGATAAAATTAAATGTCCATTGTGGCTTACAACTCGAGAATGAGAAAATGTGACGCCTATCCTTCCTATTGGCTTTAAATATTTTACAACAAGAATCCTCGTGTTTCTTTGTGATTTAAATAGAGAGTCAACATTCCGGCAGAATATATATGACACAATCTTAATACCTGCAGCGGTAAACATACTTTATAACAAGAATGTTCATTGTAATTTGGATCGAGGATGAGAATTCCAGCAGATAGGATATAGCTACGTAACCCAAATGTAATGCCTGTGTCGTTAAACATATTTAGTAGCAAGATTGTCTTCTGTGGTATAACTTACTCTAGAATTAGAAATTTAATTAAATTACATATAATTTGCAAATGAATAGCGAGAATTAGTTCAACCATTTACTATAGTACTTAATTTGGTACATCGTTAGATAGGAAGAATGCTTGAAAAATAATTCTTTCATTTATTTTGAAAACTATGTGGTTAAAGTATATATTACATAAACTATGAAGTATATAAACAAATCTAATGGTGTCTGGATCAGTATTCGTGTGTGTATTACTCAATCATACAGAAAAAATACTGGATTCATTGTACTGAAATTGTACATGGACAATCGTAGGCTTTCTAGTTTATAGTTAGTAGTAGTTAGTTTCTAGTTATATATATATAATATATATATATTATATATATAATATATATATATATATATATATATATGAATTAGGTGATGGAAGCGGATTCAACAGTTTATTGATTACAAATATGTGACCATCACATATAAAACAATGCATTATATTTATGTTCTGGATTTTTGAATGAATGAAAATGTATTTTCCCCCAAAAATAACGAACTTTCATTATTATTATGTAGAACTTTGCAACCAAAATTGCTGTGACATAAGCTAACGATTATTTCTTAGAATATGAAATAGTCGGGAGTAGATACTAAAATCTATAGTTCCTGGATCAAAATTGTTTTGAAAGAATATTAAGATCCCTGTACTCACCCATAAGGGAATGGGGTGAACAAAAGTTTTGCTGATTCCGGACTTATGCGTATCTGAACGCTCTGGTTTTATTTGTTTATTTTCATCTAAATTAAAGTTATGTGTTGGATTAGCTATTTATATGAGCGGAAAGATATTTACTCATCTCGAAACGTAGTGTTACTGATTTCGTGTATCACTGAATGAAGACAAATTTCCGGCAATAATCTTGTTTTCTTCACAATTCTTTCTATATCAAAAGAAAACTAAAACCTAAGATTGCTCCATTTGTAGCTTTTCTTTATAAAATGAAAAAGAATTTTTGTGTTTTATATTTTATGTTATATAATAAACTAACAGGAATATCCAACAGTGATATAAGAATCAATACGAAGGTGATTGAGGTGGAAGGAATCACCACCGGCAAATTACCAACCAAGTTTAGTGACGTAGGACTATCAATGAATAGCCTGCAGATAACAGTACTTGCTCACAGGTGGTGAAAATACTCTGAAACAATACTCTACTAACTATATAATTTGTAAATCAAGTGAGAGTTCTTACTCCCGAGTTAGTTTGGTACATTCGATTGAATATGGTACCGAGATAAAGATAAAATATATATATATATATATATATATATATATATAAATCAATTTTAAATTTAGCTGTTTACTAGTGTTTCTATATATATATATATATATATATATATATATATATATATATATATATATATATATATATATATATATACACTTTCATTACAACAACAAAAATGTTCTTATTTGTTCTTATTATAAGTTTTGGAAGTAATATAAAACCAAAAACAGAAGTATTTACAAGCATGTCAATTAGCCGTTACTGATCACGATATCCACTTTAACTTTGGATCAATTAAAAAAGTGACTACTTGAAACCAAATCAGTTTGAATTATACCTTACTGAACAAACTTATACTTAGAGCCAAATCCGGACCAATAATGCGTTCAGCTATAAAAAATTTAAGACTTTTTTGGTACACTTTTAATATAAAAAGTTGCTTTTCCGTAAGCTGTTCAGTTTCAGTTATAATTTTTATAAATTAATTGTTTATACCTTAATACACACACACAATTTTAGGTTTATTATATTTGGAATTTTATAAAAATTAAATGACATTTTGATCCTTCAATATACAAAACATTTGTGCAAAATACAGAACTAACACCAATAATAAATTATCTCATAGAAAATAAACTTAATTTTATTCTGCTTTGACATTTTAAATTATTGTATAGCTAATTAAACGTGTCAATCAAATTACTTGTGTAGTAATTGTTGACATAAATTGAAATAACATATGTAGCTAGCACTTGCTTAAAATCATAAGTGATGAAACGTTTAATTTGTTATATGTAATTTTGTTGTAAGATATTTGGATGTACAGTAATAGTTAAAAATATTTACTTATATCGTACTTTTATAAAGTTGTTATATTTTATACATGAGAAATAAAACATCTCACATGTATTATTACCTACCTATTATTTATTATTATTACCTATAAATGAATACTTGTTCCTATGTAATATGGGATATTGTTGTCATTAAAACAAATGTAAAATATAAAAATTTTATCATACAGATATTAATTTTAGTGCAGTGATTTGTTTTTTTTTTTTAAGAAACAACGTGATAAAGGTTGTCATCTTGACGTTCATTCTTTCTTTCACGCAGCAATCCATCATGTTTCGAAAACAATCCTGTTTTCTCATAACAGTAAGTTCAACGATAAGTTCTTGTTTTTTTGCCAACAACTTAGGGAGTTATTGAAACATTAATTTGTCGTTTCATCAAGATGTCGAAAATTCGTGGATAGCTATTTTTTGTTGACCTTATTAAGAATGCTGATAATTGGTAATTTACCTAATTACGGGTGATACTTATGTACGGTAACGCTTACCGTAGTGTTGCCATATATATATATATATATATATATATATATATATATATATATATATATATATATATATATATATATATATATATGGTAATGGTAGCACATTCAACCGGCAAGTGAGAGATCCGGGTTCGAGTCCAGGCGGAGCAAGTACTTTTTGTGATTGAATGTTTATTGAAATTAAATGTAAATAATTAACAGGTATTTGGTCTTCCGATCATGTGTCAGTTTGGTTATTTAAACGCATATGTAACAGATACGGCCAAATACAAAATAATTCTATCGTAAACAGTTAGGGCTCTGTGGTGTAATGGTAGCACATTCACCCGGCAAGTGAGAGAAATCCGGGTTCGAGTCCCGGCGGAGCAAGTACTTTTTGTGATAAAATGTTTATTGAAATCACATATATATATATATATATATATATATATATATATATATATATATATATATATATATATATTAAGGCATTTAGAATATATATTTTTAATACACAAAACGCACAGATGTGAACCACGACAAAAAAAATTACATTATAATAAAAATGAAGTATAACAATGAATACTTGTATACTTCTTTGAAGTAAAAGTTCAATTATTCATTTGGCGTTATCATAAAGAATAAAATAACGTAATTTTGTCATGAATATTGGTTTATGTTAAAGTTTAGGTCGAGAAATCTACAAAGACATCTACAGGTTTGGACTGAAGTGTTAACGTCCAGAAGATTCAATTACAGTCGAGCTCACAGAGGCTAGAGAGACGCTGATCAGAGTCCCTGCGGCTGTCACACTGATGTGTCCGGATATCGAGGTGTTGTTTTCTTGGTTTCCCGGGAAGCATTTGACCCACTATTATCCTTGGAACCAAAGGAAAGGTCGTAAACAACAGTTAATTTAATAGAATTTCTATAACCCTCAGTTGCTTTTAAAGAATTCCCTGGTAATGTCTGTAAAACAAACATGTCTTTTCCAGATAATTTCCAAAAACTTGTAGAAGATAATTTATTAGCTTCACAAAAAGACAGGGCTGCATATTAAAAGTGAACTAACATGACACATTTACGGTAAAAGTAGGACTGATAATTATTTTATTCTCGCTACAGTACTCACAACAATCTAGCCAGACGAGATAGTGTGAGCGCGCTCTCGCTACAGTACTCACAACAATCTAGCCAGACGAGATAGTGTGAGCGCGCTCTCGCTACAGTACTCACAACAATCTAGCCAGACGAGATAGTGTGAGCGCGCTCTCGCTACAGTACTCACGACAATCTAGCCAGACGAGATAGTGTGAGCGCGCTCTCGCTACAGTACTCACAACAATCTAGCCAGACGAGATAGTGTGAGCGCGCTCTCGCTACAGTACTCACAACAATCTAGCCAGACGAGATAGTGTGAGCGCGCTCTCGCTACAGTACTCACAACAATCTAGCCAGACGAGATAGTGTGAGCGCGCTCTCGCTACAGTACTCACAACAATCTAGCCAGACGAGATAGTGTGAGCGCGCTCTCGCTACAGTACTCACAACAATCTAGCCAGACGAGATAGTGTGAGCGCGCTCTCGCTACAGTACTCACAACAATCTAGCCAGACGAGATAGTGTGAGCGCGCTCTCGCTACAGTACTCACGACAATCTAGCCAGACGAGATAGTGTGAGCGCGCTCTCGCTACATGCTCTCATTTAGCTACCCAGACGAGATGCGCATGGCGGATACTATAGTTAAAACTACCGTGAAAACAACCATTAGTAAATACTGTACATTTGATGTTTTGTAAACTAGCGCGGAATATGGAAAATAAATGATTTTATCTCTATACTGCATCTGAAGTATATAAAAAAAACAGTCCAATACACGTACACGATTTGAGAATTTTTTTGATAATAGACTGCTGAATTTTCTTTTCCATCATAACTTATTATGTAAAGAACAATATGGATTCGATGGAATGAAAAATACAGCTTGTGGGATGGCAGAATTTGCAACCCATGCGATCGACGCTTTAGATAAAAAATGTAAATCTGTGGGAGTATTTCTTGATCTTCAAAAGGCATTCGACTGCCTAGACCATGAAGTGCTCTTAGAAAGACTAAGTCGCCTAGGAGTGCCCTCAACGGATTAAATCTTTTTTACTAAATAGAACACAAAGTGTTCAGGTTAAAAATGTAAATTCTAATGAATTGGAACTAAATTTTGGTATTCCCCAAGGCTCCGTTTGGGGCCGATATTGTTTATCATATATACAAACAGTTTAACAATAAATTTTCCAGAGTTACATATTACGATGTACGCGGACGATATCTCCTTAATCTTCCAAGCTAAATCATCAGAGCATATAAAGATAAACTGCTTCTTACAACTAACAAAGTTATATCAATACTTAAATCGAAATAATTTACATGTTAATTCCTCAAAAGCCAAAAGTATTTCTTTTTCAAATGATTTTAGCTCAGAAATCGATTCACTGATCGTTATGAATGAATTCGAATTGCTTTCAGAATCAGATTGTAAGTACTTGGGATTAAATTTTGATAGTAAATTTACGTGGGAGAAGCACATAGACATGCTATGCTCAAAATTATCATCACAATCGTTTTTACTAAGCAGATATTCTCAATATCAAAATTATTTTTTTTTACGACTAATCAACACCTCCCTGATCGAGTCAAGGCTGCGGTATGGTATAGTAATGTGGGGCTCATCGTCACGTAGGGAGTTTCTACGAGTATTTTATTTGCAAAAAAGAGCCGTCCGAATAATAGCCGGCGTACGCAGGAGAGCGCCATGTAAAACATTTTTTCAGTCGTATAGAATTGTAAACCTCCCCTCTCTATACATTTACGAAATGCTTGTACACTACAAATTCAAATACGGTTCCATCCAATTTGGTTCGGACGTCCACAATTACAGTACAAGATCCAGCGCTCAACATATGCAAGTTCCCCACCGACTTATATATTCAGGCCAAAATTATATAACAGGCTACCGCAAAATATTACAATGGAAAATAATCCTACAAAACTTCAAAAAATTATTATATAACTATCTTATACAGAAAGCTTTTTACTCGGTTGGTGAGTTTTTTCCGATTAGTAATTTAAAAGTGGCTACAGAAATTGTAAAAAGTTGGAGAAATATTGTTTTATTTAGATATGCAACTTAAACCATATTTTTCTGACGAGTGTAATACAATTATTGTAAAAATTGTCATACTACACAATAAAGAATTTTGATTTTGATTTTCGATGTTAAACTACGACATTTACCTCCTAACGATATTATTATTTTTAATATCATAATTTTATATGCATATTAACACGGTAGAATTAATACATACTTTCTCCTAAACTTTGTCCAAATAATTTAACAATGTTATATCTTTCAAAAATACAATATTGCATTAGCGATCAGTTGTTTGTAAACTTAATCAATGAAATCGCCATTACTTGAACCAACAATCTTATTGATGACATCAAAGGACGAAAGTAAGATTAAGTTAAAAGGAATGTAATATTCTCTACGCGGGTGATGGAATGTTCCGGTTCACTTGGTCCTGACAGAGGCAGCATCGAACATCAATGATTGGCGTTTGATACAAACTGAGACTGAGAACGTGAACGCTACAGCTTTTATCTCTAGGTAAATTAAAATTCTTAAAGTGGAACTTAAAATACTTTTTTATTTTCGTTTGCCGTGAAACTCTACTTTTTAGGTTAATGAGAAATATTTTTTAAAAACTATTTACGACTTTTTATGTATATACTGGTATAACACATTTATAGGTAGAAATGGAAAAAATATATTACTAATACAAACAAAATGACAAACTAATTTTATCACATAATGTTTTTTAAATTAAATAATGTTTTTAAAAATAAATTAGTTAGATTCAGTTGTAACAAATAATGTTATTTTATTTGATAAATTTATAGCTAACTTTTATTCACAAGGACCTCTGTGGTCAATGGTAAATCATTAGAGGAATGTCGGACTTTACTTTAAAGTTTTTTTTATGTATGCGTAAATCACATTATAGTGATCAAATAGCCTCGTGAATATTACGTGTATAATTTTATGTATATACATAAATTGTAAGATTGTATAAGTATAAACAAAGTTCGACAGTTTT
The DNA here is from genome assembly GCF_021130785.1 of Homalodisca vitripennis. NCBI lineage: Eukaryota > Metazoa > Arthropoda > Insecta > Hemiptera > Cicadellidae > Homalodisca > Homalodisca vitripennis. Next base: position 144,468,770 of record NC_060208.1, read on the forward strand.
AAAATTTAATATCATTATAAAGTTTGTAGTTCAAGAAGTGTAAGGCATTGCTTAATCACACAACGCTTTTCTTACATATCGTAAACTCGGTACAGGTATTCCTCATAAGACAGAAATCGACCGCAGCCTCTTGTTTTTTGTAATAGTCGAAACGAGAGAGTATAAAAAACTCTCGTTCATATTATATATTATTTTATAAATCAGTTTATATTACATTATCAAAGAAAGAATGTTTTACTTATGTCTCATTTTTTAGCTTCACACATTTAAAATTATGCACACACAAACATTAATTTAGCGTCAATCAACAAGTTGGCAACATATAGAATTGATGATATTGTTGGGTTTGTAAGTTTGACTGTAAATTTTTAGTAGGTACTATTTCTCCAAAGAGAGTTTTTTTTTACTTGAACACTCAGGACCACACCGCATACCGAAATCATAGGTTAATAATGATATTGATATAATGATACATAGTGATATAATGATATCTATGAAGAGGTAAATACGTTATATTAGTTAGATATTACTGGTGCATCTAATTTGTAAGTAATACAAATGCTAAAAGAGGTGTATTATATTTGTCTGAGTATGTTCTAACTTAAATATTTTATATATCCTTTTAGATAACAAATTAACAGCAATCCGAACAGAGTGAATTCTATAGAACAAAAGAAAACCTAAAATAAACTTACTGTTTATCCATCAGAGACGCCTTTACAGGAAATAACTCCTAAATATAAAACTGATACGATAATAATTTTAAGGATTTCAAAAGCATATAAATATATATATATATATATATATATATATATATATATATATATATATATATATACAAATATATATAATTTTTTACGCATTTCCGTAAACATTTATGCATTAACGGTTTGGTGAACAGTATGGCAAGTAAATATCACTTATTCTTATTCAGGATAAAAACTGTTAAATATTTATCATATTTATAAAACATGTTAAAGATTTATTTCACAAATGTACCTACTTTTACACGTTTAAAATTTCACAGGCAAGAAATTTAAAACTAAATGGAAATTTATATAAAACGCAAAACCTTTTCTACAAAGGTCCTGATTAGCAATAGGGTTCTTGTTCTTGAGAATCCTTGAAGTGATGCAGAACTGTAAAATAGCTGAACGATTTCAAAACTTCAAATATTTCAGCGTGCACAAATATTGCACAGTCGAGATTCCCGAAGGTAGAATATTTTAAATGGTAGTTTCACAATCAAGAATTGTAAGGATGGAACCATGTTTTGGTGGTAATGACGACTTCGAAGTTGAACAATATTTGTAGATAAATAGTCTACCATGTTTATTATATTACTTCAATATAATTATACTACAAATAATAATGTAGTCATCTACAATTTGTCCCAACCCAAATTATTTTCTGTCTGATATTGTTCGATTGGAAGTGAGAAATATGCCATACCGGATTGTTTTAAAGTTAGATAACAGTTGGTGCTGTGATTGTATGCAATAGCTGCAAGATTTCAGGACTTCGTATATTGCAGCGCGCCACAGTCGAGATTCCCGAAGAATATTTTAAATGGTAGTTTCACAATAAAGAATTGTAGGGATGGAAAAAGGTTTTGGTGGTAATGACGACTTCGAAGTTGAAGAATATTTGTAGATAAATAGCATACCACGTTTATTATATTACTTCATTATAAATTGACTACAAATATTAATTTAACAAACTACAATTTGTTCCATACCTAATTATTTTCAGTCTGATAAGAAGTTACAAATGTCAAATCGGATTGTTTTAAGGTTAGATGACGGTGCTATGATTGTTTGTAATAGTTCAGAATAATTAAGGCAATTTCACTTACTTTGATTTATATCTGAATTTAATTTTTAGATTTTTTTCTATTTTTATGTTACTTTTATGATTATGTTTTAAAATATAAGAAACATGATTGTTAAAATAAGATCAAAATATTATCATAGAAACTATTATTAAACCACATTTTATTGAAATGACTTGGTATATTCGTAACTGGCTCTTGAATGCCTTAGGACAATGCAATTAATTGGAAAGGCATCTAAAATTTGCTCTTTCACCCGCGTTGTACGTATTTTAACGGCTTGGATACCTTTTGTAGGTATGCTGTGTAGACTAGAATGGAACTGGCACACATAGAAACAGCCTGCCTCTTGGCTCTTTAGTCCTTGTTGATCTGGACTAGTTTTCAAACCTTCTCCCGTTTAATATGTATTGGAATGCGATAGGTAAAAACGGAGTGTATATTATATTGAATCTTAAAACACTGTTTAATTTCTGTGGCTACAGTAATGTGATAAGTATGCCTTGACCGTTACATTGAGTTGAGTATACGTCAACTGATTGACCAGAGTAAAGCTTGCTTATTGAATGATAAGTTGGTTCGTTGGTTGACCGTTGTTTGATGATAAATTAAATGTCAGCCTTTCCGATATTTGCAGAATCCTTAAATATGTGTGAAAAGTGTATATTGAGTATATACATTATCTTCTTCAACCATTTACTATTGACTGGTTTATCTGTATTCTGTTTATCCGTAAACATCCTTGTATCATGAATATAACGTCCATTTATTGTATTGAGTTAGTCATCCACTTATACATTAATGTCTGTTAAATGATTCTAGTTTCTTAATGCTAACAAATATTTCAAAAAAATCTTTTATGACGGATTGCAATTGTTCATTCATACTACTCTATATTTCTCTTCATCCCAATAAGTAATCTCATGGAATATAATACTACAGCTAGGTGCTATTCTTTTGGGGATAAAACTGTAAAATTCATTGCCTCATCGTAAATAAAGTAGTAGAGCTCGATATTATGAGATATTATGACATATATCGTAGTCTCTTCACTATTAATGATAAATGTTTAACGAGTCTTTTAGTAAAGATTTTTATAGAATAAAATTCTACAGTTGGACGCCATTATTATAGGTCGTCAAACTACAATATTCTTCGCTATGGCATTGTCCGTAATAAAGTTACTAACTGTACAACTCCACGGTATGCCATGTAATTAAAGTTTTAAAACGTAATACAAAACACAAAAACTCCGAACATTGAAACACAGATCCTTACTAATGTATAGTCAACCATATCTCTCTCTCAAAGTTTGATCCACCTACAGTTCAACATTACGTACTAATAAATGTAAAGCATCTGAACACAGATCCTTACTCATGTATAGTCAATTATAGCAGTCTCAAAGTTTGATCCACCTACAATTCAACATTACGTACTGGTAAATGTATAGCATCTGAACAAAGATCCTTACTAATCAACCATATCAATCTCAAAGTTTGATCCACCTACAGTTCAACATTACATACTGATAAATGTATAGCATCTGCAAACAGATCCTTACTAATGTATAGTCAACCATATCAGTCTGAAAGTTTGATCCACCTAGAGATCAACATTACGTACTGATAAATGTATAGCTTCTGAAAACAGATCCTTACTAATGTATAGTCAACCATATCAGTCTCAAAGTTTGATTCACCTACAATTATACATTACGTACTGATAAATGTAAAGCATCTGAACACAGATCCTTACTAATGTATAGTCAACTATAGCAGTCTCAAAGTTTGATCCACCTACAATTCAACATTGCGTACTGGTAAATGTATAGCATATGAACACAGATCCTTACTAACGTATAGACAACTATAGCAGTCTCAAAGTTTGATCCACCTACAATTTAACATTACGTACTGGTAAATGTATATCATATGAACACAGATCCTTACTAACGTATAAGCAACTATAGCAGTCTCAAAGTTTGATCCACCTACAATTCAACATTACGTACTGGTAATTGTATAGCATATGAACACAGATCCTGACTAATGTATAGGCAAATACATCAGTCTCAAAGTTTTGATCTACCTTCAGGTTTACATTACGTACTAATAAACGTATAATAATAATTGTATGAACGTTGCATAGTGTGTTAGATATTAATTAACTTTTAAATACATATGTAAAGTTATTTGATATGTGCTCTGTAATGCACATTGAGTGTAATTTTCCGACAAATGGTAACTGTACAAACTACACGCAATGTACAGTATAAAAGCGCAGTTTTGAATGATATATGTGTCTAATATAGCTTCCAATGTACGTAACTGTGTGAATGCTAATTAAATATATAGCCTACCTTCGGAAATATGATAATGATGAGATGTACTGCACCTACAGCTTCAGCTACTTGCAATTCGTAATTTACAATTTGACGTATTTTGGAATTTGTAAATATAATAATTTACCATAATTTGGCTTCTGGGCACATGTACCATATATTTTCTAGTACGAATTTACGAGTATAACATACCACCATTTTATGTAGTTGTCACATACTGTGTAGTTATATCAGACTAAGTGTGAGGTATATTACGGACAGTAGAGATGAAGCAAAATTCCTGTAGCAGAACTCGGGCCTAACTTTATCAATGGCTGAGCATCCATGTGATTTCCCTTGCAGATAACAATATAGATATTTACTGATAACAGCTGCTGTTCACAGTTGATTGAGCAGAGACTGAGAGTACAGCTCATTTATCAAGTTCTACAGCAATTGAGAGCTCATACTGAGAATACAACTCAATGGTTACTTGTTATATACATTTGACTAAATATAACAAGATTAGCGAAGAAAATCATTTCGGTTGCATTTGTTCAATTAATAAAATTTATAGTTATTAATAATACACCTCTAAGATCCACCTCAAATATTTAAATACATAATGAAGTTTACCTATTTTAAAAATATTTTTCGTTAGTAATTGCGTTATTTACGTAATTTAAGCATAAATAATATTTTCATTCGTTGATCTTTATCAGAAATTCAAACACAGACATTTTTGGGAAACAACTTAAAATTAAAACGTATCATAATAATTGAAAGTACTCGTAAAACTGTAACGAACTATTGGCCTAACAACTACTGAACATAGCTGGATTTATATTGGTAATTTTATCTATCAAAGTCGCATATTCGAATATTTAAATCGTACTTTGGTCAGTAAATTAAAATCATATCATCTTTGACATTATAAATAATAATAAAATTTGTGTTCATACCAATCACGCTCGTTTCTACACTCTAATTTTTACTATTTTTTATAGAATTTATATGAATATTTTATTACAAAATAAAACTTGGATACATTATGCTGTACGTTATTACAATGCTAACGAAATATGAACATAATTTAAATAGTACTAACTACAATTTAATCACTAATAACAATAAACTTACGCAGTAGAAATAAAAAAACCCGTTTATTTTATTATTGTTTTAATTTTTCACGTGTTTGCTTATTTTCTCGGTAAATTTACAAACATAAGTTATATAATAAAATAAATTCGTTTGAACTAATAATTGCTATAAATTATATCGTTTGAACAATGAGTTCCATTACTTTGTTACATATTTAAAAGAGTACCGTAACATTGTTCGTATATTTACTAAAAACAAAATCCCCGTTGCATTTTGTTACCATGCACCTTTTATGTAATAAGTAGTGCAATTCTACAATTCCCACTAACAATAGAGATGAAGCAAGGTAAATTATTGTAAAAATCAATCAAAGTCTAATGCAAAAGAATACAAACACAAACAGTGTCTATATCTTTACGTGCGTGAGGAAATATTTAACTTAATATCAGCAGCAAATTTAATGGCCTGTTTAACATTAAATTAAGAAAAGATTTAATAAAATAAAATTTAATAGGGCATAAATGGTTCAGAATATGATTGGACATTAACAATTAAAGAATAGCTTAGTAAATTTACAAATGATATTGCAAGGAGATAATTAGTTCTAACTAACGGAGAAAATAGTATACAAACTTGACTGATAGACTTGTAAGACCTAAACACTTAAAAAACTCGATATTTAAAAGCTGCTTCAAAACTGTTAGGAAGTAAAGAATAAAACTTTCAAAGGCCATTACTGTTGTTTAAATTTTCAAAAGTCAAGAGAATGTCTCCTTTCTGTCTTTAATGCTATTTTAAGATATTATTGTGCCTGTAAGATTGGTTTCTACTTTGAAATGAGTTAGCTTATTAAATGAAACCTGTTATAATGAGTTTATCAGCTTCATCCTGGTTATTTCTTAGACAACCATTGTAAATTAATTGTTTCCACTTTATTCATACAAATTAACACTCAACTAACGAAGAATATATCTTCAAAAATTATTTCTTTACGGTTTTATCTTTTAAGGCTTCTTTAAAAAAGAAAATGTTCCAAAACTATGTTGAAATTAATTTATATAAACAGCCATTTTAGCTTACAAGAAAAGAAAACTCTTGTTTTTAGATAATTTTAACAATATCCATATAGAAATGATATTGCGCATGCGCTTTCCCAATATTCCATCACACATATTAATAAGTAAATCATCACCAATTAATAAGTAAATAAAAAGTAAAAAAATAAAAATTAATAAGTAATAAAATAATTATTTTATTTTATTACAGTTATGCCTAAATAAGACAATCAATGAGGCAAACCCACAAAACCCAAGTTGCGCTTACAAAATCTCACACCATTGCCGTTTTAAAAAATTCTATAAAAATGAAAGCACTGAAAAAACACTGGACGTAGTATGTTGACTATTACCAAATTTTCAAACAACGCATATACAAGTGTGAAGTATGGTGGGGAATTTTGTTGGTCTACTTAGTAAGTTATAAAATACCACTTGTTTACAGTTTTAAACACAACAGGAGAGCATAATTCAAGTTCTCAACTTTTAATAAGTAACCCGCTATGAGATGTAAATAGCCGCAAAGTTTTAAGGTTTTAGGTATTGCAGTTTCTGAAATGTCAGTATTTTATTTAAAACTAAAAGGCCCGGCCAGTTTTTTTAAAAAGATGAATGTATTCACATCATAAGTTAACACATGCAAAATTGTTTCAAGTATGAATGCATTTTTTATATATATATATAAATGACAATTTTATTCAAATCTTATTTTATATTATAAATTTTATAGTTGTTCCTATTTTACAATTGGCTTATTTCAAGCCAGGTATACAGTTCAGCATTCATTCTATGCAAGGTACAAATAAGCAAATTCATGTATAATACATTTATAAACCTAGTAATTCCCTTATATTACGTATTTAAATTCCATTTCAAACTTGTAAAACAACTTGTGGGAGGTTTTAAGCCATTCTAAATTTTAATTTTTTACAATAAGAAAGAAATAAAAAGACATAAATAAATAATTTATGCAAAATAAATTACAATCACAAAAATATCAACAATTTTTAACTAAATAATATTACTTGTAAATTGGCTTTTTCATGTAAGTGTTCATACATGTAATCGGCGTTTCTTTTTAGGTGAAGAAATTTTCAAAGCGCCGATATAAATTGATCGTAACCAAATTGCCATCAAGTTATGGAACAGAGAAGACAACGAAATCTGTAAAAAATCCAATAAAAGCATCAAAGCCACGCCGAAAGGAATGTTGAATAGGTCTCCGGATGACACGTGAATAAATATACTTTTGTTATAATCCCAAGAAGTTGTTAAAAGTAACGCAGTTAAGCGCACAAAAAGGAATGGACTTTACTTCTTATTGGCATTTCACTGGCACCCAATCCGAGTTTTCTGTCTGCTTTAAAATTTGATATATTAACCAGTTTTATAAAATTCTTATAAATACCTTTACAGAAACATCTTATATTTGGAACAGCCTAAGGATGACACGACCATTAATTTATAACTAATATTGCCTTACGGCCTGAGCAGTCACACATTCAGCCCGGGTCACATAGATATGACAGAAAGGTAAACCCCTGTCTTAAGTTTAGTTCCATTTCACCTTCCGCTTAGTGCACGTCTGGAGTCTAATGTCGTCACAGACTTGACTCCTGGAATCTGGAATTAACGTTCGTATGAAGAGATCGAAAGACGCTCAAAATGAACTCTGAATGAAGTTTTGACATCAGAGACACCTAAACTACAAAATAAAGTCCAATCTAGATGGATTCTAATTGTATCATCAGGTGCAGAATTGACTACACTACGACGTTTTAGACACGATCTCAAAGCACGTACATACATAAACATACACATACATAACGTAGCTGTGGTGGGAAGGATTCATTCAGTTTTAATGTTGAGTTCAGGTCCGTCTCCTAATGAGCTCAACATTTAAATTTCATCATGTTACACGCTCACTCAGAGATCGGCTTACTCATGCTTTTAGGTGTTAAAAGAACTTAAAATATGCTAGGGCCTAGTTAATTTGAGGACAAAATGTATATGTCAGAACTATGCCTAATAGGCTTTATATTTCAGCGATACACAACGTTATTCTGTTATGTCAAAATATTTTATAACATAAACCCCTGTTTGATGTCAAGAGCAGTAAAACCCTCTGATTCAACACGGTTTGAGTTAAGTGCGATGTTGTTTTAGCGCCATTCATGTCGTGAGACTACATTTATAGCCCGTTGGATACTTAATATTCCTTGGTATTCTATTTATATTTATGCATTTATGTTATTTCGAATATAAAATTGAATGTTTAATGTTGTTTTTACGATCTTAATAAAATCGATACTGAAGAAAAGACGGAAAACTACCACAGAAATACGGAAAAAAGATTACTAAGTTATTGAGAAATCAGTAAACAATATATATATCATAATTTGATACCTGCTATTTACAAATTAATTTGTAATTTATGAAACTACATATTACGGCTGTTTGGAATTTACGAATAAAAGAACTATACTTAAAAGAAATTAAGTAATAGGATTTTAAATCTGTAAGCGTAAAAATGACATAGTATAAAAGGCTATAGTATGAAATGCTTATACAAAAATGGCTTTGGTAAAAATTCCAAAATAATTTGTTCACACAAATAATTATCTAGAGCAATTCATCATGCCCATTGAGCTTTGAGATTGCCCAAGTCAAATGCCACAGTCAATCATCCGTTTAATTCGATTATTCTCTGCTGGACGAAGTAGATTGTTCAATATTCCTGGGAATATTTCTGGATAGGGGATATACTAGGAATGTCTACATATATAATATTTGGTCATTTATTTTTGGAGGTCCTTTGCCAAATACTGCCCTACTCAGATTCTGATAACGGCGTATCCCTCATCTCATCTAAGGTTTATTGTTGTGGGGAGATAGCACAAATAGACAGTTCATCAGAGCATTCATAATGCAAAAGCAAGCAATTCGAATAATCGTTTATTTGTAGATCAGAGAATGTAGCAATGAAACTTTAAAATAACTGCAAATTTTGACTATCTCGAGCCTTTACATTTTAGAGGCAACTATATTTTGCTTGTCTAAATATACCTTGTCAAGTGGTTAAGAAATGTATGTATATGAAACAAGAGGCTATATTTATCAAACTGACAGACACAGGTCTGTGATTTAAAAACACCTTCTGTAACGTACATCTTCTGTAACGTAACTAACCCCAGAAAGTTCTCAGTCGTGAAATGGGGTAAAGTATTCCAGGGGTCGGGAGGAGAAGGTAGTTAGAAACCAAAGGCTCAGATTAATACCAGAGTCAACCTAAGTAGACTCAATACGAACGCTCGGTATCATCACAGCCCAGACTCCAAGTAGGATATGAGGAGGAGTATGGACAATAGGAATTTGGAAACAAAAGCGTTGGGAAAAAGTCTAACAAAAGTACTAAGGTTCCGAGGATAGAGGCGCTCGGATTTCTCTAGCGCAAGGACGAAAGGTTCCGCTTGGATCGCTCTAGCGGGGAAAGACAAAGAGGCGCTCGCATTTCTCTAGCGCAGGGCGAAAGGTTCCGCTTGGATTACTCTAGCGGGCGATAGGGATAGAGGCGTTCGGATTTCTCTAGCGCAGGACGAAAGGTTTCCGCTTGGATCACTCTAGCGGGGAAAGACGAAGAGGCGCTCGCATTTCTCTAGCGCAGGGCGAAAGATTCCACTTGGATTGCTCTAGCAGGCGAGAGGATAGAGGCGCTTGGATTTCTCTAGTGCAGGGCGAAAGATTCCGCTTGGACTGCTCTAGCGGGCGAGAGGATAGAGGCGCTTGGATTTCTCTAGTGCAGGGCGAAAGATTCCGCTTGGACTGCTCTAAGCGGGCGAGAGGATAGAGGCGCTCGGATTTCTCCAGCGCAGGACGAAAGGTTCCGCTTGGATCGCTCTAGCGGGGAAAAGACGAAGAGGCGCTCGGATTTCTCTAGCGCAGGACGAAAGGTTCGCGCTTGGATCGCTCTAGCGGGGAAAGACGAAGAGGCGCTTGGATTTCTCTAGCGCAGGGCGAAAGGTTCCGCTTGGATTGCACTAGCGGGCAAGAGGATAGAGGCGCTCGGATTTCTCTGCCGCAGGACGAAAGTTTCAGCTTGGATCGCTCTAGCGAGGAAAGACGAATAGGCGCTTGGATTTGCACTAGCGGGGCGAGAGGATAGAGGCGCTCGGATTTCTCTAGCGCAGGACGAAAGTTTCAGCTTGGATCGCTCTAGCGGGGAAAGACGAATAGGCGCTTGGATTTGCACTAGCGGTCGAGAGGATAGAGGCGCTCGATTTCTCTAGCGCAGGACGAAAGTTTCAGCTTGGATCGCTCTAGAGGGGGGAAAGACGAATAGGCGCTTGGATTTGCACTAGCGGTCGAGAGGATAGAGGCGCTCGCATTTCTCTAGCGCAGGGCGAAAGATTCCACTTGGATTGCTCTAGCAGGCGAGAGGATAAGAGGCGCTTGGAATTTCTCTAGTGCAGGCGAAAGATTCCGCTTGGACTGCTCTAGCGGGCGAGAGGATAGAGGCGCTCGGATTTTCTCCAGCGCAGGACGAAAGGTTCCGCTTGGATCGCTCTAGCGGGGAAAGGACGAAGAGGCGCTCGGAATTTCTCTAGCGCAGGACGAAAGGTTCCGCTTGGATCGCTCTAGCGGGGAAAGACGAAGAGGCGCTTGGATTTCTCTAGCGCAGGGCGAAAGGTTCCGCTTGGATTGCACTAGCGGGCGAAAGAGGATAGAGGCGCTCGGATTTCTCTGCCGCAGGACGAAAGTTTCAGCTTGGATCGTTCTAGCGAGGAAAGACGAATAGGCGCTTGGATTTGCACTAGCTCAGGGCGAAAGGTTCCGCTTGGATTGCTCTAGCGCAGGGCGAAAGTTTCCGCTTGGATTGCTCTAGCGGGCGAGAGGATAGAGGCGCTCGGATTTCTCTAGCGCAGGACGAAAGGTTCCGCTTGGATTGCTCTAGCAGACGAGAGGATCGAGACGCTCGGATTTCTCTAGCGCAGGACGAAAGGTTGCGCTTTAATTGGTCTAGCGGGCGATAGGATAGAGGTGCTCGGATTTCTCTAGCGCAGGACGAATGGTTCCGCTTGGATCGCTCTAGCGGGGAAAGACAAAGAGGCGCTTGGATTTCTCTAGAGCAGGGCGAAAGGTTCCGCTTGGATTGCTCTAGCAGGCGAGAGGATCGAGGCGCTCGGTTTTCTCTAGCGCAGGACGAAAGGTTCCGCTTGGATTGCTCTAGCGGGGGGAAAGACGAAGAGGCACTTGGATTGCTCTATCGCAGGGCGATTATCTTACCTTAGAGTGGCGAAGCGTGGTCGGTCCCGGAGAGCTTCCTGTGGTGGTCTCCCAGGATCTACTGAGCGTTGTATCGGTGGTGAACGTTTTTAAGTTTTTTAAATTTTTTTCGTGTCGGGTATTGTGGCCGAGCTGGATCAATAACGGCAGACTGTGGGGGTGATGATGGATTTGACCTAAAGCGTTCGACTGTGTCGGTCACCCACAGCTTCTGGAGTGTCTAAGGTGTCTCGGTCTGGGGCGCTTGGCTCTACAGTGGCTGAGCTCTTACCTAACTCAGAGAGAGCAGTGTGTGCAGGTTGAGGGTGTTCGTCATCGTGGGCTCCAGTCAATTTTGGTGTCCCTCAGGGTTCGATCTTGGGGACCAGTACTCTACAACCTATATGTAAACAACTTACCCTAGGCGATCACTACATAAACCAGCTTGTTATGTACGCTGACGACATAGCCCTCGGGTTTTCTAGCGGGACAGTCGAGGACTTAGAAATTAATAGTCATATAGTTTTGACACAGCTGTACCAATTTTTTAAATAATTTAAATTTGCATTTGAACTTCAAAAAGACAGTTTTTTTGAATTTTCAAAACGTATGAAAGATAATTCACCTTTTATTTCTAATTAATAATTCAGTAGTACAACAAAGAAGGTGTGTCAAATATTTGGGGGCACAAATAGATGATGACCTCAGCTGGTGTACTCATATCAACTGTGTATGCCAGTCGCTGTCTTCGACTGTATTCCTAATGTCCCAACTTGCCAAATTACCGTAACAAGTTTCTTCTTAAACTTGTATACTGCTCTCTCGTTGAATCTCGCTTGAGTGTAATAATGTTTTTGTTTTGTTTTTCTTGCATTATTAGTTGGAATTGTAAACTTCTTTTTAATCGGGCATAAACTAACAATTGTAAAGTTGTGACTCGTATTACATTTTTAGTTTTTTTTTTACAATAATTATAATTATGTAGACTAATAAAAAATTTAGTATAATATTTACTGTTGTATAACCATTGTATTTTTATTGTTTTACTTTATAAGCTATGTATATACAGCATGTACTTGACTCTATCATACAACAAAAGTTGTCTTAAAGGAATTTGAATTTGAACTACCAGGAACGAATGACCTATTCCACCTGGGGTGCTTTTCCCAGGAACGAATGAGCGCTGAATCCGTTGCGAACTCCCAGGAACGAATGAGTGCTGTGCTGGTGATCGGCTCCCTTATATAGCAGCCAGGTTTGGGTCATGCGCAGAACCCCCAATATTGTCAGTCTGCTCCCAGCTGCGGTGCCGGAAACATCTCTCCGTAGGATTATATGGTCTGCTTGTTCCAACCTGTTTGAAATGGCGACGCTGCTGTTTCTGAATACTTGACCGTATTCCTTTATTGCAGGGATTGGTCGTTAGGGGTCCGGTCGGCATAGGGAAAAATGTGCCGACTTGTATAAAGCGGCGCTGCAGGACGTATGGGAGATAGGAATTAGGTGTGCATGTAGAAGTGTTTTAGGAGAGGGTATGGTTTATGGGGAAAGACGCGGAAGGCGATAACTTAACGGGAAGTTTCATCGGCGGCGCAGCGGTAGGGTCAAGTGTCGGAGGGGCCAGACTGATCGTGGGAAAATAGGACAGGGCTTATTGTAACGTCGGAAAGCGAAGGACACAGGATTTATAAGATGAAGTGTGTATAGGACGACGCCGACTACCTGGAGGCGACGCCCAAAGCGGATTAGTAGGGCACGAGGATAGGAAACGTATAATGGTAAGCGGAAACGTGGATAACCGCTAGGGTGCGGGCAAAGGTCAGGGTAAAAGAGGTACGTAGGACTAGGGCACGGACGCAAGGGAAATTAGGATGACGCTGGTTGTTTACAGATAGGAGGGGAGTAGAGGAGATGTTTTAGGTGTAGCGGAAATAAGGATTTATTGGCGGAAAGAAAACGAAGGGTATAGGGCTAGACGTAGGGCCGTGGGAGGAAACGCTAAAATATGATAAATTAAGAACAACAGGATGTCGGTAATAGCGGAAGGCGGAAAAATAAGGGAAACTGCACTCTGGTAAACAGGGTTTCTATTAGAAAGGGTGAGGATTAAGGACGGGGGTAAAATAAGGGGCCGTTACATCCCACTCTATCTTTTTGGAAAGAAAAAGAAAAAAGAAAGGTATCTTTAATACAAAACTAAAACTAAAATATAACTTCTATAACAAATAATCGAAAGGTAACTATAGAAATACTAAAATAACTTAAATTTAATCCTGCTTTGAAAAACTAAAAGGAATTTAAAACACCACTTGTGTTAACAATACATAACGAAAAAAAGAACTTAAAACTATACTTTCGTTAACAAAATTAACGAACAAAGGAACTTACGTTTGACACACATTGGTAATAATGGTAAATCTTAAAATACACTTTTTTATACTACGACTTCTTTATTTTACGTAAGTCCACTTTTAGATAGTACTTAGAAATGTTTGTTATCTTCTTGGAGTTCATCCTAATAAACGATCCATCTTCCAAGAAGACTCGCTGTCGGTTCGTTTTCCCCTCTCTTGCGTCGAACACTCAAAATAGCCCTCAGAGGGTCTGTTTTTTCCGGAGGGCTTGGAAGAGCTTGTGGGGGCGGGTTACACCTCTTGATGAACGGGTGTTTCAGATGGCACATCCATTTCCTTTTCTGTAAGAGGCTCGATTCCTCGTACTTCCGAAGCTGAATCGTTGGAGGTTACGAGATCCTTAACTCCTGGGGGAGTCTTAATGCCCATCTTGGCTAGGGCTTCTTCGAAGCCGGACGAAGCGTCAGGTGACTCTTCCGGGAATGGGTAGACAAACTCGTCCAGTTCCGTTAGTAGGGGATCCGGTGTTGTAGGAGATCAGTTACTAGTGAGTATGGTTTCCAAATATGCCGTAGCTCTGTCGACTTCGTTCGGTGTGAAAATGTTCCCAGCAGAAAGGGTTTCTTCGGTATTCTTGGAAGCTGTGGTGGTGTGAGTAGTGTCCACCTTCCTTAAAATTATTTTGGCTTCCTTCTTCCGTTGCTCCGGTTTGGTTATGGAAACGCCAGTCCACTTATAAGTTTCCTTCTGACGGAGTCCCTTAGTTCGGCTGAGGTTTAAACCCCTAAGACTACGTATAGGTTTTTCTTTCGAATATGCCGCAGTCGTTGGAGTCTTTGTTCTGTTGGGGCGTGTTACCCAACATGTTGAGGGTTGACCACTCATCATTGGCAAGGCGGCGTTTGCGGCGAAGGGATTCGTTCTCCAAGATTTCCTTGACTTGTTTCATTCGTTGATTGTGTGCTCCTCCTAAAGAGTCAAAACACACTATGTCTCGCTTTTTAGGCCGGGCGACGATAAGGATCCAGTGCCCAAATTTGGCCTGGAATGAAAATAGGGAAGAAAACAATATCCATTAAAAATGGATTTTCTTTTATCCAGGATTTTACGCCCTGATAGCCTACATTATTTTGATCCCAACGGGGAGAAAAAGTTTGTATTCATACAACAAAACCTTTTTTGCTTTTGTCTCCTGTCTGCTCCGCAATTCTATTAGTCTTAAAAATTCATTAACGATGTTGTTATTAACTGGTTTGGATGGTGCCAGAGTTGCCATGTCGTCCTTGGTCAGTTTTAGCCATTTTCATCACCTGAAAGCCAATACAAAGTTAAGAAAACCTAAGCAACATAAGCATACCAAGCAAGAATTAGTTACGCAATCCAAGCTAAGCAACAAAAGGATAGGGGACTATGAGAGGTAGGGTTTGAGGTCTTTGACATGAGATCTTATGTGTCGTCCATTATCCAACTTAAGTTGGAATATATTTTCTCCTTCCTTCCCGATGACCCTATAAGGTCCCACAAACCTGGGGGCTAGTTTGGATGCAAATGCTTTAGATGAATCGGACATGTTATGTCGTCTGTATAATACCTGTTGTCCTATCTGCAGCATGGGATGTCGTCGGCCTCAGATTATAATAATAGGCTTGTTTCTTTGAAGGCCCTATGTATAGTTCAGGCGTACCATTTCCTGAATTACCTTAAAATGTTCGGATCTTCCTTGAGAGGGGCATTATTCTTTTCATTAGGACCCTCTTCTTCCAACGTATCGCGACAGAAGGAAAGGGGTAGGCGTAGTTCCCGTCCCAAAATTCAAGAAGGCCGGGCTAGACGAAATTCACTAAGGTATTTATCCCAGTGCTCTTGGTTATCTTTTACGAATTGGCGAATCATAGTCTTTAGCGTTTGGTTACTTCTTTCAGTCGGATTTGACTGTGGCTGTAAAAGAATGATAAATATTCCACTCTTGCGAGAGATTCCTGAAGAGTTGTGACGTAAATTGTGATCCGTTGTCGGTAAGGATGACGTTAGGGGAGCCATATCTCAGTAGTATATTTTCTCGAAATTTTTCTTTGATTTCCCTGGCGGTTGCATTTCTGAGGGAAACAATCTCAACCCACTTTGTGAAAGTGTCTTGAGCGACTAGAACGTACTTCGCACCTTTGGCTTATCTTGGAAATGGGCCCATTATATCTGCTACAACAGTGTGCCATGGCCCCTGTGGTACTCTAAAGTGCATTTTCCCCCGTGGAGGCTTTTGCTCCTCTTTTTGTCGTTGACAGTTCTCACATTTTCTTACGTATTCCCACACTTCCTTTTTCCATCCCGGCCAATAGTAAGTGTGTGTTGGATGCGTGTGTTTGAGTTTTACGTACACGTAAATGGCCGGCCGTTGGTGCGTCATGGTTTTCTTCGATGACCTTCTCCCGGTCCTCTTTCCGCACACACAACGCCCATGGAAGCATAGAACCTCTTGGAAGTCTTCGTTGAGACACTTTCCGATATAATATAGTCCATTTTGAATTGTGAAGTTTTTATATTTATGTGGGCCTAGCTTGTACTTTTCGGTATAAGGATTCGTACCAATCGTCGTTGTAATAAGTGCTTTCCGCCAAACTCTTTTTCAACCTGTGCCACCTCCATTGTATTTATGTTTTCATGTGGTGCCTGTCAGCGGGATAATGCATCTGCAAGTTTATTGTTGATTCCTTTTCTGTAGCATATTTCAAAGTCGTATTGCTGAATTTCGAAAGAACCCAGCGACCAAGGCGTCCGGATGGTTCTTTTATGGACAGTAACCAGCGTTAACGCCCTGATGATCCGTGAAGGCTTTAAAATGATAGCCCTCTACATACGGACGGGATGTTTTTATTCCCCAGACTAACGCCAGACATTCTTTTCTCCGTCGTACTAAACTTTTTTTTTGATCAGACAAAAGTCGGCTGGCAAATGCTATCGCTGTTTCTCGACCTTCCTGCTTTTGGGTGAGAGCAGCACCCAACCCGAAGTCTGAAGCATCGACTTGTAGTCTAAATTCTTGAGTGAAATCAGGGCAGGCCAAGATCGGTGCAGACTTTAATTGTTCTTTAAGGGACTCGAAAGCTTCTTGGTGTTTCTCTTTTCCATTCCCATCGAGATGATTTTTTTTTTAGTAATGCCGTAAGAGGAGCACTAAGGCGGGCGAAATTTGGAATGAAGCGTCTGTACCACGACATTAATCCTATAAAACTACGTACGGATCTAAGTTCGTGGGTACGGGAAACATTAGCATAGCTTGTACTTTTTGTGGAACGGTTTGAATTCCGTATCGATTCACAAGATGTCCCAGATAACGTAATTCCGTTTTCCTAAACTGACACTTCTCTTTATTAAGTTTGAGACCAGCTTTGCGTAGACGAAGAAATACTTCTCTCACAATTTGTAGATGTTCATCAAAGGTTTTTCCCAGTACTATTATATCGTCCAAATATGCAAACGCTTTTGGTTTTAGTTCAGGTCCTATGAGGGTATCTAGTAGTCGTTGTAAGGTAGCTGGTGCACTGTGTAAACCATAAGGTAATACTTTAAACTGGAAAAGACCCCGCCCTGGAACCGTAAAAGCTGTTATGGGATGACTATCTATACGTAAAGGTACTTGCCAGTATCCATTCTTTAAGTCCAGAGTTGTGAATATAGTATGCTTCTCGTAACTTATCGAGAACGCCACTGATATATGGCAAAGGGTAAGCATCCTTAGAAGAAACTTCGTTCACACGGCGAAAAATCAATACAAAAATCTATATTTTCCGGACGGTTTCTTGATTAGGACCACCGGTGAAGACCCAAGGACTAGAGGAAGTTTCTATAAACGTCGTCTTTGTGAGCATTATCATCTACTTCTTTATCCATAATGTCTTGCATAGCCGGATTTCGTGGATAGTAGCGTTGTTTGATTGGCTGGGAAGTTTTCAGACAAATCTGATGTTCCACACTAACGTTGTACGCCCAGATGATTCAGCCAATAGTGGCAATTCTCCGTCTAAGAAACTGTTTTAGGTCTGAGTTCTTCATCCGGTGTAAGAGGTTCAATAGCCGAAAGTTGTGGTTTGGTTTCAATAGGTGATTCTATATTTGCATTACTCGCAACGTTCATTGTAATTAATTTCAGCTTGGAAATGTAATCCATTTCTAGGATCACCGGAGTTGATAACTTGGTAACGTGTATCGCTTCTATAACGGTTTTTCTTTATCATCTAAAGTACAGGGAAATGTAATACGTCTTTCTGACCCCAACTTATCGGTTATCGGCCAAATGGATTTTCAAAGCCGTTTTTCTCGTAGGTGTTATTTTTCGTATCAAGGTATTTAGCTACCTCGGGTGAAATAAAGGTCAACATAGCCCCCGTGTCTATCAGGGCCTTAAAGTATTTTCCAAATATTAATATATTAATGAAAGGTCTCAGATCCGGAATCATTAAAGACTTCTCCGGATTCGATGGAAGATTTGTTACCCTACGAATCCAGTCGTTCCATTCTTGGGAAGTGGTCGGCTTCCTTTTTACCGACTCAAACGGCTTCCCGTCCGTAGAGCCGGTGATTCGTTTACCGCGCGGCACGAACATGTCGTTGTAAGCTGCTTTTCCTTTTTACAATAGTAGCAACGTATATATTTAGGTCTTGGACATTCACGAAATACATGCCCTTCTTCTTCACAATTCCAACAAATCGGCTTCCTTTTATTGGAAAGTGAGAATATAGGGATTAGGATTCGTTTACCTGGGATGTCAAATTTTTGTCTCCCATCTTGGAGATTACAAGGAGCTCGTTCTCCTAGAGATAAGTCTTTTCTATGAAGCCGATCCTGACGTCGAGAGTCTTCTCTTCGTTGATCCGTACACCGACCGGCGAGACGATCTACGTTCTGTACTTTCGGCAAAGGGTTGTTCCTAGGGTTTCTCTCTGGACCAAGACGTCTTCTCTTTAACGTCCCAATTTTGCCTCATTCCATAAGTTTCACGTGATCCTGTATATCTTTCTTCTGAAAAGGATGTAATGTCTCCAGGTGCACTGGTCCAACAATTTCCCGCCTCCTTTTTCCTTTCGTATAGTAAGTGGTTTCAGGCGTTAGCTATTGTGACGGTGGTGGAGGATGATGAAATGTTGCTCTATCTCTCAGTAAACTTTCGTAACTCCTCGGCTCGACTAAGTAAGTCTGATAGACTTCGAATGTCTTTTCTTCGTATATAAAATCTGTAATCAGGTCTCAAATTATTACAAATTCGATCCAAACGAGTTTGATCCTGAAATCCTCCACGACGTCGCAGAAGAGTCGAAATAGCAACTACAAACTCTCTACAGCTTTCTTTCTGTCCTTGTGTTCCTGTCTTGAATTTCCTTGTCCAAGTTCTTATAATACCCTAGAGGTAAGACAAAGTGTGACAAAAGTCATCAAATGTTTGCCATAAATCCCAATTATTCCTCCACCAAAGAATAGCATACCCTTTAAAAACTTCCGGCAGTGATCTCAAAACTTGGTTTGGAGGAACTTCATATCCCGCAATCAGTTCATGTAACCGTTCCAGGAACGGTATGGGATCACTTCTGCCATAAAAGCGGATATTCCATTTGCGTACCAAATGACACAAATTTGCTGTATCTAATGAATGTCCCCTGGGGTTTGTTAACACAGCGGCGTCTGTTTCTTGGTTCTCCATCAAAACTATTCGTGTTCTCGTGACTGATATATACTTGTTGTTGAGCGGGTTAGTTCTCTATAAACAAGTTTTTCTGGCAACGTCAGGTCCGATAGTCTTCGTCTTAAGGATTTCAGATCAGAATTAGGAGGCAGGACAATAATCTCCATTACATTCTCAAGTATTTCATCAGTAGTAGACTGTTGATAAGTTACATCAGTTTTCCGTGAGCCACTTATATCTAAGTCCGTTGTCACATTAGTCCAGGCTCCCCTACTCCGGCAGAAGGTGGTACTTGAGTACGAATATTTTCCACCAATCTACGTCGAAGTTCGCGCATGCCGGCAGAGCTGTCTAGGTTGCGACGATCTACTTCTTCTGCCTGAAGTTCTGATTTAGATAGCTTGTAGACCCAACCTACAGGTGTTTTGGTGGTTCTGGAAGTGAAGGCGGGTAGAATACTGAGGAGCTAAGATTCTCGAAGTAAAACTCTAGTAGTGTGACGTTCAAAGTAGTAGGTAAATCAAAATCCATCACTGAAGTCAATGGAGTTGCGATGCTGCTCGTTGTCGTAGTTTTGGCATCAGCGGAGGTATCTGCAGAGCGAAGTCGTAAATGTTGATGTCTCCATCGACGGTGGGGGGGCGGATAATGGGGGTTTTGGTGCTTTTGAAGCGGAAGAAGATTTCTCCAACTGATCTTTTCCCATAATTTTATGATAAGTATACACTAAAGTAACTACGTAAAATCTATCTTAAACTAACAAAACAAAGTCCCTGTTCGGGCGCCAAATTGTAACGTATCTTTTCGTATCGTAACGTAACTGACCCAGAAAGTCTCAGTCGTGAAATGGGGTAAAAGTATTCCAGGGGTCGGGAGAAGGTAATTGGAAACCAAAGGCTCAGAGCTGAGTCAAACCTAAGTGGACTCAATACGAACGCTCGGTATCATCACAGCCCAGGCTCCAAGTAGGATATGAGGAGGAGTATGGACGATACGTAATTTGGAACTAAGACCCGCTCGGATTGCCTCTAGCGGGGAAAAGACGAAGAGGCGCTTGGATTTCTCTAGTGCAGGGCGAAAAGGTTCAGCTTGGATTGCTCTAGCGGGCGAGAGGATCGAGGCGCTCGCATTTCTCTAGCGCAGGACTAAAGGTTCCGCTTGGATCGCTCTAGCGGGGAAAGACGAAGAGGCGCTCGGATTTCTCTAGCGCAGGACGAAAGGTTCCGCTTGTATTGCTCTAGCGGGGTAAGGACGAAGAGGCGCTTGGATTGCTCTAGCGCAGGGCGATTATCTTACCTGAGAGTTGCGAAGCGTGGTCGGTCTCGGAGAGCTTCCTGTGGTGGTCTCCCAGGATCTACTGAGCATTTTATCCGTGGTGAATTACCAGGAAACGAATGAGCTGCTCCACGTGGGGTGGTTTCCCAGGAACGAATGAGCGCTGAATCCGTGGCGAAACTCCCCAGGAACGAATGAGTGCTGTGCTTGGTGATCGGCTCCCTTATATAGCAGCCAGGTTTGGGTCATGCGCAGAACCCCCAATATTGTCAGTCTGCTCCCAGCTGCGGTGCCGGAAACATCTCTCCGTAGGATTATATGGTCTGCTTGTTCCAACCTGTTTGAAATGGGCGACGCTGCTGTTTTCTGAATACTTGACCGTATTCTTTATTGCAGGGATTGGGTCGTTAGGGGTCCGTCGGCATAGGGGAAAAAATGTGCCAACTTGTATAAAGCGGCGCTGCAGGACGTATGGGAGATAGGAATTAGGTGTGCATGTAGAAGTGTTTAGGAGAGGGTAAGGTTTATGGGGAAAGACGCGGAAGGCGATAACTTAACGGGAAGTTTCATCGGCGGCGCAGGGTAGGGTCAAGTGACGGAGGGGCCAGACTGATCGTGGGAAAATAGGACAGGGCTTATTGTAACGTCGGAAAGCGAAGAACACAAGAATTATAAGAGGAAGTGTGTATAGGACGACGCCGACTACCTGAAGGCGACGCCCAAAGCGGATTAGTAGGACACGAGGGCAGGAAACGTATAATGGTAAGCGGAAACTTGGATACCGCTAGGGTGCGGGCAAAGGTCAGGGTAAAAGAGGTACGTGGAACTTAGGGCACGACGCAGGGGAAAATTAGGACGACGCTGGTTGTTTACAGATAGCGAGGGGAGTAGAGGAGATGTTTTAGGTGTAGCGGAAATAAGGATTTATTGGCGGAAAGAAAACGAAGGGGTGTAGGGCTAGACGTTAAGGCCGTGGGAGCAGACGCTAAGATAAGATAAGTTAAGAACAACAGGATGTCGGAAGGCGGAAAATAAAAAGGTCAAGGGCAATAAGGGAAAACTGCACTCTAGTAAGCAGGGTTTCTATTAGAAAGGGTGAGGATTAAGGACGGGGGAAAATAAGGGTCGTTACACTTCATGGGCAAGAGTTCGTTTTTCGAACAAGTTGCTAGAATAAGTTAAAATGGCTCGACGTCCAAGGCGCTAAAAGCGCTAAAAGAAACCGGAACTGGGAGTGGGAAAAGTGATGTGCGTTTGACTGAGGTTCCGATAGGTTGTATTGATGTTTAAAATCTTAAAATAGTACTTTGACGATTGCTAACTATTTACAAAAATAAGTTGATGAGTTTATCCGTACTATAAGGTCTATGGCAAAATTAAATCACGTTATTATTATCTCATGTCACTATTCTAACAAAACATGATCCTGAAATTGGAATTCTTAACTAACAGAAGTTATATCAAAACAGTTATTGATTAATTTGGCTTTATTGTATCGAATATTAAATATATTATTATTACAGTATTAAGATATTACCAAATTATATTTTATTTGACTCAAACAAACAATACCATAGGTTGGTAATAAGGCTAAATTGCAGATTTATTCAGTATTCAGTGAGAGATTTTGTCAAATTAAATTTTAGGAAATAATTGTGATAATAATATAATACAATCATTAAGATAAAAAGGTGATTAATTACTGCCTCTTGCTAAATGATTAGTTTTTATACGAAAAATATTGCAACTAATTTAACGTATTAAACCAACTGTATAATTGATATTGTGTTTTATGTTACAAATGAATGGAAATTGTATAAATTCATTAATGGTCGAATTTTGGTTATGTATTTTGATAAGCATTATTGTAACTAGATTTTGATGAATACAACATTTTTTCAATCAACAGATACTTAATTTTCAATGTACTTAACTTTTAATCATCATTAGATACTCGCTCTGCCGGGGCTCTAATCCGGACATCTCATTAGAGCGTTTTACCATTAAACCATAATTTTAATTCCTAATCTTTTATTCTTCATCAATATTTCTTAGAATTTAAATTAAAGTAAGCCTAATTGCATGAGTAGAAGTTAAAGAATAATTGATACAATCGCCATCTGGTGACGGTATCTTTTATAACTAAGAAGGTCAAGGTATTATAGGTATTCTTTTTTATGTCTAGTTTGATCGTGATAGTTATGATCGTTAAAAGAAAACTTACCACTACAAATCTTTAGTTGCGAGTTACAAACTGCCTATCGGCAAGCATTCGAGAGTTTTGTTATCAAGTGTGTATGTCAAAATCCCTTAATATACTCCCTAATATGCTGGAACGCCAAACGATGACTTAAATGGTAGTTTTATAATTTACTTATTCACCAACCCATATTTCACGATTATTTGCCGGCCACCCCAAATCTTGCTGTAAACGTTTTCGAGTCACTTTTAAGTTTAATTCAACACGTTAATATTTATTTCATTGTTTCTCACTATAACATTTACAAAATTAATTAAAATGATTTTGTGTGTGTTTACATTTCCTTTGGAAAAAAACATACTATGACCATATTTTAGTACTGGCAAAGTTTAAAATTTCTTTCAAATCCAGGCATATATGATTACAATTGATCAAACATGGCAAAGAAACACCCTGTGTAGCCACGGTTGGACGCGTACTCAGTGGTAGAATATTCTAATAGGAAAGTACTCTTTTATTAGAATAGATCTCTTAAATAATTATTTATACTGCTGTTATCCAGTAGTGCTTGAAAATATTGCTAATTTGAACTGCTTATTTTAGAGAATAGGTTTTTGAGTACAAAAAAATATAAAAAATCATTTAGCAATTCATCTTTAACTGAAGAATCAATCAAACGATTTAGGAGTACATTGCTGCAAGAGTACTAGGGTTGCACTTGTTGATTCGTCTGTATATTAAGAGAAATTTGTAATTTATAGCTGTTTTTTGTTATTAAATTGAACGAATAATAGATTTTACGATTTATTCAATCTATCAGAGCATTAAAAAGTGAATATGCAAAAGTTACGTGTTTATTTTACGAATATTAGGTAACTTAATACTATTGAATTATTTTATTCTAATATAAAATAAAAAGAATAATATTATATTAATAAAACGAAAAAATAATAATATACGAATACTTATTGAAAACTATTTGAATATGAACTCTAATCATAAATGATATTCCAACATCTCATTACACATATTGGCTGAGTCATAGATGGCCTATACGAGTACACTATCTCACCCCTTTTTAAAGCAACTGTAAAACGTGTTACTTTCTGGACGACCCACATATTTCAAAATCTATATTCAATTATTTAAATGATATTTAATGAAAATTTTCTATATTATAGGCGCAAAGATAGGATGTAAAAGCCCTCTCTTCAAATTAACATAGTCAGAATCTTCATTACACAAATATAAAATAAAAAGGCATGCACTGACACTTTTTAATTTTACATATGCCAAACATGAGTAAGTATTTTTGGTTTGTCAATCTTTGGCTAGAGCAAAGTAAAAAAAAACTATAATGCTGCATACTTTAAATTCCTTGTTCTATTTGTTGTAATTGTTACGTATTGTATTGACGCATATAGTTATAACTTTTATTGAAAACCAATCTCTACCTCGTACACTGTAAAAACAGTCTTGGGATCTTAAATATATAGATGTACTTAAATCATTGTATAAACCAATATTCACATCTCTCATACAAATTGGCCCTTAAAGAACAGCATACCCTTAGCTAAATTACAAGGGAAGACAATGTTGAAGTTTTGTCCTCATGAGTCTATTTATCACTTTATTATTGAAATAACGTAATACTCAGCTATTACTTCATATAACATAATTATTCTAATATACCTTTTTAATGCGCGGTTTTATTACTATCGATATCTTTCATTAGTGGTTAACAATGATTATTATACTATTAATATTTCTGATCTTAACTTATACTCTAAATTTAAAATTCATTTTACTATAGGAAAATGTAATATATATATATATATATATATATATATATATATATATATATATATATATGTGTGTGTGTGTGTGTCTGTGTGTGTTTAACACAAATTAAATCATTCTAAATAATATTTGGGCACTTGCATACAGTACCGTTATATAGCATTATGAGCATTATACAGTAGACTCTATAGTATCAATTATGTACCTTCTGTTACTGTCACTCAGTAGGCTGACAGAATGTGTCCATTGTTTTCCCGGTAAAAATGTCTTATTCGAAGATTTTCTGTCGTCCCATCTGTCAATAATGAAGTCAGTTATATACTGTAATTAATTGTGCATTGGACCTCAGCAGAACACGTTACTCAAGACATGGTGTGATGTACTTCTACCTGGTTACTTCCTAAGATTAAACGCTGATGATTAAAATTTATAGTGTACAATGTAGGACTTGGTTCAAATCATGCAGTCTAAAGTAGTCTACACTTTTAGAAGAACGATAAAAAATACATGTGTCATACTCCGCACTGGCTGATAGATCGACAGAGTTAACCGTTGTACCTGTAGAAGTAGGCACGTGAGTGGGTACTTAAGGCTAAGGGTTATAGACACGATAGTCAGATAAGAGTACCAACTAACCAGCGTCTTGTATTCACTCGTGTGATTTACTAGACCACAGCTTGCAAAACATATTTTCAACATGACTTTTGGCATTAATCAAAATAATTGTATGCTTAATTATCACATTACATGTATTTATATACAGTAGAGCTCCTCATTTCAAAAAGCTTAAGTTTTATCACAGCTAATCTTACTTTATAATTACTTTAAACAACGATAATAACAAGTTCAAATATCTTTATTGCAGTTGACAATAATATGTCTTGGTCTCTCGTAATCACATTTAGACATACCGAACATTGGTATTTCCCAAATATATAGACTAGGTAGCATCAACAGTTGTAGACTTTTAAAAGCCTCCTTTGACAGATTTTTTAGAAATTTATTTAGGAGGCGATATTGAGTACATTTTTATTTGACCTGATTAAAATATATATTGTTTTATTGCTGAAAACAATGCTAACATTTATTATTACAGGCTTCAATAAACTAAACTCATTTCAAATCAGAATTAGAGTCATACAAGCCATGGACTCTCTTAACACAGCCATTAAAACAATCAACATTAAAGACAGAAAGCTGACATTCTCACGACTTTCAAAAGTTCAACAGAAGTTAATGGTCTGTGAAAGTTTTATTCTTCACTTCACAAAATGTGTTGAACTAACTTTTAAATATCAGGGCTTTAAGTTTGTAGATCTTATAAGTCTATCGATCAAGAAAGTTTATTATTTTTGAACTAAAGGACTAAATATCTCTTTTTAATACTCTTTCTTGGGTTTAAATTGTGCTCTTTTATATTGAATTTGTAAGGATACTAAGCTATTCTTCACTTGTTAATTTATAATAATTAATTCTCCATTCTATAATTTTTAGTTTACAAACGTTCACATTGTGTAGATAATTGACAGTCTTCTATTTATAAAGGACAATAATTGTATTAATTTTATTTAAGTAAAAAAGAAATTATCCCATTTCTAATGTAATATATCTCGATTTTTTGGCATTTGTATATTTAACTTTTAAATGCATAGCCCACAATATTTCGCTAAAATAATGTGTTGCCTTCTTAATATGTGTTTTATTAAAACAAAAATTGGACAGCAATTAATTAAAAATGCGCCTTAGGGGATTCAAAACTATTTCAGTTTTATACTTGTCTTAAATTTCATAAAACCACTACAAATACAGAAAAGGTAAATTAAGTTATAACGTGGGACCGTAACCATTAACAATGTTTTTATAAGTACTAATGAGAATTTATTGAGGTCAGATGAAACATTACTGAAGAAGGGAGTATCTTACTCATTAAATCTTGACTCTATGTAGATCCTATGTTACTTTTAAAGAGGTAGTAAAAAGTATTTTCTATATTTTCATATAATAAAAAAATAAAATTTCTTTTCCTTTTCAGAGCACTATATTGTTTATGGCGTTTGAAATAAAAATCACTGTTTTCGAATTATTTAAATAGGTTTTGGTCAGAGTTTCGTCCTTACTTAAATATTAATAATACAATCATCCATGCAAAATTTCCACTATCATTGAAATGTTTCATAATTTGTAAGTTTTAAGAATAAAACCAAAATGCAGACAGATAGACAGACGATTACCAAATTGAGATACATTTATGAAAACGCGTTTCTTATTTTCATGATAAACAGGACATTAAAGGTGCTGCTGATATTAGGGTAAATATTTTCTCAACAAACCCAAAACCCGTTTTTTTAGGGGCAGGGGGTTTGGGTTTTAGGGAAACTGCACTCTAACCCAGTTCGAGTGTCGCTTTTAAGATCTGTTGTCTGTGTATCTGGAAAACATAGACGCTAAGGACTTAAACCATTACTTAAACAACGTCATAGAAGAAAAACATTTTGAAATCATAACTTGTATAGAAGCTGGGATTTCATGTAGAATATACTTCGTTTAAAAAAATGTTTCACAGTATCACAGTCTGCACAGTCAGTATATATTTCAAATTTTGTTGTATTAACATGTTAATATTAAGTGGTGTTTCTATAACCCGCACCTTACGTATATACAGTATCATTGTTATGACTGTTATCTTAAGCATACTACATATAAGCTAATTTTGTTTTTAATCTAAAGAAGGGAGCAAATTTCAGTTATTGAAACGTTCCACGAGTGTGAATCGTAAGTACAGTAAAGCCTGAATAAGGGAGGAAAGATTAATCAGAGACAAAAATGTTGACGGTATTGAGAACTAAAGTTTGTTATTGATTTTCAACTATACAAATCAACCGCCAGAGAAAATTTATAAACTTTTTCAATTTATATCTCAAGAAGTTTTATTTTTCTCATTTACTTTGATCACTTATCTGTAGCTTTTGATGTACTCACAATCGAACTCTGCATGAATACGTTTATGTTTCCTGTTACACAATTTATACTTACCTTTATCTTTACACTTATCCATGGTTGGTGGTCATCGTACAATTATACTACTTGTCACATACAAGATACATGGTATCAAAATAAAGGGCAACTGGTTT
Organism: Homalodisca vitripennis; assembly: GCF_021130785.1. Classification (NCBI taxonomy): domain Eukaryota; kingdom Metazoa; phylum Arthropoda; class Insecta; order Hemiptera; family Cicadellidae; genus Homalodisca; species Homalodisca vitripennis. The sequence goes on from NC_060208.1 coordinate 144,496,777, forward strand.
TTAATAAGTATACAAATAATGAGAGATGTTTAGACCAACGTATAACAGATACGAAGCTCCTTGTTCTATTGCTGTAGTTAATTGCCGCAATTATTGTTTACGAATGGCATTATATTATGAAAATTTCGTTCAGAAATATACCTAGAAAAAAAAACTTTGCTGAGTGTTTTAAATATACAGTGTTAAATAATACATTGAAAATTAATAAAAATCACAATAATATGTTTTTATTTCTACCTCCTAAGTTTCGTTGATATTACTGGTTAATATTAACGTTTAGTTCGTTCTATTTAAATGATATTCATATTTCGTAACCATTCATTTCAAGTCATTATGCACATAAACAGATTAATTTCAACGTAAGGTTAATTTACATTAATAAAGATAATAAATAAATATCTGAGTTTCTTAGTACTTCAGTACTGCACATTCATATTATTTGTCTTGCAATCTATAAATGAATTATATAAATAGAACAACAGAATAGCTTCAATAATAGGTGCAGAATAGCGTACTTCACTTGCAGGTACAGTAGTATGCGTTAGATATTTGTTTTCTAATAAAATATTTATATAAATGCTTTAAAATACAGGGGTAGCAAATAGGGCTTATATACCATGACTACGAGTGTGATATGCATGAATACAAATTTGATCAAATTTATAATACCATCAATAATTGATGATTAATTATTATTCATCACCATTAGTTCCTAACCAAAGCATGATCTAAATATCTAATGAGGTCACTCTGATATACTCGAATAAAATTACCAATATCAATTTATTTCTGTTCAATGATTGCTAGTTCAATTGTTCCCTACCTATATCTGTTATGACAGGTTTATAATTGAAGTTTTTTTAATATTTCTAATTTTGCATTGTATATGATTTTTTATAAAGAACAACATACAAAAATACTATTTATGTTTCATAACAAAAAATGCTACCAAAAAATATTATTGATATAGGTAGACTTCTTAAGTAATTAACTACTTAAGTTGGATCCGAGGGGTTTATCATGAATAACTACAAATTATATATTGAATGAATAAAACACAGAATACTCTGTGATTATTTCCTCTCGCCAATCCTGTTCTATTCAGTTAAATGTATGGAACAAGTCAAGCACTAACTTGTATTCTCAGTATAAGCTCTCAGTTTGCTGTACAACTTGACTAGTTAGCTTTACTGTACCGGTCTGTCTCTCGTGTCCAACCAGATTTGAGCAATGGCTGTTATCTGGAAATATCTATATTGTTACCTGTAAGGGAGATCGCATTGATGCTCCACCACTGGTAAAGTTATTCACAAATTCTGCTAGAGGGAAGTCGCTCCATTCCTATTGTTCCTACTATAGAATATTGTATCACCTCACACTTTGTAAGTTGGTGCTTCAGCAAGTGACAGCTATATAAAAAGACGTTTCGTTATAACCGCATAACTTGCGCCATAAAATGTAATGTAAACGTACCAAGAAGCCAATTTATAACATTCATATATTTCCAGATCCCAAAATAATTAAAATTGTAATTTACGAATTGCAAGTAGCTGAGGCTTTCATACCAGTATAGTTCACCAAAACCTCATCTTATTTCCGATGATAACATTTATCCAGTCTACACTGGAAGCTATATTAGACACGTGCATCATTTACAAATTCATGTTCAAATATTCAGTTGCGCGTACGTAATTTTCACAGTTGCCGGTTATCCGAAAAGTACTCATAATATGTAGGTATAACCATTAGTTGCTTTAAAATTTTAGGAAACAGTTTGGTTTTGAATGATTCTATTTAAACTTGTACATACTTACTTTCACATACATGTTTACTTTATTGCTTTTCTTTATAGTGACAGATCTGCCACTCTAAGTTCCAATGTAGGAAAATATCTTAAAGTAACAGCGCTTGTTTGTTTATCTATAATTAGATCTTTACTTAGGTGTACATCAATAACGAATCATATTTTAGTACAATTTGAGTGTACACAAATATGATAAATTTAATTGACTATGAAAGTGTTACTAGATCAGCCCGAATCCAAATTTTCCAATTACACAATCATGCAGTGTTGACGTATTTCTCTCTAACTTTAGCTGTTCGCTGATGTTGATATGGATCAATAATTGCACTTACATTTAAAGCTGGTATCAGTGTGGGGCGCTATGTCCCCTGGCAGTTAGTTGTACAGAGGGGATTAAAACGCATAAGCCTCTATCGGATATTTTGATTTGGGCTGCTCTAGCTAAAATGTTTTTGCGGAAGGATTGGTTCAGTTTTGAATTTAGTATCAAAACACTTACACATTCTATTTAACCGCTAACTAATATGCATCGAACTTTACAACTTGCAAAAAATTAATTAGTTTTATACATTTATCAGCTCGTGATGTTGAACTGAAGGTAGATCAAAACTTTGGTACTGATAGGGTTGATTGCACGTTAGTAAGGATCTGTGTTTAAATGCTCGGAAACTCTCATGTGTTCCCTCTCAATACATGAACTTGATAATGCAGCATTGTTGATTAGTTTATGCTTTGCTGAGTATTAGTTCACTGCTTGTCTAATGATGAGATTTCGTGCCTGAGCTTTTGATGACGTTGTTTGTTCGTCATTTATAACGTGTTTCTTCACACTTCCTAATTATGCTTTTACGGTTTTTACAGTTCAGTGTTCTAACACCACTACTTAATCAACCGCGTGTTTCTGTAAAATAAAACAGTAAGGTAGAATATGTGGAATTACGTTGTATTTGGTGATATGAGAGATGAGTAATTTAGCAATTTGAAAATACGGTTAGCCTTGTACAGTTAAAAAACATACGGACCTTTTTATTTCCAATTCAATTAATTTAATTTAAGATTTAAACTCAACTATGAAATTAAAGTATATTTAAAGTACCGTATTGTTTTAATAATAAGCATGATAAAATTTTCATAATTAATTCGTCTACAATTATTTCAAATATATACGGATGACTTCCATAGTAATTTCCAAAAGGTATGGCACGAAGGAAGCTGAATTAAAACAAAACATTAAATTAGAAATGTGATCGGGCTCTGTTTTTAATATTGAAGAAGTATATTGAAAACATTTATACGATGTTAGATGTTATTCTTCTTTCTTTTATTTCATAAACAATTTTTTTAGACTAGCCCCTCTTGTCATTATTTACTCCCACCAATTATTTCTTTCAATGGCTAACATCAAAAGCATGCATCAAAACACACTTAATATTGAATTAGGTGGGAGTAAAATTTAATTCAGTCAGTGCTTTAGATACGCTTTTGATTCATTATTTCATTAAATTTCAAAATGTTTTGTGTTAACTGCACAAACCAAAATAAAGTTATTGTTTTTGGGTTTTTGCTTTTAGATATATATTGTAAAAATTTTACATAGTTATACTATTCTTTCAAAATTAGATACGCCACAATGAGGTAAAAAGCAAGCACATTCATAAATATATTTCTCCTCAATGCAAACCTGTGTTGTGCACCTAGAATAAATTCCCCAACAATTTCACTTGAGCTGAAAATATGAGTTTGTGGTATTCATAAACAGGTCAGATCCAATCAGTATATTCAGCCATGTTCGGTCAAAGTTTGTATCAGCAAATGTAAAGATTTATAAATTAAATGTTACTCCCTCAAATATTGTGAGTGGGCGCGTCAGAAGTATTATTGGCTCTGATTAAAAATCCGTTTGTCGGAATTCACCGAATTCAAAATTACTGATTCCCTTAGTAATTTCCACTTACTCAGATTTCCCATAGAGAAGTTGGAGAAATTCCATTTACTTTTCAAGATGGCTCATAAAACTATATTTGAACCTCTAATTTATTTACAACGTCATTATTATTATTGTCATTATTAGTTAATGAACACCTAGAAGCGATATCAATTAAATCACGGGACACATCACACTCCCTATAATACTAATGATTTTTGCTGGTAAAGTTCCCAAACAGTGGTAAACATGAGTTTGTGTACATTTTCTGTACAAATAGGATGTACCTGGCTGAGCGCTCTGATGTTCTGTCAACTGATGAGTGTGGTCTCATTGGTAAGGGGTAGCTAATGTACCATTTCTTTCATATGGTTTTTATTACATCGCACTATATCGATACTGTAGCATTTGCTACATAGGCAATTTAAAATGTATTTACAAAATATGTATGGGAGAGAATATGTGAGAAAATATTTTAGAATTTATTTAGTGATGTCGAAATTCAGGTAAAATAAATAATGTAATTTCTCAAGAAAGGATCTGCGTATGTAGAAATGTTACAGTAAGACAACAGGTTTTTTTGGTAGTTTACTTTGATAACGGGATTACAATAGGGGTATGTCTGGATTGTCAACGAGTCTCTCTGGCCTTGTGATTGGATAGTCGGAGGCCAATCAAAGGCTTCAGTGATAGTTAGCTGGTTAGGAGAAGGGGTCATTCTAAAAATTTCCGACACCCACATCTCGACGACTTTTGAATATCTTTTCGCGGTTTAATTGTTGATATTTTCGATTAATTTATTACACCTGAAAAAGTAAGTTTTTAAAAGTAATTAAGTATAAAAATAAGGAGTAGTGTACGACACAGGAGAAGTGCAGGATGCAAGGGTAAGGCTGACAGTGATGGTGTTACAGCAATCTGGCGGCCACACGCTAACTCATGACGCCATATTGGTCAGAATAGCTTTGAATTTCAATATCAAGGTAAGAGTCAGGTGTTTAATAATGTTTTACACCATTTTATGCAGATATGATAGATGGTCACAAACGTAATAACTGGTGAAAGCATAAAAAGTATTTCGTGAATTGAATAAATAAATTCTACAACTTTGTCTTTGTAAAGGACTTGTTGCTGGCCGGTCTGTAGGGGTGACGGGTGGCGGTGCTCGTGGCGTGCTTGTGGTCAGGTTGTGTGTTTGAGAGAATGAATGTAGTAATAACGAGAAATTCTTTAAAAAGTAATCTGTTAATTTGTTTTAATTTAACTTTGTTTGAATTTTTTCTACATACTAAGCTGATAAATTTTATTTTTAACTATTACATAGTATGTATATATTTTGGTTAATTTTTAAGCATTTATTTTAATTTAAAATCTGTTATTAGTTAAAATTATTAAATGTACATATATCTGTATATTATGTGAGGTTGAGTGGTAGAGAGGGCTAAATAGCCCTAACTCCGCCTCTTAAATAAAGGCATATTTCATTTCATTAAAGGCATATTTCATAAATTCAGATTGTATTGTTCACAAACATCAAGCTAAAGATTTATTTCAACAATTTACCAGCAATGGCAACCATTAAGTTCATTTAGTAAAAAATTCTTATAAATGTTAAAAGAAATTACTTTTGACAGTTTTAGAATAGGAAGAGGGATCATTGATTTTAAATGAAGCTAATAATTTCTAATGTATCAATAGTTTTATTATTACTTAAATAGTCCTCCTGACTCAGTTGGAAGAAGTAAGAAGATTTTGTAGCAACTGAAGTATTAATAATTTCTTAGTATTTATTATTCTTATAATACTTTTGAGTCTTGTGAAGTCCTCTAGTTGTTGGGTTTACATCGGTTACAGAGTAGCCTTACAGTTAGTACTGTCGCAGCAAGGCACTGTAAAACGGTGCCGGCGGATTGTAACATCACTTACCAAACAACATGTAGTTCTAGGGTGTATATTGGTTACGTTCTTCACTTTTGTAAGTCGATTATTTAAAAATGGTATGATATTTTTTTCCTAGTAGAACAACTCTTTTTAAGCAATATGTTTGTATTTAGGAGCCTTTTCAATCACCTGGAAAAAACATAAAAACGAATATTGAAAATTACCATCATTCCGGAGCTGTTTCCGAAACTCTATTCTTTCTTTGCTATTTGATTTTATTAACACAAAACTTGTGCTATTTCCCTCTCCTCTTCCTCCGTTATAATATTTATAAAGCTATGTGAATGCTTACCTATTTCACACAAAGACTAAATACAACATGTAAAACATATAGGTTTTTGTTTAATAAAACAAGATGATCTAGAATTGGAACTGCGCTGAACTGTGTCGATGTTGACGGCTACGGCAGTTTGCCACCCCGTGTGTAAACATTTCTCTTTTATGCGACGGCAGACTCGGTGCGGCGATAAAAACCGGTGTGTGTGTGTGTGTGTGTGTGTGTGTGTGTGTGTGTGTGTGTGTGTGTGTGTGTGTGTGTGTGTGTGTGTGTGTGTGTGTGTGCGGGGTAACATAGTCCAAACTGACTTAGTGCAGCTATCTGACAGCCACACACACGTCATCATTGTGACGTCACATTTGTCAGCTTATCTTTATGTTTCCACATTACAGTGTGATTTGTGTCAAATATCTAACAGAGTTCCACACCATACAATAATGTGTCACTCACTGTAAAGTATAATATACTCTCACAAAATAAACAGGTACGACAATATGAAACGATAGACACGTCGACTTTACCATATAAGTGTAAAATATTTAGAATAGTGTACACTTGTTATTCAGTAAGCAGTTTATTTAGCGTTCAAAACTAATAAAGCGACGGAAATGCGCAAGTTTGAAGACAGTTTGAAAAAATAATATTGCCGTATAATATTATTAAGTTTATTTTATTTTAATCACTTAAATTACTGACTATCACATAGTTTTGAAAATGTAATGTAATGATTAACGCTGATTACCACGCTGCAATATATATGTATTAGGAATACGTATAAAGGAAAGATATTATACGAAGTTATTTTTATTGGTAAGTGTTATCTTTGTTCTTATATTTATTTGTTTATTTACTTATTTTTATAGAGGTATTTATGCAAATTGATCGTAAATTTTGGACTTAATAATAACAAATGTTGTCAGTCATTTTATTTTGGATTAATAAGTAAAAGTAACGTAAATAAATGATATGCTGAAATACATTTCAAGTTTCAGGGTTCTTACTAAAAACAATGAGGAACTCACAGTAAGATTGTTTTGCTGAAGTACTTACAGGATTTGACTATCAGATCGAACTAGAAATGTTGAAAGCAAAGTTGCTTGGATCATTCAGTTCAGCCGCCTCAGTAAATACTTAGTAGAGCGCGAATACGTTCCGTTTTATTGTATTAGCTGTTTTTTGTATTGGTTCTTAACGGAATATTTAATTGGGTTTTGAGTAGCTAAAATCTTTGATATTTTGAATAGTCGTAATATTGCTCTTGTTTGTGCCATTCGAGTAACAAGTTAGTTGTTATTGAATTCCTTCTTCAATAATAAAGGATAACCCAATTTTCTATTCTTTTTCTTCTTTTTAAAAAAAAGGCCGATCTGAAAAAATTGACCAAAAATTACGTTCTGCCAAATGTCTTGGTAGAATATGCACCATAATATAACGGCTCTCCAGCTGTTGCAATATTAATGTGATAGAACAGCAAGAATATATCACAACCAATTATGATGGCCATAAAGTTCTGCAGACATCTGCAGGTTCTAAACTCAAACAGGTATCGTAAATAGACGGGATGATTCTTAAGCGCCACCATGGTGTGATTGTTGTATGCTCAACAATTAATTCTCATCAGCTGGTACTCAGCCGCTGTTGTGTTAACCTAGTAAATCAATCAATATCGGAGATAGAGTCTAAATATTTACAAAACATTTAGAACCATTCCACATATATAAATTTACCATGTGAGTAAATTTATTTTTACTTAATTTTGCTTTTTTAAATCTTTTTATAAGCATGATCCTAGAGGTTACAATAGAAAAAGACTAATAATAAAGAATAACTAATAATTAAATAGGCTAAATACATAAAAAACTAGACATATGTACAGTCAGAGTAGGAAGTAAAATCTATATTATAATTTAAGCAGTAGTATTAATAACTTTTGACTTTTCTTCATTGGAATTCAATCTTTGTGACCTCTCTAAGGAGCGCATAAATAGACGCATAAGTTAAATGTAATAATCTTTCGGTTTTATTGTTAAGTAACTTTTCCATTTACATTTTTTTAGTTGTATCTGCTTTAGTTTTTTTTAATTTCTTTTCTTTTTTGTTTAAGGAAATCTTAGTAAGTTGGCAAGTTGTTACAAATTGAATTTGTTTAATTATAAAAAATTGTTTTTGATTTGGACTGACTATAAAATACAAAAATGTAAAATTTTATTAAATGAATGTAATGTCAACACTAATTTTAAGATAAGAAGTATGATGTGCAACTGGTAACAGCTGAACCAGTTAAAAGCGGTTACAATAATTTCAATGCGATACATACGAGTATACAATAAACGGGCTTGCTCTCTCCTTACGGCCATTATTGTGTATTGTTCCTTGTGTTTGAATATTGTGTCTGAAATTAATAAAGTTTTAGAGTTAGATATCTCCTTGTATGGAGAATCCGTGTAAAATCTCATTTGTCTAAAAGAGTTTTATAATCACATGCTGAATTCTAGGGACATTTTAATACATGAAACAATGCAGATTTATATAAAACGTTGTATGGAAGAACGAATAGTAAAGAAGTAAGTTTTAAGAGTTTTAAAGATTAATTATATCCGTCTAACACTATAAATTTCAAGAAAATCAATTATTTTCTTACAAAAAAAAAACTAAGAAATAATCGAGATTTAATTATATTTTTCATAATGTACATATTTTGTATTTTCATTACTTTCAAACTCTCTTGCCTTTTCTGTGAATATTCATTCTTTATTAAAGACACGGATTTATATTTTAATTTTAACTTGTAATTGGCTATAAAAATAGAAAGAATATAAATATTGTTAAACTTTAGAATTTCCTTATCTATGGACAAAAACTGTTCCCACTTTAAAGAAAGAGCTTATTTTATTTTGAAATTTGTTTATATTACATGCATTTCAGACAAGATATTTCTTTTTCGGCCATAAAGTTTATTTTATACAGTTTGCAAATCTTGTAACATGTGCTACAGTTTGTCATTATTTACATATTTTGAAGATCGAAAACGGAACGTCCAGTTTTGCAATGATCTGTAAATTCAACCTAATTAAACTATGTAAAACTTATTCCATATGTATGACATAGTTAATTACATGTATACATATATACAAGTTTATACTACTGCTTAATACTAATTTGAAACTAAATTATAAAAGTTTATTCAAAAAACTTTACTTATTCAACATATTTTTGGCTCATTAACAATAATTGTTCTATTTAAAAAAAGCAAGCTTCCTTCACAGTGGTAACTAATAAAATACAGATGTAACAAATGATAAAACTGAATATTGGCACATTTCTATTTGCCGGAAATGCTAAAACATTGAATATTTATTTTTACTTAGAATAAATTTTTTTTCTGATTCGCTAGATTTCCCATTTTAAAGATTCTGACACCACACTTATATGAATATGAACTTATGTTTTTGCTTAGTAGTAAAAACTTTCCTATGTGGATTTGCTATTTGCAAACTCAAAGGAAAAACCTATAGTTCATCATAGAAGTGAATTCTTTACTAAAACTTTGTTTATTTTATGTTTTTTCAGTAAAGAAATGAATATTGCTCGTCTTCAAATTTAACCTCCTTTACACATTTATACAAAGCATACACATTAAGAACGTAGGTATAAAATAAAATCAAACACTAATACGCACATAAACACAAATTTAATGCGTTCACTACTGTAATTAACATGAATTAATGTATACAAAAATAATGTTGGTATATTATATTATTAATTAGTAAAATATGTTGCGCTTAATAAGGAAAATAATCACGTAGTAAACTACTGAGCTAAACGTACCTTCACAATAAGCGTACACTTTAAACACACACACAAGCAGTACAATTATGCACAGTTCACACAATTATGTACAATTGATAGTCAATAAGTAGGATCAAGGGATGGGATAAATGGCAATTATGCCCGGGTTGAGTAGCATCGTTAGTGATGTACGCTGACACACCTCTAGGGTCTAACCTCACTAATTCACACTTTCGTGAATATTAGGTTTATGATGGGTTTATGAATCATTTTGTTCATGATTATAGTAATAAATGTTAGTACCGAGTAGTATGTTACTACCTGATAGTAATAAATGTCATTTAGTTGTATTTACGTCGTGGCACTTGTCTCGTAAAATGGTGAAACCATAAGTCTATACAATTAGAAATTGTGACATTTGGTTCGTAAAATTCGAATCCTTTTTCTATTTGAATATTAAACCTTTAAAATGTAGTTATTTTACTATGTTTATAAATACGGTGATAAAAGCAAAAATTAAAAAAAAAAATTAACTAACAAAATTGTGAATAAAATATAATTCAAGATTTATTACAATGCATTACAATACATTATTTAAGTGAAAAATACATTAAAATTCCCAGTAGTGGAAGGCAACGTAGTATATTTAGACGTAATTTTAATGAGGTTAACATTGGAATGCAAAATTTTACATTACTAACGTAGGTATAAAGTCACGTGGAAATATAGACACTGCAATTTTGATTGGTTCTGACCTAATAAGCAATGTTTCTGGTAATTACACGAAACTATTTCTCACTCTTTAATTTTTTACCCAATATTTATTGCGGAGGCAAAATACATGTTTATAGCAAACGTCAAGCTCTCATTCAGACATATATTTCACCACTCATTCCACATTCATCCATCACCAATACTTCCCCCACTTCGTTCGAGAGTCAGTTTTGTTATTGTGTGGTCTCCTAGTTATACTACAGAAAGTCTTTTACTTTATAAAATGCATTTGAGGCTAAACAGCGTTGAAAACACCTTGAGCGTAGACGCTTTTCTTAATTCTTTAGACAATCTTTTAATAAAATAAACCCTTGCCTGTGAAAGGTGTATTTTACCATAAACCACCGTCCTGTGTCTCCTAGTTCGGTATTTGTCTCTGCGTTTTTTCTAAAATGTAGAGGCTTAGGCGGAGTTAATAGTTGCAATCTTTTGAAAGTTGATCTTAATATTTTCATTATCAGTCAATTTCTTAAGTTTAAATTAGATTTTTATGTGAAACATTTCAGAATTTACATAAGAAAATTAGCTCATTGGGTCTTGCAATTTCAAAGTTAAATTGTTATTAGTAGTTATAGTAAATCCCTTTTATATCAATTATATGGCAGTCAAAATGGACACATATCAGTATAAGATACTCAATACAATAAAACCGGTTCTTTTAAATTTTCATCATTGTAGACAGTTTATTGGATGAGAACTATAAAGTCATTTAGCCCCTTCACTGGATTTGTCTCATATATGGAATGGTTATTTTAACTTTTCCAGGTATGAGGTAATCATCTTGGATAGAGTATAAAGTTTAAATCTATGTAGTTTAACAATTATTTCTGTTAAAAATATGATTTAAAAACTTTAAATAAGTCATATTCAAAGTCATAGAGTGTTGACTGAACTCAAGGTGTAAGAATCCAGGCTGAAACCACAAAGCTTTTATACAAAATGCAATGAATTTTGAAATTCCGACAAACTTGCGAGTTGCCGGAAACAGTAATAATTATTTTCTAAAACTCCACAGTAAGTAGGTACAAACCATGACTTATCATGCAGTATATTTATTATCACATAATTGCATTAAAATTATGAATTTGTGTCAAAAACTAAGTGTAAATGGTTTTATACTTAACTGTTACAACTGTGAAGTAAGTGTGCAGTATTAAATTATTAAAACAAACCTAAATCAACAGCTATGATATTTAATACAATTGCTATGACCTCAACAAGAAAATATGAGAACAAACAAATATGTTAAAAACTGAGCACAATCATATAGCATTTAACATGTGACATTAACATTTATAGCCTGACTACCTCAACACATACAACACTGTGACGGTGTGGTGTAAAATTTTATTATTTTAATACTTCTGTTCTTATAATTTCAATATATACAAATATATATATATATATAATTTCAATAAACATTGAATCACAAAAAATACTTGCTCCGCCGGGAGTCGAACCAGGATCTCTCACTTGCCGTGTGAATATGCTACCATTACACCATAGAGCGCTTACTTTTTCCGATTCAATTATTTTGTATTTGGCCGTATCTGTCACATATGCGTTTAAATAAGCAAACTAACATCGGGAGACCAAATACCTGTCAGACGACTTTTATTTACATTAAATTGTATAAATGGCAATAGCCTTATTTAATTTCAATAAACAATATATATATATATATATATATATATATATATATATATATATATATATATATATATATATTGATGAATGATAGCATGCTTATCTGGAAAGCGATAGATTAGTGTTCTAATCTCGGCAGAGTGAGTGCCATTTGTTCATCAGCATTTTGTTTAAATCGATATAATATAATTAGAGCAGATGCTATGAAAATTAATCACCTAGCTTAATAATTAATTAATAGGCTGTAATTACTTCATATTCATTAGGACTGCTCTCGTTTATTTACATCTAAAATTACACAATTGTAGCGGTAAGGTTGAATGTATCAATTATGTTAGTTGTTATAGTTTAACGGATAAAAACTCATTTGATAAGTAATCATACAGTTATCAAACAGGATTGAATTTTACTGAATATCTATTTGTAAATTAAATCAATCGCAATTTATTTCAGCTTCCAATCTGTGGTATTGTTTGTTTTCAAGCAGTTCAGACCAGTTGAATCAGTTGAATTTAAATTTGATAATATCTTGTTATGTTGGAATAAAAATGATTTACATTAATGTGTCAACATAACTTGTGTTATTTGGTAATACGATTCATATCAACGATAAAATACAAATAACGTTACAAATAGCTTAGAAATGCTGCTTATAATAGGTATATAGGGAATGGGATAACATTTTCAAAACTAAAGTCCAGTTAGACATAGGTTTTTAGGTTATATTAAATTGGCGAATAGGATTGGGATCAAATTATTGTATTAAATTATATATTTTTTTTAATAAAATACCGTAATTGGGTAAGCGTTAGCGAAGAGAGACTAGAGACTGGAAAAATCTAATTTCTGTCTGTCTACACGTCTGTCTGATAACATGATGGCGAACGTAAACGAACTGATCTATATACTTAATATTTTCCAGGTACTTTCATTTCTATATAGGTAACACTGATTTCGATGATGGTGTATTTGGGATTCTTTGGGATTTGGCTCAATGTTAGTGATTATGTTTAAATTGGTCATATTGGTAGCTATGATAGTAACGAGAAAATATGAGAAAAAATATATATGTTAAACTAAGCACAAAAATACGAGATTTCTAAACATTAATGAAATTTTATGTACTTTCAGTTGATTTAACACGCTTATTTAAGCTTATTTCAGTTAACAGTTGATTTAAAGCTTATTTTCTGAACATAAAAAAAAAATTATGCACGATCTATTAAGGGTTTGCTTATTTCCATATAATTATATCATTTTGCTGCCAACTGTTTTCTAGATTTTCTACTATGTGAAGTAAGAATTTTCCTCCAATTGAAAAACTATCTTTATAAATATTTGTAACAGTAAAATGACTGGTTTCAGTGGCTACACAAAGAAATTTTAAAAGTTTCTCTTTTTCTAAGAACACCTCTACTATCTTACAGTAAACCACCGTTCTGTACTTCCAGTAAAATATGATTTGACTAACTATTTTTGGTTTCAACCACAGACTATTCGGTCATTGCGTTTACAACATTTGAACGTGCATGATTCTTTCATCCAGTACGATAGACTTCCACATTTTTGTAAAAGTTATGCAATTCGGTAGATTACTTGCATTCGAAAGTAAAGTAAACGTAATTTTTCCATAAAAGGAATAGTGGAATTGACCCATTATTATCTACTGTTATATTCACATTAAAAATTTAAAACTGTAATGCGGAATGCAAATAAACACTAAAACGAAACACTAAACGTTAATTGTTCATCAATGAGAACCATTAAGGGAGATGATAACTGGCAATTATTTCGGGGTTGAGTGGCATTGTTAGAAGTAGGCTCTACAGTCTCCCGGGCCTAACCTCAATAAATCATCCATGGTGAGCATTGGGTGACAGATTACCCGTTATTAAGCCGTCTCAAGAATGACTTATTTTTCATTATGGTAGTATAGTAATATTTACTTATCTAAACTGTAGAACCTGTCTAAACTTATCTAATCTGTCTAAACAATCTATCTAGACAATATAAAATCGCTAGTAATGTGTATAGTAAGTTATTAGTTCCATAATAATAAAGTAACCAATTAATTACATTATCATTAACATTAATATACATTAAATTTATATAAATGGCAAAATGAATGGAATAAAAATATCAACAGAACTGTAGGGGCTGCGTGGAGTGAAATAGTAAATATATCACAAGTGCGCGAATTGTAAGGGCCCGCTCTGTGCGGTTTAGCCCTTTCTATTTCCCTTTCCTTATTTTATACTTTGACATTTTGTTTTGAACAATTTGCTAACAAGTTGATAAAAGGTATATAAGGTGATAAAATGTGTTTCAAATTACAAGCTGTTGTCCGCACAAATATTTATTAGGTATACCAAACAAACGTTTAACGTACAAAATAATAAAAATAGCACTTGACGTTAATATACAACTCATTTTTTTATTTGAATAAAGGCACTTAATTTAGTGCAAATTTACGTCTTGTACTTCAAAGTTTCTGAGAGGAAATCATTAACAGTTACATAAAAAATGGGACAGTTTGATCTAGCAATTACTGTTACAACATTGTGGTAATTCAGTAATCCAGAACTTTGCTTTTCCTAAAACAAGTCATCATCAATGGGTTAATCTTATTGTTAATATATAAAAGTATACTCACATATTTTTAATTCATCGTTTAAAAAAACTTTTTGTAATTTTGTATTTTTCTATACTCCGTTATGAGACTCATTTTATACCCATAGCCAAAAGATTTATTTTAACCATACTAGAAAATTACATTTAAGCGTATCAATTTTTTGTTTTCAAGGGTCTCAAATCCTCCATCTCATATTTTAGATGAAAGGGATCAATCGACTTTCATAGTTCCAATTTCAAGAAATGGTTAATTAGATTACATTTAAGTACGTTTCTCCAACGTACTATTGGATTTGTCCTAGGTACCACCATGTTTTTGGAGGACACGTATACGTTAGACAAAAACATGTCTTATACCTAATCGTTAATTTTTACTGCTATCTATAAGCATTAAAAAATATTGTAGAACTTAAAATTATACAATTTACTTTTAAAGAGTAGTAGTATTAGGATGTATTGAAACACATATTACACCAAAAGTTTGTATATACACAGGAGAAATTGTTTTCTCTTACTTTAAAAAAATTACCGTTTTTAGTATATTTAACATATTTCATACTAATTTTAAATGTAATTTTAAATAGCAATAGAATTAAATGCATAGTTTTTGTTTTTATTAAGCCACTACATGCTTATTTAATACTACTAAAAATTATTTTACTGGGCAGGTAACCGTAGTTTAAATATATTAATGTCTAACTTACTTAAAGGGTTTTTATAAGTCGATTAGACCTGATTATAAGAACTTTAGGCGTAATATATGGTACAGCCGTGTTCAATAAAAATAATCACGCTCAATTAGTTTTATGGAAGTTTCTATTAGGTGTCATGCATATTCGATGTATTTTATTTGCATTGAATATGTTCCAACATAAATAAAATCTTTCAATGGCCCTTATTCAGCCACTATATTACTTGTTGGATTACGAAATCGATAGCGATTCTATTATTAATAGTGAAATTATTTAATTATCATATGTAAAATACAAACTGAACATCTAAGAGAACCAAGTAACTTTCAGATTATCCAACACCGACATCATGAATATGAAACGCCCTGGGTAGTACCGGGGTGTCTGACTCTCTAGTCGTGTAATCCTCCCTTGCTCTTGATAGGCTTCTGTTGACACTCGGACTACATCATCAATATGAGATTCCTTAGGACTATGCAGGGACCTGGAGAATGGGGTGACTGACTCTCTAGTCGTGCCAATCCTCCCTTCTGCTTGATAGGCTACAGTTGACAATCGAACCTCCGCGTCGGCTCAACAAAGGCGGCTGTCTTAAGACTTTGGTAAATATAATATATAATTCAAGTGAATAAATTATGTGGATATGAATTTAAAAAGGAAGAAAATAGACTCATTAATATTGACTAATATACACCATAAAACATGAAATGTATTTAATTAAAGTTAGTTACCTTGAAAGACTAAATTATGATATGGATAAAGTGTGCTCTCCTATGTTGCAACCAAGTGTCCCATAACTATAATGTCCTCGAGATATTTATAGAATTAAAGTTGTAGTAGATTTAAGCATTCAGTGCAGTTGTGAAAAGCATTTCATATGCAACGAAAGTTGTAAGTGAGAGTGGGGCTAAGCAAAATCTTTCAAAATTATATCTTAATTATTCTGTCTAAGCCTATTAATAACTATAACTTATCACGTAGGTTTTGTTACTGATAGAGATAATATTTATACTGATAATGTAATCTAATAATATAATGCTTTAGTTATCTAAACGAATTTCAAGTTTTGGAATATAGGAAATGAAGTGTTAAAACAATACCTTACTATTGATTTTACATTTCAAACGTATAATGTAATGTAGTTCATAGATTAATTAATCCATAGAATCCACATAGAAATTAGTGTAAATATTATTGAAGCTAATGAGGTAAACTGCTTTTTATACAAAATACTAAAACATGAATTTTTATAATTATCAAAGACTACTGTGAGCTATAAACTACCCACATACACTGGTGTCCCCAACGTGATATTAGGGTAAAATATTAAGACCCAGTGTAAACGGCTCCACGGTACGTTATAACAATTCATCGTTGTCTCTCTTCCTTAATGGTGTTCAGTTCTAAGTGCCCATTTGTAAATGTGGTTGTATGTATTCAAACACTTCCACTTACATTTATTGTGTTTCGTTAGTCAAGTTTAGGCTCAAGTTCAACCTAGTATTGCTAAATAAGCTATTATTAACCAAACTAATCTTAGTTTAGTGTTTTGTTTGAGCTTATCACATTTTAAAAGACAGCAAATTAATCCAGACTTGTACTCTTAAATACTAGCTGTAAACAATATACAATACTATTTCTAAAAAGCAAAAACAATATACCCTGGTAGTAATAATTATACCCTAACGAACGTTCCCAGTATACAGAGGACAGTTTAAATATTTTTTTAAAGAGGCTGTTCCCACTTTTAAACCTTTTTTCTGGTCACCTTCGTGGGCCACTAGTAGACATGTATCCTAAATATGAGTAAAACAAATATCCAACGGTTTCCAACTTCAGTGCTCTGATTCTCTGTCTACTACATTTTTTCAATCATAAATACTTATTGAAATATTTATTGAGTGTCATATTAAGTGTCAAAGAATTTGAGAAGTATCCTTCATGTACATTTGTGGAAAAATAATTTTGGAATGATATTATGTTGATTTTATAAAACGCTCCTTATGCTAATATAAAATAGAAAACCACACACAGAAACACACACATACACACACACACACACACACACACACACACACACACACACACACACACACACACACACACACACACACACACACACACACACACCTTCATCTTATCTTTGCTGTAATAAACAATAAACATGTAATTTATACCACTTATAGTTAAGATATAAGCATATTTAATTATAAGGATATATTTTTAAATCTATGTTATAATAAATAGGGGATTAATGATACATATTCAGATTTTAATCGATTTAATGACGTTCACAATGCGAACATTCTTAATTAATATTTAAATATTACGCACTTTGATAACATGCATAAATATAAAAAATATATAATATGTAGGTTTTAGAAAATAATTAAGTAAGAACAGCATAGAATTTGAATAGGCTTGAAAATGTATACATGCATAAATATAAAAAATATATAATATGTAGGTTTTAGAAAATAATTAAGTAAGAACAGCATAGAATTTGAATAGGCTTGAAAATGTATATTTTTAGTATAGAATTTGTGCTTGAAAATGTTGGATGTCATTCCAAATGATATGATTATGTATGATTAAAATCATAAAAGTATAATAGAATAATTCATTCACCACAACCGATCAACCAAGTCATGTTCACTGGATAGCATATTGTACTAAAATATTTGCACGTTTACTACAGTTGATTATTTATGTGGCTTTTTTCACGTTAAGTAACATTATCTTCAGTTTTAAAGGTTTAATTCCAAATAAATTGCAACGTAAATGAAAGGAAAACTCCTGGAATTTATTTGTTGTGATATTTTGTATTACAAAGACTGTAACATTGCTGCATCTGTAACAGTTTGTGTTCAAGTAACCAAGACAGTAAAAGGTCTGAAAAGTTGCACGGAGAACATAATACCGCCACGCCATCGGTCGTCTCCAGCAATTTCTCTAATGGTGTGCAATTCTAAGTGCCCATTTGTAAATGTGATCAAATCAATGTAAATGCGCTCACTTAAATTTACTGTATTCGAGTGTCTAGTATAAATTGTAACCGTCGTAAATTATACTCATTAGGAATGGCAGGCAAGATTAATTGCAAATTTATCTTATTAAAACAAACTTATAATGATATGGTATTACTTCAGAAACTTTATGTGACTGTTAACAGTCATAAATAAAACACTAATAAAATGCTTTAGAAAGTATATAGTAGTCTTTCATCCTGAGCACTAATCAGAAAAAAAACGTTTTAAAATGGAATTTACAAAATAGTTGGTAATAAACCGAACTATGGAAAAAACTGACAAAATGTGACGAGTGTTTCATTACGTATTTTTTTGCTTAAGTCATTTACAACTTACTATTCCTATGATCTTTTGACTCCACATTCAGTATATTTATTCCTTGCATCATGAGAAACACAGCTAATTTGTTTATCTAACTAATATTCATTTACCACTTTAATTAAAGAATTATTATCAAAACCTCTTGATATTAAATTTATTTAACAAACTGATAATACATAATTATTTTATGTTATAAATAAATACATAGTATAATGAACACATTCTTATTTTCTTATTCTTTTATGACAGTTTATATTCTCCATCTTAATTTTAAGATTCCAAGGTTTATATTCGTAAAATCAGCATTAAGATGCAAAGCGAAATATAAAATAGCACTAGATCGTGAAGCAGACAGCGTTTTTCTCGGATTGCTATAAATCCTTAAGAAAACAGTGTCTTTAACCTAAATTCATTGATAACTAGTCGATGTATGTAGTCAATAACTGAGTTTATAAAATTATGCAAAAATATTCATTTACAAGTTTTAATATAAGTAGTAAATGGTAGTTGGTGGTAAAATCAAGACAAAAGTTAATAATGAATCAGTTATCTCTCAACTCAATTACAATAGACTTCGAATAAAAATATAAATTTGTGGTAAAAAATTATTTTAAACGAATATAATTCATTTTAGAGTGATAGCCTGATAAACATTTAGGAAAATGCTCATAAAGTGCAGCAGTAAATGACAACTTTGCCATTCGGAAATCTGACAACGACGCTACGATGATATATGAGTAGTATAGTTTTATCTCCTCTATTTGTGTAAATATTATAACAACTATTGAATACGTCAGCTTGATCTTCCATCAAGGTCCAAGGGAACTGTATAATCTATGTAAGCACTAACAATATCCTTTACTTGTATGAAATAGTTCTGACGGTTCTGCTTACGATTTTATTTCGTTTTCAATTAAAAGGTTTGTAAATTTAACTACACAACTAGAACTGTGTACTTAACCAATTCATTAATTGAGCTGTAAAACCGTTACTGTTAAATTGTACATTATTACGTTTTACAGCCCAGCATTGTGTCATAGCACCTTACTTATCTCACATGTTACACTCTGTCACCGGACATCCCTCGGGCGAGATGTGAGCTGCTTCCTGGAAATTTTTTCCGTCATCAAACTCCCGGTTTATTCACACTTGCGTTGTTTATTACCGACATCATTTATCTTACCTTCTGTGTTCATTTCCGCCCATTCACACAGCGATGAAAAAGGCACATTTCTCTCACATCTGACATTTAATTGATGCACGTATTGAAACTGAAACACAATTGTCTGCTTAAAGTTTTACTTCTTTTTTAAATGCACAACAGATAATAAGAATTTGAAGTAGCAGCAGGGTTACAAACAATTTCCATCACTATATGTTAAAATGAGAAAATGACTATGTATCGAGAAATGGTATTAGTGTCTTCATCTGTTCTTCAGGTTTCAAATCTTTAATGATAAAAGCTTAAGCAAGAATCTCACTGTATAACGAACATATCTAACAAAAGATAACATATAAAGGGAATAACATAAAACACGAATATACATGTAGATGGCAGTACCACAAGTATTTGATTTAAAGGAGGGAAATAAATTATGGAGACATTTGTGTTTTATTATTTACTTCTTCCTCAATCTCAGGCACACCATGTATCTAAAGTTTTATGCACGAAATGAAGTCCGATTACCAAATAAAACATGTGTGAGGTACTAAAATGTACAGTGTATTTTTAATTATTATCTTGGATCGTCCATTCAAGTTTTATTGTGGGATTAGTTTTCCCGTCAACAATGATTAACGGGATCCAGATAAAACAAGTTCGCCTCAGCTATCGTGCCACGACATGTTCGCCGCTTGACGGGTTGCGGCATGAACGATAAGTCGCGCATGCGCTCCAACGCAAACTCGTCAGACGGACCGGCCAGCAGAGGAGCGAGAGGTCAGTCTACACAATCCTATCACGACGATAAGACGTACTGCGCACTGAGATCTTAACCTCACTCCTGCCGACTTGTTCGTGAGATACGGACGTATCGATTACTTCTTGCTATTGGTAATATATTACTTCAATTACTATACTTATCATAATTAACCTTTCATTAATATTCTGTATCGTTTTTATATGTTGTGCCACACGAAATTTACTTATAACGTATTATTCTTGGTATTCTTTTACTTTACTTACTATCTTACTTAATCTATGTTCGTGCAATACGGACCTAACCTTAAAATTGTTTATTGGTATTATTGGTTCTTTACTTTACTTACTATCTTACTTAACCTATGTTCGTGCAATACGGACCTAACCTTTAAATTGTGTACTATTAGTTCTTTTACTTTACTCTTACTATCTTACTTACTCTATGTTCGTGCAATACGGACCTAACCTTTAAATTGGTTATTGGTTATTGGTATTATTGGTTCTTTACTGTACTTACTATCTTACTTAATCTTTGTTCGTGTAATACGGACCTAACCTTTAAATTTGGTATTAGTGGTTCTGTACTTTACTTACTATCTTACTTAATCTATGTTCGTGTAATACGGACCTAACCCTTAAATTTAGGATTAGTGGTTCTTTACTTTACTTGCTATCTAACTTAATCTATGTTCGTGCGATACGGACCTAACCTTTAAATTGGTTATTGGTTATTGGTATTATTGGCTCTTTACTTTACTTACTATCTTACTTAATCTATGTTCGTGTAATACGGACCTAACCTTTAAATTTGGTATTATTGGTTCTTTACTTTACTTACTATTTTACTTAATCTATGTTCGTGCGATACGGACCTAACCTCTAAATTGTTTATTGGTATTATTGGTTCTTTACTTTACTTACTATCTTACTTAATCTATGTTCGTGCAATACGGACCTAACCTTAAAATTGTTTATCGGTATTATTGGTTCTTTACTTTACTTACTATCTTACTTAATCTATGTTCGTGTAATACGGACCTAACCTTTAAATTTGGTATTATTGGTTCTTTACTTTACTTACTATAACTATGTTCGTGCAATACGGACCTAACCTTTAAATTGTTTATCGGTATTATTGGTTCTTTACTTTACTTACTATCTTACTTAATCTATGTTCGTGCGATACGTTGCGTTCTCAATATAGCTCCAGATTCGACATTGGCTCCAACAGGAACGGAGCTACTGTTACTCTGAATCAAAATTCCACATTATATGTATATGTGTGGTGTGTGTGTGTGTGTGTGTGTGTGTGTGCGTGCGTGCGTGCGTGCGTGCGTGCGTGTGTGTGTGTGTGTGTGTGTGTGTGTGTGTGTGTGTGTTATTGTCATCGGAAGAAAACTACATCTTGGTAACTACTTTTTTCTTGTTGATCTAGACCATGTTTCAAAAGAATCCACCTTTATGAGATATCATCAGTATGCGGTAAATGTAAATGACAGTATGTAGTGTGATTACAATAACTGTAGAATTTTATCCAAATCAAACATGAGTGTACAGTGGTGAGTGATATCATCAGCACGGGCCAGCTGTACATGACAGTATGTAATGTAATTTCAGGTTTGTGGGATTATAGTAAACGCAGAATGCCACCCCAAATCAGATCTGAGTTTACAATGAGGAGTAATATTATCAACATGGGGAAGTTGCACATGGCAGTATTTTGAGTAATGCCAGGCCGTGTAATTACAGTAACCGCAGAATGTCACCACAAATCAGATCTGAGTTTACAAGTGGGAGTTATATTATCAACATGGGGCAGTTCACAGTGCAGTATTTTGAGTAATGCCAGGCTGTGTAATTACAGTAACCGCAGAATGTCACCACAAATCAGGTCTGAGTTTACAGTGGTGAGTGATATCATCAACACGGGTCAGCTGTACATTTTACTATGTTATATATTTTCTGTCTGTGGGTTTACATGTGACTAATGAATAGCACCACAAGTTAGCTTCGAGGTAATACTGGTTTGGGAAATTATCAACATGGGACTAAGATAGATGTTATAGACGATATAGATGGATACATATGGGACTAGATAGATACATCAGGACGCAAGTTGTCTAATGAGAGGCTGTGGTATTATCAGTATAAGTTGGATTCAAAAACATCAATCCTTTATTTGTATTTGTTATTTTCTCAATAAATACCTGTTTATCCATTAGTATTGAGGAAGTACATTTATATAAAAAAAACTTTGGAAATACCCAAGGCTTTGATTTGCGATGCATTTGTAGTTCCAAACATTGAAGAACGTAGTCTTCATGGAAAATTTATTATTTAATATGACGTGGATCAATGCATTCTTTCAATTATATCCCTTAAATGTATTTGGAGCCTATTTATATTTTTATCTATCTATAATTTTTCAATTTCATGGTTAAGAAATCTACATGGTAAATAACATTTTTACTTTTTCACTTTACTTTTTTGGATAAAATATTCTACAATAAACACATTTCTAAAATATTGTATTAGTGTTTTATCTATTAGCGTTCCTAATCTTCAGAGTTTAATTCCGAAGTAATACTATTTTTTATAAGCTATTTATGATTTTGTTTATAATTGCTTATGCGTATAATGATCAATCAAATAATACTAAATTTACTAATAAAATTATTGCATTTTCATTTTATTTTAAACCTTAATAGTGAACAATAACTGTAACAAAAATTACAATTTATACCAGAAACACGAATACATTAAATTTACGTGAGAGAATCTACATTTATTTAGCCACATTGACAAATGGGCACTTAGAACTGCACACCATTAGGGAAATTGCTGGGAGACGGCAACAGTGTTATGTTCTCCGTGCAACCATTCAAACCTGGTACTATCTTGGTTACTTGAACACAAACTGTGATAGATACAGAAATTTTACAGCTCTTGTAATACAGAATACTAAAAATCATTAATTCTAGGAGATGTGTCATTCGTAACATGTAACAATTTATTATGAATTAAAACTTTAAACCTGAGATTACTTTTAGATAACACGCTTGTTTGGAAACGTCTCCTACATTATTTATTGAAAGGCATAACAAAAGGGTGTGTTAAAAAGCAAATATTTAATTATAATTTACTATTCAGTGAATGTGACTCGGATAAAGTAATAATATCTAAATATATTTACACATATTGCAGATTAATCGGTCGTGGTGAACGAATAATAAAATCTTGGTACGTACGGATCTTGGGCAGTTATTAGTTTTTATTTAAAAAGTGAAAGTGACATTGGATCGGTGCACTCAATTTGGAAACCGTTGGATATTGTTTTATAAATATGTAAGATGGATATCTATGGAAAGTGATTTTAATTTTAATAACGAATGAAATTTAAAAAATTTAATTTCAAAGGACGGAATACAGACGTTGCAATGTAAAAGTCGTTTTTAATGTTTCACTATCTGATACTACAGAATACTACCATTATGAACACGTTTTGTTCTTTTTTTTGTAATATATCAGATCTATGTAACAAATTAATCAATTCATTCAGCAATTAATCACGACAAATTTTGGTGGGAAAATAATTTTGTAATAAAGAACTTTAGTACATTGACATATTAATAATAGTAAATGAAACCAAATATTTTTTAAATGTATTTTGAATTAATTGATATCGATTTCTCAATGAAACATCCAAGAAACGGAATAAATATTGACCTATAAACGAGGTTATGTGTGTTTTAATATAGACATTAAAAAGTAATAGAATAAACATATAAGGCAACTCCTAATAGAAATTTTCTTTATTAGTTTATTTAAAAGTGTTATTTAGATATGGATTCACCATATTACGAGACAAGTGCCAAAACGAAAAATATTTAAATAACATTTGTTACTTCCAGGTAGTGATATGTTACCTAATACTCACCAAAGTCTGAATTATTGATGTTAGACCCCGGAGGTCTACGAGCGTACGTCACTAATGAAGTTACTCGAATCGGACATAATTGCCAGTTATCCTCTCCCTTGATGCTGCCACTCATTGATGATCAGTTAACGTTTAGTGTCTCATTTTAGTGTTTATGTACATTCCATCTTAGACTTTTCAATATATATTATTAATTAATCGTTCTTCCGAACTAGAAATCAGATTTCTCGATTGCCGGATGCGCAATCATTACATCATAGAGTTCTTAACTTATTCTTCGTCATCTTTCTTGATTTTTCTTCTCAGCATGCTTAACCTCACGTCTTAGGGATTTTTTACATCTGTCAAAGGCTAATTCCCGATATGCACCAGCAGTAATGTTATATTTTTGTTTAATCGATGATGGCGAATGTCTCAAAACCTATACTTTACGTTTTTTTTATCATGCTGCACTTCTTACAATCTAAGGACTGTTAAAAGAGAGTTGACTACAATGATCAAATGACTTGACGTGAATGATAGCTAGTGGTTACAATCGTGCGGCAAAAATATTTAAAGTGTTTTATTAATTTTTTAAAGTCATAAATTATTTTTGAATATTCTATTAGTAATACTGAATGAGTAACAGGCAACTTACAGTCACTGTCTCATCTAAATTAATTAATTTTAAATGTGGTTTAAATACGTAAGTTCTCAGGCTTATCATCTGCATTTGTAAATTATATTTCCAGCTTTTACACTGTGGCATGTTCTTTTCTGGTTTCATATAACTTATTCCCGAACCTGTTCTTTGACATTCCGCATTCAACGTTATAGTATTATGTTTGAAATATTATTTCGGTAGAAAATAAAATGTTATTCGCTTACATAATATGATTAATATTATTAATATGATTTAAGTCCCACGATATAATGAATGACGGTAAAACAACACACTAGAGTTTTACAATTCTAGTAGATAATTAAGTTCTTCACACCAAACAGCATTTTAAGTTTATAAAATTTGAACTTATACTCAATGCAAAAACTTTTTTTCTAAGTAATTTAGTTTGTTTTTGTACATTTTCAATAAAGGATATGATGAAATAGTATGGTTTAGGTTTAATGACTACTACAGAAAATTCAAACAATATTTAATTTAAAAATTGTATTATTTATATTTTTTAGTATAAATTCATATATCTGTAAATATATATATATAATTAATGCATTTAGGTGAAAATTGAGTGCACAAGTTTCACCCTTATAATTCAGACAATTATTGGATACATTCCCCAGCGATGTAAGCCAATGTTCTTGTCGGTTTTAAAGCTTTGCGAACATTAAGCCATCGTTTGGTGTCACAATAATATTGGTGTACAACAACCATAAAACCCTCTCTGGTACAACATGGTTTTAGCCAATTACTCTGTAAATGTGTCAGCTATATTTCCTAATATCATTAGAATATATTCCTTATCACATTATGTGATTTATAACCTTTAATTTACTTTTTTTATATTTAACAGTAGAATTATTAAAAATATAATGTCGTAATGCTGTGTGAATAGTATCAATGGATTTAAACGTGTATGAATAAGCTTTAATTTAGACGATCAGAATCTTCAATAAGATTATTTAATACTTAAAGTATAAGAAATCCATTATTTATATACAAATATAAGAAAAGTCTGTTAAAATAATTCGACGTTATAGTATTATGTTTTAAATATTATTTCGGTAGAAAATAAAATGTTATTGGCTTACATAATATGATTAATATTTTTAATATGATTTTAGTCCCACTATATGATGAATGATGGTAAAACAACATACTAGAGTTTTACAATTCTAGTAGATTAATAAGTTCTTCGCACCAAACAGCATTCTAAGTTTATAAAATTTGAACTTATACTCAATGCAAAAAGTTTTTTTCTAAGTAATTTAGTTTGTTTTTGTACATTTTCAATAAAGGATATGATGAAATAGTATGATTTAGGTTTAATGACTACTACAGAAAATTCAAACAATGTTTAAAAGATTTCAATTAAAATTATATTATTTATATTTTTTAGTATTTATTTATTTATCTATAAATGTATATAATTAATGCATTTAGGTGAAAGTTGAGCGCAAATATTTCACCCTTATAATTAAGACTATCGTATTATTGGATACATTCCATAGCGATGTAAGCCAATGTTCTTGTCGGTGTAAAAGCTTTGCGAACATTAAGCCACTGTTTAGTGTCACAATATTATTGGTGTACAACAACCATAAAACCCTCTCTGCTACGACATGGTTTTAGTCAATTACTCTGTTAATATGTCAGCTATATTTCATAATTTAGTTAGAATATATTCCTTATCACGGTACGTGATTTATAACCTTTAATTTACTTTTTTTATATTTTAACAGTAGATTTATTAAAATATAATGTCGTAATGCTGTGTGAATAGTATCAATGGATTTAAACGTGTATGAATAAGCTTTAATTTAGACGATCAGAATCTTCAATACGGTTATTTAATACTTAAAGTATAAGAAATCCATTATTTATGTACAAATATAAGAAAAATCTGTTTAAATGATTTACACAAATGTAAAATTTAGACCATAAAGTTTCATAACTAAGGGTTGTTATCCTAGAGTTCCATTAATCAGCTTAGTTGGTTGATAGGAACCCATTCTACAAGTGAAAAAGTTCAGATACGATAATAATGTACAGGTAATTACATAATAATGTAGTTTTTTTATTTATGCTCATTTTAGGGGTTATGTAACATTCGGATCTGCCACTATGCACTATTTACACCTCCTTTACACACTACCACATATTGATACGCAATTCTTCGATTCGGTCATTAAAAGTTTAGGAGGATGGCATACTAGCCCTTACATCAGTGACGTACACCGCGCGTGATTGTCTTGCCAAGAGATCTCGCAGTAGTACCTGTGCGAGATTGTAAACACTTACCATCCTGAAATCCGGTGAGAGCTTGTCACACATTTGGGAAGAAATCACGCAATATTCGGCAAATAGGTTACTTCGTTTTCGTGTAGACAAGATATCGTGTAGACAGGCAGACAGACGGGTAGATAGACAGATAAACAGAAATGACATTTTTTTCGAGCCCCAAGAGTGGGGTTTCGAAAAAGTATACAAATCTAAAATGTAAAGTACAATTATATTTAAAACTAAATATATTGTAAATACTCATATATTGTACAATAATCCTAATACATATATACTAATATGGGTAACGGCATGCACAAATTAGAATGTCGGTCACGTGGCTATCATCTGTGTAGCAATAGCGGACATATGACGACATTACCATGCAGAACATTTTCTAATGAAATGGAAAGGGCGATGGTTTATATATGGAATGCTTATTTATGGTAATATTTAAACATTTATATAATATTCGGATGTGTTGTAGAAGCAAATTATGAATGTAATACACAGTTTATACGTAATACTTATATACATCGGGTTTAGATCACCTCTGAATATTATTACTTTAATAACGTATAGTAAACGGATATATTTATCTCGCTTTCTCGTGACATAAGTACCAAAAAATCGATTTTATTCAGTATAATACATTACTAGTTTTAAGCTAAATTAATCAGGTTGGGCCAACCGTACGCACCTTTTTATAATAGATGTTCGAAAATGAGGCCATCATTATCAATACATTTTGCAGCACGTTTGTGTATTGCTTTTGTTGCGTTTCTTAATTTTTCAGGACGTCCCTGTATCTGCACAGCCGAATCCATAATACGGGTAATTAATTCATCACGAGAATTCACTTTTGTCTTGTATACAATGTCTTTCATCCATCCCCAGATGCAATAATCCAATGGAGATAGATCTGGTGATCTTGGTGGCCAAGGGTGAGGCCCTCCACGACCAATCCAGTGTCCAGGAAATTGATGATTTAAGTAAGCAGAAACGGCACGTGAAAAGTGGGGAGGTGCTCCGTCATGCTGGAAGTACAAATTTTGTCTGAGATGTAAAGGAACATTCTCTAACAGCTGCGGCAACTCTTCTTGAAGGAAATGCAAATAGAACTCAGCATTTAGGCCTCCAGGTAATATGAAAGGTCCAATCAGCAGATTGTGCAAAAGGCCACACCAGACATTGACGCTAAATCGGTGTTGAAAGTTCTGTTCCACTACCTCATGTGGATTTTCTTCTGCCCATGAGTGTTCATTGTGCAAGTTATTGACACCATCCCGAGTGAATTGTGCCTCATCCGTAAACAAAATACGCTTGTAGAGTTGATTATTAATATTCAAAAAGTTGCAAAACTCCAAGCGAAGCGGACCATCCCCTAGCTGTAGATGTTGAACCTTTTGTTTATGAAACGGATAAAATTTGTTTCGATTAAGTGACCTCCACACCGTTGACTGCGAAACTCCTATCCGCCTAGAAATACGTCGTGTACTTACACCTGGACTGCGATGAACAGCATTAATAACAATATCATCAAGTTGGACAGCTCGTTCATAATTGGTTCTAGTACTTGGTAGTGATCCTGTTTCCCGAAGAGTACGAAAAGTTCCTGAAATTGTTTTGGTATCTGGAATCCTCCTATTAGGGTAACGTAGTTCATATTCTTCTACAGCAGCTCTAGCATTACCATTACAGTAACCCAAAATAAAAACCATATCAGCGTATTCCTCTGATGTAAATAAGTAAGGCATTTTTTCGCTGAATAAACAATCGAATTATAACTCACAGAAAAATTGCATTTAATAACACGATTCACAGACCCCGATCTCCTGCTGTAGCTTGCAAAACACCACTAATACACAGTTCTAACGTAACAGTACAGTACCATTGTTGATCAGCTGTTATTCGTGCGTTACCAACTTAGAAATTAATAAAACAAAAAACTGCATTTCGATGATTAGTAAACAATAATGGGAAAATGTTTGCTTAATTTATTTTCGAACATTTGATGTAAATTTTTATTAAAAAAAAAATACAACGTAACATGATATTTTTATTTACAAACAAATTTATTTAACACTTAATCTTTCGCTAGCTGTAACTCGCTAACGAAGCGTTTTCGGACCTATGTTTATATAACATTTTTTCATCAATTTTACTAGTACAATGTGCTGTAGAAGTGGGGGAGAACTTCATGAATCACCCTGTATATATAAATTAAAGAGAAGGTTCATTGTAATTCAGTTGTACGCAAAGTGCATGGGGGATATAATATATATGAAAATAAATATGAAATAATGCCACACATAGGCAGCAAAAAAATTATAATTTATTACTTGCCAGTATCTTTTTAAGTGCTCACTCAATTTAATGGCACAGTTTAAATTTTCTGTATTCACTGTAACTTCCATAATCAAATAAAAAGTACAAAAGAATCGTGATTTGTTAAAAGGGCCCTAGTCCATTTGGTAAAACTTTCAGGAATTAACACAAAACCATATTGTTTGGAAAATATTTACTTTATCTTTTATATTTTTTTAGTTATATTTAGTTTATTACTATTTTTAATTACTGAAACAATAGATATGGTGTTTTTTGTTCATTTATATTACTTTTTAAATTATTTAAAACTATGGATTTGTGCCCTTTTAACAAAATGCACTAAAAAAGGATAAAAAATAAACAATTTCTGATCAAACTTATGCTTTTATTGCTTACATTAGTAGTTTGGTATAGCATTTGGTTTATAAATTAGTCAAATTAACAAAATAAACATTTAATTTGATTTGAAAAAATATTTTTTAGCCATAGTATTAGTTAGTAACTTTTTAATGTGTTATAAGGTCTCAACTTCTGGTACTCAAATCTTCTTCTTCAGCTGTTCCAATGGGCCCATTTACAATTTCATTATAAAATTCCAGATGTTCTACTGGACATACTGAAGAGCTTTCTTGATGTCATTGGCCTTGGCTTCCTTCAAGGGAATTTTCCCTCCCGGGTATGCAAGTCTGGTTGGAGCTGAAGGCGTACCAGGTTGAGCAGACATGAAAAATGTTTGCTTGTCTAGGCCATTAATTGTGGAATAGGCCGTGATGTACCCTTTTAAGTCTGACCTATACACAAAGTGGTATAGTTTACTAATACCAAAGTAAACCATACTCTCTCTTTTCAAGTTTTTCGTCTCATCAGAAACTGTGCGGAGTTTGTAATGCTTGCCCCACCAGTTTTTGAAATCCAATATTTCATCACAGTTCACTTTCTTAACCAAAAACTTTCCTGGTATGCTGCTTTTAACAATTTGCTCCACAACTTCATAGGGGGTGAAGAGTCTGTCATATTTCTTAAGTTGCCTTTTCACAAGACCGAAATCTCGGTCACATGGTAGAAAACTATGTCCCCTTACAGGAAAGAATTGCTGCACTTTTGAAAACTGATTAAAATCTGTTAGATACAACAAAAATCTGCTCAAGGCCTGATTTTTATTCTGCCTGTAGCAGTTGTCATAAAATATTCTTAACTCAGAATACTGGTTTTTAGGCAAATCATTCAGGTAGTCATTAATAAAAGAGCAGACCTCATTGGGGCCTTTTTTGCCTCTGTTTCGTCATAGACAAACATAGTACTAATTTTATTTTTTATGTTAGAAATAAAAAAAACGTTTATGGTCAGTTGCCTGAGATAAAAAAGTTCCTGAACTGGGACTTTAGGCAAAGATATGTTTTGCATAAATCTATTGAAATTGATAATACATGGGGCTCTTCAGCTTGTGCCTGTTCAGAGTTTTCAAACTCCAGTGCAGAATAAAAAGTTTTACTTCTCCTGATGTTGACCATTAGTTCTGCTGGCGCAACACGCTTAGCTGCGTCATTCAAGTGGGAAGATTTCAACTTAAGTTTGAGTTCCTCGCAAGTGCAGCAGGTGTCAACTTAGGGTCTACCGAACCGGTAATTGAAGTGTTCCTGTACGTATTTTTTGTAGAAACTCCTGCTTACTGCTAAGGCTGGATACTTCTCAGTGTACAACTTGTGCATTGTGTTGTAATTTAAATCAGCACATAAATAGTACACTGTTTTATTTAAGTAGTGTGATTCTTTGACCGGGAACGATTCAATATGACTCTTGACTACAGTTTTTTTTCTAAATCAAGAGAAAAAGAAATGTGCTTTCCTCTTTTATCCTCCGGTGTCTGGCACTTTAGTTTCAATTCTTTGATTCGCCTTACTATTTTGGACGACACAGAAAAAACAGAGAAAAAAGCTTTATACATACGTTTGTTCTGGTGCTACCAACCAACAAATTGTATTTGTACGATGCTGATCGTTCAGTAGAGTTGTCTTTCCTTCGCCTCCTTCTTTGGACTTTACAAACATCTATAAGCCCTTGGATGTACAGGTCCTGTTCATTTTTGGATTTTATATAATGGAATTTGGCAAATATATCATTTATATTGTCCTCTCCTATTGTTTCAAGGCATTTCCAAGGACACCTGCACAAAAAAAAACAAAATCATCAGAAAAAACATTTGAAAATATCGAACTGTACTAGGCATACAAAAAAATCAAACGAACCCATTAAAAAGTAGCAGTAACTGATGTAGGGTACTTACCTTGCACTAGGCCTAGGCTATATCTAATAAATTTTTAAGAAATCAGTAGTTTTCTATAAGTTATTATTGTAAAAAACTTACCCGCAAGATAACTTTGGACGTTTTTCATTCACAATGTTTCCTTTGTGGTTTTTGTATCCCTTTCCTTTCAAAATGGAACATTTTACGATGTTCCTCTTGTAGGACTCAGGATCATATTTCCTCTTCCTTGAAATATTATTTTCAATTGCAACTTCGTCATTTAAAACAGGAAAACCGTCGTTTGACATGTTAAACACAAAGCATTTGACAACAAATGCAAGTTATAACCTTAAAATTCAGAAAGTTAGTCTGGAACAACAATCTGGGAATGGGAAACAGCTGAGACACAAACTAAACAACACAGCTGGAGACAGTGCTGCCAACAAACGTTTTGTTAAAGGGGCACAAGTCCCGGACTAGTGCCCTTTTAACAAAACTTTCAATACCAAACCAGCTCTGTAGCTTATACTAATGTGGTGGATTTGTGCCTTTGTAACACAGTTAGATGAATCTATGTCTGAAGAATGCAAAACAGTGAAAAAGTGAATTTCTAAATGGACTAATGGCCTTTTAACAAATCGCGATTCAAAAATGTTTAATTTAATATATTTTGAATAAACTTAGATTAAATCTTGTTATTCTTTCTTTCGGATCCATAGGTAAATATAAAGTTGAACTTGAAAATAAATATTCCTTTCATTCCTAAGAAACTGAAATATCAGCTAAATCAGTACAAAACAAAGTACAACATTTCAAAAAGGTGTATCTTGAGCTAGTTTAATCCCTGTCGTTCTCTAAAAATCTGATGTTTTAACGAGGATTTAATACCAATTTACGAGCTCCTACAATAAATATACGTTTCCTTAGCTTATTCATTGCACAGTCTGTTTTGGTATATATAATTATAAATGTTCCTTCCGAGCAATGATATACAAATTTAATTTAATCATATTTTGATGATATAATAACAATCTAGGCTCTAAATAAAGCAGCTGAGTAAGAGTACTGTCACTATATAGTTGTACAGTAATATATAGAAGGGCAGAGAGTATTACATTATAATATATTGTAGCTAATCGGATATTTTTCTTACCCTTCTGTTAAACATCTAGATGCCTTTATAAGTCGGTTAACATGTATAATTTACAGTGCAAATTATATAACTACTTTAAATTTGTTGATCTATTAGTTATTTTACACACAACATTTATTTGATAATATTTAACTTCCTTCGTGCTATTATATTTCAATACACTAAAAACCATGCAAACATTCAAATCAAATCATCTTTTATTGCATTTTTTTTACAATTCAACTTTGCATCGCAATCGTCAAGAAACCCCTTATAATTAATTCTCAAGAATAGTAAAGGTAATAATAAGAATGTTCAAAATGAATAATTTTAGTTTGTAAATTACCTAAAGTGAAAGCTTCACCCTTATATTCTCAGCTCCAATTTGCACCAAACGCCGATCTGTGATGTTCAATGCCGCCTCTGTCACAATTCAGTCAACTGTAACATTCCATCACCAGGGCAGGGAATATTACATTCCTTTTAACTTAACTGAAATTTGACTCTTGATATTACTTACTGAACTCCCTAGAAAGAAAATGTTTTAATAATGTGATCTTTGTTAACAATAATCGTAATATGATAATATTTTACGCTGTATAACTCATAACTCACAAATCTTAACCATTGTCATTTCTCTAAGGTAGATATCGTAAATTTAATAATTCTTCTTGTTTTATAAGAAAACTTTAAAAATAATCATGATGGTTTAAATAAACTTCCCCTATCCCGAATTAAAATACAAAACTATCTCTACTGCGTTACTTTTAACGTTCCAATAAGTAATGCAGCCGGGCATGGTGTAGCACTTTAACTGTTTAGCCCAAATGTTTCAGTATAAATAATCTTTGCGCTTCCTTTAGAGCAGCTGGGCATTATTACATTTACAGTTTTTTGAATAAAATATTATTGATTATAGTAGGAACAATATTGATGTTTTATCAAAATGTAAAATCACGTGAACAGATACGATGATGAGCGGATCACGGCG
Organism: Homalodisca vitripennis; assembly: GCF_021130785.1. Lineage (NCBI taxonomy): Eukaryota > Metazoa > Arthropoda > Insecta > Hemiptera > Cicadellidae > Homalodisca > Homalodisca vitripennis. Next base: position 144,531,095 of record NC_060208.1, read on the forward strand.
ATGTACGACTGAACCGAATGACTTGACACTGCAAGATGACAGGTAGTAACTTGGCAAATTTGTTTTAGTCTTATAATTTGATCTTTGATATGATTGCAATGTAAAAGATATATAAAAGATTATTTTATTTCATATGGCTCTAACCGTGACATGATCCAAATTGGACCATGTAACTGTAATAAATACAGTGATTCATGAATTGATATTCTGAACTGTTACGATGATTGCTTGGTTAAGTGGCTCTTCTATGATGACTTACATTCAATCGAAATAATGCAGTTGCTAACGTATAACAAGACATATAGTTAAAACGTAAATGTTATTATGTATCTTTGTATTATGTATCTATCACAATTATTTAGAGAGTTCAATGAACATAAATGTTATATAGTTGTCTTCTTTCTCCAAAAGTGTGTTATTCGGTAAAAACGAATAGAACAACTCAATAGGTAAGTTGTATTCTCTATAAAAACCTTCAATTGTGTTCAATTACACTAGACAAAATGTATGTGCTCCCCACTAGTGCAGGCATCTTTTTAAAGCAGTACTCGCTTACGTATTGACGGATTGCGTTAAAGCAAAAATATTAAAATTTGACTAAAAATAAAAAAAAACAATTTGGTTTCTGGTACATTTTTTAATAATAAATCAGAGACTTTGAACTATTTCAAGAAGATCGTTTTTTTTTTAATATTAAAGCAAATCACACAATTGTTGTTTTGAGTATTTCTCTTATTTATGATAACCCTTGGGTACAGTTTGGTATCTGTAACTTCATAGATCTACAGATTTAATTTAATTTTAAATATAAAATGATAAAGCGGCCAAAAACCACATTTCATCGCATATGTTGTTAGGACACTTTTCGTTTTAAATGATAAGTATTATTAGGGTTAGGGGACAGAAGTTTCTCGCACCTTTTTCTGAACATTTTGTACATTCATTGTTCAACTATAAAAACATACACCCATAATTTAAAATTAATTGTATTTTATGTTTGGATACCCACTACTAATATGCATCCTACTTCAACAACTTTTCCTTCAAGTTATCTATAAGAAAAATCTATTAAATGATTTGTAAGAGTTGAAACGGGAGACTTATCGCTGTGTTAAATGTCCCAATATCTGTATTACTTCACACAAGTAGAGTTTATATGTATATGTATGTATATATATATATATATATATATATATATATATATATATATATATATATATATATATATAGTTGCCCTCTTTAACATTTCCAGAAAGGTAAGAAAGGTACACCTTTCTCATGTGACATAATTTTATAAACCAGTTTTCAAAATCACACATATATTTTGGCTCCTTCCCAGAGTTTGACAGGTGGAGAAGTATATTCGTGTTAGTGATTGACCTGTTTCCTCATTGTTTGTATTACAAGACAACATACCATATAGTTATGTATACCTACAGTACTGGTGGCATTTGTCAACATTGCCAGCTCCAAAATGAATATAAGGTCAACATATAATTTAGCAGAGAGAATGAGGTTCCAGTTACGAATACTAGAAAAACTTACTCTAATCTGATGCTCGAAGCAAGAAATAAAATACGTCTGGTTAAGTTTAATAACTAAGCCACCTTCTATCTATTTCGACTTATTCCCGTATTAATTAATCTTCATCAAAACTATTAATAAAAATATATAGTATAAAATAATAATTATATAATATAAATACGTTTACAATTTACAAATAAATGTGTAGTGATTTAACATTAGAAAGAAAAGAATAAACAGGTTTTCACAACTATTAAGTAAAAGTACATTATTTAACCTTCCAAAAATAGATTTTATTTCACACAGCAGTTTTAAATATTTCAAAGTAAAAATTATTAATTCCTAACTCTGTCTATCAGATGCTATAAATTTATCAGCACGTTATGTTGAACTGAAGGCGGATCAAAACTTGGATCAACTGATATGGTTGACTGCACGTTAGTAAGGATCTGTGTTTAAATGCTCGGAAACTCTCATGTGTTCCCTCCCAATACATCAACTTGATAATGCAGCATTGTTGATTAGTTTATGGTTTGCTGAGTATTAGTTCACTGAGCTGTCTAATGATGAGATTGGAGCTTTTGATGACGTTGTTTGCTCTTAGTTTAAAAACTTGGTTCAACACAATATCATTAAAACTTTAAAACTCTGTATTTTTAAGATTAACATTTCAGTGTCATATGAACGAAGTCTTTTTATAAACAGAAACAGAAAAGAATTAGGACTAATTTTAGTATCAAAACCTTTAATTTCCATATGTATATTTGGTATAGATCAAAAGTTATTACACTCTAGATGTACTTTTGCGGATTTGGAATTCATCTGACAGCAGGGCCTTATCCCACGGGCTTTCAAAGTTTCAATGCTAATTTAAAGAGACAGTATTTTTAGGTTCAAACCGTTGATTACTAAAAACGCAAGTGATGTAGTTAGTTGGCTCAATCCATTAGCCAACTTAACATCAACTGATTAGTAATTGTTCATGTATTTATGCAAGTCGTAAATATAGGTATGTGGTACTATAGTATAACGGTTATGTAAGTTTTATAATTCGTTATAAAATAAACTGTATGGTTAGAACCCACTGTTCTGGTCAAGAACATGCGCATTCTTGCCATCCTCTTTGCGTCAGTAAAATGTGTTTTAAACAGTTATCTTGTAGTTTTAAATTTAATTTTTAATTTTTAAAATAATAAATTTATAGTTTTATGGAACTGATGTAGGATATGATTGTGGTTAAAAACATTATTTGAAACAAGGAATATATTAAATGATTTTTATTACCAATACTCAAGTGAAAACTTATTGACTTTAATAAATACTACATTGGTATCATGGTATAGAGGACTTTTATAGCAGAATTTAATTCAAAATCATAAATTTAAACAGTTACGGTTTCTAAATGGGATGTTAAAGGCAAAGTATTCAACTCCAACTTTAAATTGGTTATTTAAACTTTTATTTTTCATATGGCGAAGGAAAACTTAACATGTTTTCTATCAAAGACGTTTATTCGTAGCCACTCTTAACTTAAAGATTGACCATCCAGTTAATAGAAACAAATATTAAGGAGCTTTATAGTTGTATATCTCCTGGTATAAGTGATTCATAGGTCAACTATATTTGATGTGATAAGGACTGTGCCTGTAGCCGTCTTGATAGCCTCTACAAATGATTTAATTCCGTGTAAACACTAAATATGGCTTTTTTGTTAAGAACGCTGTGATTACTCAGGTTATAAAACACACCGTCGACACAGTTTGTGAATAAATGAAGAACAAAAACGTAAAAACACACTAATGAAAGAACTCAAATTTCTAAAATAATAATAATTCCTTGATCTGTATCAGTCATGTAATGCAATAATAAAATTATAATTACTAGATTTATTAAATATGAAGGTAAATATTTAGGGAATTTTTCAAAATCTCTCTTCAAACACTAAGTTATTTGCCATAGGAACTGCTTCAGATATTACTAATCCTTGTGACAATATGACCTTACAAACACAGGATACTTTACGAGGATTTTAGTAGATATACAATTTAATCTCTACCCCGATTTTATAAAGGGCTATAATAGAATACTTACAAACAAATCAGTGGTGGCGTTCTACATGAAGGCCTATTGCTACACGTTTTCTTTAGTTCATTTTTAAATAATTTAGTGATTGTTTTATTAAGTGAATATCCTGCAGATAATGTGCATGGAGTTGACACACAACAATTTTTATGACACTTATGTCACCATACCGCAACAATGCTTTGGTGCGGAATGTTTATTTTGACGTAAATTGTAGTTAAATGATTGGTTAGATATTCCTGAAGAAGAGTTCAGATTACAGAGCTCCAAACGCAGACTCAGTATTGCTGATTTATTATGTTAATAAAGGACAGCAAATAATTGAAAACAAATCCTATTATCTTCACAATGTTTACACTGTAAAAACTAAGCATTACGCGTGAAACAATGTATATGTTGTAATATTATTTCCATGTTATTTGCAATTTGTTAAATGCTACAAATATTTCTAATGATTACAGCTCACAGTTATAAATTTTATTTATGCTTATGTAAACTAAAGAGGAATGGCGAACTTTTATCACTTTCATTGTTAATTATGAAACCACCGGAGACCATCTATCTAATGCTCTAAGTTGTTTCTATTTGAAACCCCTCGACGTATGTGCCATCTAGCGGCTGATAACAGAAACACGCACCATCGGTAACCGGCGAACAGCGCCAAGTGGAGTGACAAGATACTAGTGCAGCGCGCGCAGCTTATAACTGTTGTCATACAGTAAAGCAATCTTAACACACACAGACTTTACCGGCGCGTGGCCTTGAGTGCGTGGGGATAGTCGGGAGGGGTTGAGGGGGTAGCATTATGCGATGCGTCCCGTAAACATTTCGTATGAGTCATCGGCAACAGCCTCCTTTCTCGGAATCGTATTGACGCAATTAATTCATCATACACGACAAAATCAGTCTGTTTTGTGTCAGTGCTGAGTATGGTGGTTGCTTGTGCTTCGTTTTACTAATAAAGTCTGATGAATTAAATTCGAAAATCAAAGGTAGAATAATTCATAGTCAGACCCACGAAATCGTGAGTAATGTTTATAAATTTATGAAGAGACAGACCATCAGAACTATTAATATTCAGATGCCAAAGGCTCTTCAAATAACTGCTGCTGCAACTGGTGTATCAGGGCTACTCCATATTAATTTCATGAATATTATCTCAATGCCAGTAACTGTAGCTGTTATATTACCGCATTTATTCTAAAAAAACAGAAACATGAATACACATTTGGTATGTTAGTTTGATAGACCTCGCAATCTAATGGACGCATTGTTGACATAAATAAATAATAAAAATGAATAAGCACCTCCAGGCGTGACCTCAGAACCCAGAGGGTGCTAAGGCAGCGTCCCCGTCGGAAGCAGCACTGGGAAACAATGCTTTGTTTGTGGGTGCAGGTAGCATGATTGCAGAGCACAGTTCACAAACACTACCCTTTAAACAAATAATCGCTATCTGTTTGCGGGTTGCGTTTACGTGCTACCGCTGAGATGAAGGCGCAACAATCCCTTTCACGTCAGTTTAAACTTTCGATTTATAAGATATTTTGGAAAACACGTTAAACAACATTATAACAATAGGAAAAAAAGGATATGTCTTTGTATTGCTATTGTTTGTGTTTCTCTATTTATTTAATATTCAGTGACTTCAATAATATTTAGCTATGCAAAAAACTGGAATAAATATGATTTTATAATTACAAATGTGTCTATTATGATTGTGACTCCTTTTCTGGGTCACTGTCACTGTTTTCTGTATCAGAACCATCTCCAACTGATATAATAAAGGATGTTACAATATTTTCAATCTAGGATTCTGTTGCTGCATGGTCCTTTTAGATTTTGAAAACGTTCCTGCACTTTACTGACCACACTTCTGCGCCCGTACTTGATATCTTGTCTTCGCACATTCTCCTAGTGATTGTCGCATCAGTGCCCGCCTACCTGAATGGAGCTTGAACGCACTGGCCTCAAATAACCATCCGTCGTAGACTGAAGCACCTTCTGTGGATGAGTACGATTTTCTTTAGAGCTAAATATTACTTAGAGTTTGAGTCTTGACAGGATTGAAGTAAAATAGGACCCTGGGTAGGAATCAACCTAGTAAGTAGATGTTAAGCAGTGAGAGATATAGCTAAGTTACCACGTAGTAGCCATTCACGTACACTGCAGAAAAATGAAGAAAGATAAAGAAAAAAGCCACTTAGAAAACCAAGATTTATTTCCAGCGTCAGAAATGCAGAAGGTTACCCAAGAGCGGCTAGTAAAGTAAAATTACAATTTTGTTCAGGTGCAGCCTAGTAGATAATAGTAGCAATCCTCGTTAATTTGTTAATCAGTTATACCTCTCTGAATGTTTTCTGTGCGCAGTTTTCATTGAGCATAAAGCTACTTTTTTAGGCTGGGTTCGACTTTCTTATCCAATGGTTTGTGATCAGTTTATGGTGCTTCACTCAAATATAATTATTTTGGGCGTTTTTAAATATCATGCCACCTTTTTCCTGTAAAGCAATAAATATGTAGTTTAAGGCTTACCTCACATTTTATACTGCTTATTTGCTAAAAGTTCTTACAGTGAATGGATATAATTACCACATTTTAAACTAAACATACTCATAAATTCCATCCTCTACGCTTTAATCTCCACGTAGCCTCGGAATCCCTGAAACCGCAGAGAAAATTCTTGTTGTGAACGATAAAGAAAAGCTTTACATATATTAAACTCGTGTCGCACATATCGTTTATTTTCCTTAACATTTCTCGCAGTAAATAGGAATTAAGTTATATATGAAAGCATTTAAACATACTTTAGAGCCAAAAATGTGTTGATTTACGGTGAATGTAAATAAACATTACCTTCTGAATTAATCTTTCGTTCTAGAGCATTGAACCATTAGGTCGCTTCTCAATGATAGTGATACAAGTAATCAGTTTCAAAGTCTTTTTTGTATGGAAAGGATGCATCTCATCTATTTACAGTATGTCTTAATTTATTCCAGTAATTTTATAGAAATATCTGATATAGATCAACAGCTTTAACACTGTAAATTCGTCTTTTGTCCATTTGTAAAACATTTGACAATAGGTCTATGGTCTACGTACTTATAAAGTTGTTATGTGAGTGTATCTTTTCTTCTTTTAAAACTGCTGATAAATAAAACACATTTCTATTTCTTAGGCAAACATAATCAATCTACCAATCAACCATCAGTCCATTTATTTATGATGGCTTTCAATGGGAAACTAAACAAGTACAGTCATTCTGTCAGTCGGTATGTATTAATTACTCTGTTCGTATCAAGTATCGTATAAAACTGAAAAAGCATCACGCCATGAAATTAAACAGGTGCAGTCATTCTATAAGTCAACAATTGCCTGATCTCTTTGTAATTTTACACCATTTGTTTCAAGTATCATATAAAACTGAATGAGCATCACACCAGGAAATTAAACAGGTGCAGCCATTCTGTCAATTTCCTGATCTCTCTGTAATCTTATTCAGTTCATCTCAAGTATCATATGAGACTCATGTATGCTTGTAGAATTACCAAAACTTCAATAATTAGATGAAATATATAAGTAATGTCATGTGACAATTTCCATCATACCTTTGCCGAACATGGAGCTAAAACCCAATTTGACCTTTTATTTACAAGGTACTCTCCAATATAAGTTATCATCCACCTATATAATACACATTATAAATACAGGTATACACAAAGGAGCACATCACAACAATGCTCCAAACACACGTGCTTAGCGAGGCTTTCCGGTAGGAATTAAACACTAGGCTTTAAAAAGTTACATTTATAACAAAGGTGAAAACTATAAAATTGCTGAAACTTTATTTATTAATTTGTAATACGAATTTTGTGATGTGATGAAATAAATAACTTCATAAGGGCTAATAAATATATTTTGTTATCGATTTCAACTGCAAACTGATAGTAATATAATTAGTATTATATTTTTTATGTTTAACTGTCTTATTTTCCGCACAATGCATAAAAACTACCAGTTAAAAAACCTCAATCTTTCCACATAACCTAACTAAATTATCCTTGCCCTTAACACCAACTTAGCACTAGCGTGAATATCAGCCTAATGTTGATGTTTACTGAGAAGTCGGCTTATTAAAGCAACACTGTTAATTGGCTGTAGTCATCCAGCTGTAACGCTTTTCAATTAGCAACAAAACAACCTAAAAAGTACATTTTTGACTACTGACTTGGCTTTTGACTATTCCTTAGTAAATATTGTGGAATTCTACAAATCTAGTCACAGAATATGATGCGTTACGCTGAGAAAAATGTTGTGTAGTTCTAATACCAGTAACTTACATCATGATGTTATACACATTCGGTTCTAATTCTGAGTAGAGAGATTTCGTCTATACTTAACACTGTGGTGCCTTAGAGCGTGCTGTTATACACTTCTGGTTATGTTTTTATAGAACAAACAGTAAAGGCCTCTTTTATTTGGACTTGTTACACATTTTTGCAGTACCTCATGTATTCCAGTATGATGATGGTCCAGCACATTAAGAAATGATGATTGTTATTTTGTTAACGAAATATTTCCTAGCCGTTGTATCGGTAGGAGAGGATTTATTGCATTGCCAGCAATTTTGACATCTTAACCATCTCGATTTCTTTTCATGGGAATTTATCAAATATTTCCAGTACCAGGTAAGAGTTTATGGAAACTAAGGCACATTATTGTGGCTGTAGTTGAGGGGAACGCTAAAAATGCTGACAAATACGTGGTAGGAGTTTTAATACCAATGGGATCGCGTTAGAGCGACTTATAGTGATCACATTGAACTTTGCTCAGTAAGATAACAATCATGTTTGCATTAATACTATGGTAGCGTAGTTATTTTTGAATAAAAATTACGTTATAATATCGTATAATATTGACGTGACAACGTCTTAAATTAGGTTGCGGCTCGGAGTCACTCATGAAAAAGTGTAACGCCCGGTAACGTTACGATGCCCGTCCAGTGGGTCCGCCGCACGGGATCCGCACGGGATAAAGCAGATAACTGTGGGTCCGCCGCACGGGATAAAGCAGATAACTATGTTTATTCGTGAAAATGTGGAGTGCTTAGATTCGTCATTTACAACAACTACAACAATAAAGGTAAATAATTGTACACTGATATTTCATTATCGTAAACTATGATTGATTGATTAATTGTTAGATTGACACAAAAGTTGAGAAACTGAGTTTATAGGTTATGTCATACTATTGACAAATGTACAACAATAAAGGTAAATAATTGTACACTGATATTTCATTATCGTAAACTATGATTGATTGATTAATTGTTAGATTGACACAAAAGTTGAGAAACTGAGTTTATAGGTTATGTCATACTATTGACAAATGTTGATAGTGTTAAGTAAATTATTAGTTTAAATCACTCTGCAATCAATCGTAATTCAGTCGATTGAGAAGAAATATCGCGTATTGCTAGTCAAACATTTAAAATAACAAATTATAACCTCTAACCTGTCATAACAGTGCGACCAAACAAACGAACTAAACCGACCAATCACCACGCGCGGAGTTAGAATTTAACTGTGTTTAGCAAGAATTTCAAATTCCAATTTTAGTAAATGTTTTATTCAACTTTACCATTTACAATAACAAATTTTAATTAATTTCAAATTATGTACAATGTTTTAGTAAACAAAATATATTTCTATAGTTAAAATTTGTGCAATTCTTATTTTCATTCAATTCCTTGTTCCTATTGTGCAATTTAATAATATTCATATCAATAAATATTCTACCGAGAAAAAGACGTTGTCACGTAAAATCTTCGCCCGTAAAACCGACTTTACAGGCAACCATAATTTTTTTTTTAGTTATTTCTTAATAAATCTAGCCCGAACACTCGCTATAAAAGTGTGTTTATTGGCAATGAAAAACAAAAACACTGCTGTTGTAACACATTCTATAAATTAATTTTACATTATTTTTTTTAAACTTGATATATTATTTATTTATATAAGTTAAAGACTAAAAATATGCAAAAAACTTATAAAAAAGCTAAATTTACGGTTTTACGTGTATTAATGTTCAAAAGCTTTGAAACTATGATTACAAATGGATGGTTATTATTTTATAAATAATATGGAATATATATTACAAATTTAAAACTCTTAAAATTTTAACATTACAAATCACAGTAAGAGAACTTTTCCCAACCAAGAAATGCTTTTAAATTATTATTTATCATTGAATTTTACTTAAAAAATATAGTAATGTCTGAATTAACTTTAAGAATAAACTGTTGACAAATAACGAATATTTGAAATTCACCATATCATAAATTAATATTTTACACTATAATGAAGAAGATATTTATTACTCCATATCTCCCGCTCTGCTATATTATATATACTGCAGGAAAACATAAGCGAGAATGCCACTATTATACGTGTACGTGTTATTGCTTTGTAGATGTTCACGTTAATATTCAAACTATACTACCACATAAGTGTGTACCAACATAGTTACTTAAATAGATACCTTTGAAGTACTAAAAATGAGTTAGATGTAATTACATTTAGAGCGTATGTATATTCATAGTACAATCTCCCTTACTGTACTGTTAAAATTACAGCAGTACTACTTAAAAACAAGAAACTGTTCATAGTAGAAGTACACTATGGACAGTGGTTAAAGGAATTAAACCAATAAGTAGTATAAATAAACTAATAAAAACATAATAATTACTATTTGGAACAATTTATTTACGAAATATCATATAAAAAACTGACGAAATACTTCAGACACTTAAATCTAGCGCAGTGTCAGATGACATTGAGAGAATGTGCCCATCTATCAACGGCACCGGATATTACATGTCAGACTACAACAGTGTAGAAACTGAACAGTTTTCTACGGTTTACTTTAAAGTTGATAAAATATCAATGTCAAATGGAATTAAACGGTCTGGGAACTCAAAGAAAGGGTCACGTCAGTGTGTCTGAGGACGGCCCAGCCTTCAACTGAACCGGATATTGCATTTCACCTTGGAACTTTAGCGAGACCGAACACTTTTGAAAGGTCTCACCTTTTATTGTATTGGTTACACAAGAGATAAATCATCCAATGCTAAAAATTGAGACACGAAAATTGAGCACTGGAACTGCCCTCTGGATTGAGAGGCTCGGATAATAAATATTTTAAAGGTAACAATTAAAGATACCTGACATAGTTCTAGCATCGGACCTCAGAACTAACTGAAATAGTATCCCGCACACTAGCAGCTCGTCCGTATTATTGTTGTATTCCCTGCGTAGCTAATAAAATCAAAGGTTCCAATTAAATTTGTCGGCATATGCTAGTCAACTGTAGTACTTGGAAGTATAAGTTTGTTTCAGTGAAAGTTGCATCAGTCGAACCTTTACAAACTGAATTGGATGTTGAATATTCGATTTAAGCGTGGTATTAACACAGTCACATTTTTGTCAGTGTTTTTATAATTCTCAAGAATATTTGACAGTCAATATTATGAGACACCAGCACTGGCCGCGGGTTGCAGCTTTGTGAGAGAACGTCTTTCCTTGCAACTGTTCTTTGACTCCCTTCAATAGTATGTCATTTTGAAAAAGTGCATAAATCCAACCGTTTGTAAGTGTATGCTTTAAGTCAACAGTAAGATGAATGTTTAGTATTTCAGACCGTGATTCGTCAACTACTCAAGATTCTACTTATTAGCTTCAAAAATATGGCGATTAGACAGTTTCTGGAAGTTTTGAGAAGAAATTTTCTGCAGAATACAGCTATTATTTACTATAATGTCAGAAAATTATGTTTTAAAATTTACTCAGAGCTCTTCACGTGTTAAAATTAACAATATGTACACTAACTGGTCGAGGTTGACAAAGCGCTTTTTTGTTTCCCTTTGGAATTTCGTAAAGCAGATGCTGACAACTTTAAGTAACAACACATAAGTGTCTGGAAAAGACATCCGCCTGGGAGTGTCACACTCTCTAATATTGGTACTTAATAACAGTAATTAACAATAACATTATTAATGAAAGGTGGAACATCTACTTTAGTAAAAAATAGGATGATAAACTCCGCCCGTTTGTTTTAGTTAACACCTTCAATGCGGTATGAGTGAAACTTTCGCAAAACAAATATTATCGTAAGCTAGGATATTGGCGTTAGTGATTGTTCGTGGTTGAAAATGTGATATACTGTTGTAACCAATAAGTCGTATATTTGACTTTAAAGGATTGCGTGTATCGCTCATTTGGAGACCAGTCGTTTACTTCAGAAGTAATGGCAAACTTTGAATGCGAGATTCTCTGCCAAGTTTCCTAAGTCAACATCAACTCAGATGAGCTCATAATGTCACTTTGGTTCTTAATAAGTTTCATATTTACCAAAACACTCTTGTTATTAACAACCTACATTGAATATAGTGTCGTTATCTTTAGAGAATAATACAACGTCACTTTTATAGTACTTATAATAATAATAATAATAACTAGTACTTTTAATTTGTAAACAGTGTCTTTTCAACATATGCATCTCAATATCAAATGTTAGGTGTTAATTATACTGATCTCCATTTACGAGACAACTTTTAATAGCAGTTACACTTTGCATTTTATGCAAAATGCTAGTTTTAATTTATTAAACTAAAAGTTTAATTGCACACAGTGAAAATTATAATAATCATGTTATGTATACAAAACAATAATACGATGCTTTTTACTATAAAAACTTCAATGTCTAAAGTCATATGGTTTCAGACATAGATGTACCTAACCTTAGGCCACTTAAAATTGTAGAGTACAGGGCACAGTATTTCTCTAATTAAAGCTTTAAACTTCAATACAGTGAAATACAGAAAATCAGTGTAATACTTAAAAGTACGATTTAATTTTTATTATTCACTTATCTAGTATCATTAATTGAATTTTATTAAGATTTCATATTATAATGAGCTATAAAACTTATATTTCACAATTAATATAATATAAGCAACAATTAAGACAACATGTATAAATATTGTATAACAATATTTTGTATCTTACTCTTTCAGATAAACATCAGGCATAATCCTAAATAATAAATCACGCGTTAAGCTATACCATTATTATCCTAATAAAAATAATATGCAAAAATAGTTATTGGGCAAATATAAAATAGTAATGGGTTAATCTAGTAAAAGTGATTACATGACAAATAACCCTCGAGTAGTTTTTAAAACATAAATAAGTACGTTAACCTTAGAAACGATTTGTCTCTAAAAAATGTTATAAGCGTTTCATCCCAGAAAGACATAATTGTTTAAGACTTAAAAACTAGAACTTTGGTGTGTTACTAAAAAATATAACTTTTAAGTTAAAACAATGTATTTATCAATATATATTCAGATAGTAGTATACTTTAATCGGAAACCCCAGACTACAGAGAATATATAATTCTCAATTTCCCATAATACATGATATTACTAAGTTTATTACGTGCAGATTATTCTCTTTGTAATTGAAATAAATGCTTAAAACGATAGAATATAGTTACTTTCAGTGCAAATAATATTTATGTAGACTACTGCACATGTTTCATTAAATTATAAAATGGAAGACAGTTACAATTGTTAACGACTACTATCATATCGTACTTTGAACCACTCCCTTTGTAATAATAATGAGAAACTATATTGCTGGTTTAATATTTAACTACAGAGTATAATGAAAATATAATAACGTAGAAAACTATACTTTACGTACTGAGCTGTGCACATTTAAAAATACAAGTGATTGCGTTTCATGGACTGGATAAAGATTACTAAGTCTATATCTGGCTCAGTACTGTTCAAATTTCATTAAGTTATACCTATACGTTTTGCAAATTTATTTCGTTAATGTAATAGCTAGACGTTTGAAACATTGTTTTATTATATTAAGAGATAAAAATGTCCAACTCGGTAATCTCTTTCCAAATTCTATTTTAGGCACTCAAGTAACGTATTTAGTAATATTTATGGTTTATAACATATAATATACTCCGCATAATAACTTACTATTGCTAAAGTATTTTTAAAAAATGTATTAGATGTATGAAATCCTCTTCTTTTAAGCTGTTATAAAAACTATGTTACACGAATTTATGAAGATTAATACTTAGATTACAATCAAACAATATTGTTAAACATATACTATGTTGCAGTATTATTACATTTATGGCAATCGGCTGCCGAAACTCATATTTTTACTATAATTATTTCTCCTAATAGATTTGAAAATTAATTATATATTATTTTTTTATTTATGGTATATTATTATAGACAAGTACTTTGCTTTATATGTACAGATATTACATATTCCCTTGAAGTAAGTGTATTGTCAACGGTAAGTACTATATCAGAGACTTTTTTTACTATAGTTGTTTTTAAAATTATTTTCCAAATATAAGTATAGTACATAAGTAGTTTCATACTTATTTCGTTTAAAATTAATGTTCTTAGAACAAAGTTACTATGTGTACAATTGTTGACCACTCACTAAGCAAAAGTTTTAAATTAACTTGTAATAGCAATACTTTTTATATCTAAAAAGTTCTTTGCATTAGAAATAACATGATTTTAATCACAATCATCATATTGGATTGTGAGGGACTTGAAGTTAGGAATATGACGCTATTTTTATCCTAACAACCAGGTGATGAATTCAGCGTACTGGGTTGAATTTCTGACATCCCGTCGAAGTGCCTACCTTTTTTAATTGGTAGTTTTTATGCATTGTTCGCGAAATATGACAGGTTAACATAAAACACGAATATTAAATCAATTGCTCTCAGTTTGCAGTTGAAATCGATAACCAAATATATTTATTAACCCTTAATTAAGTTATTTATTTCATTACACTACGAAAACTCGTATTACAAAATAATTAAATTAAGTGTTAAAAATTGTTTAGTTTTCAGCTTTGTTATAAATGTAACTTTTTAAAGCCTAGTGTTAAATTCCTAAAAGAACCATTGCCAAACACGTGTGTTTGGAGTCTTGTTATGGTTTGTTCCTTTCTGTATACATTTCTTTCTATGTGTATTATATAGATGGAGGAGAACTTATATTGGGGAGGAACTTATAAATAAAAGTTCGATATAGGATTTTAGCTCACCGTAGTCACATGATATTATTTATGTTTTTCATCTAAGTGTTGAAGTTTTGGTCATTCTACAAGCATACACCAGTCTTATATGATACTTGAAACGAAGTGAATAATATATGTTTAAACAACCGCTTTTACTATATATTATAATAAAATATATAAAAATATGAATGTTTATTGAAGAATGCATTTATTGTAACCAAGTTTCAATTTGTACGCCAAATAGTGGCCATAGTTAAAATATATGGGTTTTAACCAACTGCTACAACAGTTTTACATTAATCAATTATTAATTGCTTAATTATTAAGAAACTCTGCTGTTTCGGGTTTTCTACTATGCTTGTTATACTGGCCAGAACTATCCCTTCACTTTTGATTATATCTCGTACTAAGATTTACTGTGTATAGTAAGGAACACTTTAAGGCTTAAGAATCGAATTATTATAAGAAAGAAACTACATTTATATTTATTATTGAAGTAATTTTAAGAAACACCGAAAAAAGAATAACAATTTTGAAAAACTGACTGTTAAAACAGATCTGAACAACAAAATGCCCAAAACATTCATTGGAGGGTTGATGATGATGATTGCCTATCTAACGTCAGCACGCGTCATTACAATGACGTCACTATTGTCGAATACACTCAGCGTCCACATAAACATATCCCTTGGTATTGTCCACAGTTTATATCCAAGAGAGGAATTGTATTGAATTTGGATCCTAAAAAATACGTAGGACCTCATAGAATATGTGTATTACTCATTATTTATTTCAAAGTGTGTTGATATATTAATAATTTATCCGTTTGTATTGCCTACGGGAAGGATAAGTTTTAATATAATAACTCGTAAAATACAAATGTATTCAATAGCGTAGTTTAGGCTTGTTCATTTGCACCAGACCGGGTTGAAGTAGAATTATATATTTTTTTGTTCGCACTCTACTGATCCCCATAAATTTTAGACCTGTGTCGGAAACTGGTAAAGTAATATTACTACTGATTAAGCACATATATTATGGAATATGCTCATGTGGCACATAATTAAATATATTACTGCCTTATAGAATAGAATAATAAAGAGTTGGTTATATAACTCTTTAATATTGCAAAAGTCTGTGATTTAGAAATTTACCTGAGGTCTATTTACAATGAAAATGTAGGTTAGGGCTTTTCAGCCCATGTTTTAGCTTTTTTGTTGACACGCTTTCTAAATTATATACGAGTAGTTAAAGTAATAAATTATAAGTAAATTACTAAGCGTTTATAATCTTAATCTATGTAAGTACATGGGGTTTGGGAACAAAATTATTTAAGTCACACATAATAATTGTAAAAAATAAAACTGCAACCAAAATATAAAAATTGTATTTATAAATATCTTTAATATCCATAGATATATTTAAATACTCGTAGTATCCTTATTTAAAAGTAATCTATGTAAATAAATTGATCGTCACTTGATTCTCCTAGGCTTTTATAATTTTGTAAGAAAAAGATGATGAAAGGGAGGGGAAAGAATTTTTAGTGGTGAATACGTCTTGTGGCACATAAATGTAAATATAAATATAAAGCCACATTTAGTGTCTCAAAACACTATGTAAAAAAGTAGATCTTTATTGACTTACCTATTGCATCATTTTTGGAAATAAATGTGAAGGAAAGGGGAGAGGGAAGAGTATATTTCAAAGGGTCGATAGGTCAACAGGGTGCATTAAGGGGGTATTTAATGCATACTTATAATTACTATAGAAATGAATTAATATGATAACTATATTTTATTGCTTAGCTAGGTATTATACAATTCTATACACACAATGACGTTTCAAAAACTTAAAATATGCTTTACTAAATTACAACATATGTTAAATATATTTCACTGCAAAAGAAATAAATAATTATAATTCTAACAATTTAAACAGATTAAATGCAGAGTATCAATGCAGAATATTGTTGTAGACTATATTATAAGTTTTTCCGTCAGGTGGAAAAATGTGTAAGTTCCGGGCAGTATCAACTGCTTTTTCTTGAAGTTGATACACAACTTTTCCTTAAGAAACAGTTCGATCGTTAGCAACGATTGTTTTGGTTGAGGCCAAATTGGTTAACATGTGAAATTATTTTACCCAGGTGGTTTCTATGAGCTTTAGTAAGTATGAAAAGTTACAGTAATAACACTGGCAGGAAATATTTCACTGGTCTATAGCTAATGAGACCAGCAAACTTATTTGGTTTGCATGAACGATGTATTTAAAATGATGCCATCCCACCGTAAAATTGGTTGCTTTCTGAGAAAGACATGAATGAAGCTTTAATTCAAAGTAAACGTTACTTTATTAATATAATGTTCATTTTATTTCCATTAGTAATTTACTGTACTTACTATACACTGTATACATAAATTACATTGAGATACAAAAATACGTGTGTGTATAAATATCTTACACTGTATATGTAGCTGAAATGTAGTGCCCGTTTTGCCTCCTCATAGATCTCGACAGGAGATGGCCACTATTCCTATCCTTACCCATCATGAATATCCTGTCACTCCGAAATTTCCTTTCGGATCGGGTCCTTTTAGGACTAAGTTTCATTAACATAATTAAAATGCAAGAATGTAAAATTGCTTTGTAACATGCCAAATGTTAGAAATTAGTATTACCCTGAATACACAACTTAACATAGACTTAATTAGTAAAAGATATGAAAAAGTAAATGTTACTCGTTGTTAACTCGTCATCGCAGAACGTCACATTTTTCAACTAAGAGATACGTTCTATTGCGAGACAAGAGGAGGCTAACTGTGACGTCTGACAGATATGTTGCAGCGATCTAGTGGTTGCACTCGTCATCGCAGAACGTCACATTTTTCAACTAAGAGATACGTTCTATTGCGAGACAAGAGGAGGCTAACTGTGACGTCTGACAGATATGTTGCAGCAATCTAGTGGTTGCACTCGTCATCGCAGAACGTCACATTTTTTTCAACTAAGAGATAGGTTCTATTGCGAGACAAGAGGAGGCACACTCTAGAAGTAACTAAATAAAATAAAACAGATTTTATAAATGCGTTGTTCAGTGCAAAGTATTGTAACCCAACTTTGGCTATTGCTTTCACATAGACAAGGAGCATGTGACATATTTTGTGAGATATAAATTGACCTACATTTCCAAAGCAACAGTTACAACACATTATTTATTCCGAGTAAACATTACAAATCACGGAATATCTGATCGCCAGGATTACTCTGGCTAACCTGTGTGAAAATAATAGGAGAAATTTATGCAAGCACAACTATTGAATTAATCACATCCCCGATGAATAGTAATATCTACGTCATGGGAATATTAATTTAATAATTATTAACTATTAGAGTTAAATATCAATGTTATTATTTATGGATATATTTAAAGCCTATTTTTAAACTGTAGTTGCTATAAGATTTTATTTGGATATTACTAACCAATGTACAAATATAACCTTATTTCTACAAACACAGGATACGTAACAATGATTTAGAATAACATATTTTGTTAAATTGATAGTAAATATAAAGGTAACAGACACTTTTTGGACATTTGCCATTGTTCAGTATTGCAAGTAATCAGGAAAGTCCGTAGTAGACATAAGTATACAATCTTATTTGTCCATCAGGTGGTTAAATCCTAACAAATAGCTACAAGCTAGTCAGTTGACAGTGGTCAATTATTGCGTGCAAGCCCTATTGTGACATGTGTTCCTTAGTTAGTTTTTTAATAATTTAGTGCCTGTTTTATCAATTGTATATATTATGGATGCTTGTTGTTACATGCACGTCACCAAGCTTTGCTAAAGGTTACCTAAATTGCTATGTGGTAGGTTAGGTATCCATATGAGGAGTAGATTGCAGTACTACTACTTTGTTATACTACTGAACGATGATAAATGTACCAAAGAATCGTAGGACCTTCATAATATGTCCATTGTTAATGCTAGACATTTTTTATGAAATATATAAATTTTGGGACACTACTTGCGTGAAACCTTTTAAAGTATATTGAATTTGCTAACGGTTAATCTTATATGTAGTAGTTTTCATATTAAAACATTTTTAATTAAATTTTTATCGTTATCGTGGGTCTTTATAAGTTTCATTATGATAAATTTTTAATTTTCAATTGATAAATTGTCAAATTATTTTTTGGCCAGCCAGTGTCTAACCTTTCAAACCTGGAATTAGTAATAGGCTTAATGCTATACCTCAGATTTCCGGTCTTTTTGGGACTTCTTATAGGGAGACACCAAATTATTGTCAGTTTTACAATTCGACGACCAATTTATGTTTGTCATTATTCATTCTATTTACTATTTTTAGATTACATGAAGCCCAGTGGCTACAGTAGATAATAACTCTGTTTTATGTTTAGAATCAGTAATAACTCTCCGACGTTTTCTATGAGCAGTTTTTATTGAGCATGATTCCTATATTAACTTGAAATCTATATACATTTTCAGACTGATTGTAGTACCCAATGGATCGTGTTACATTTATGTTGTATCACTGAAAATTTATTTTTATATTTCTCAGATTACTATAATTTTTGTCCCAAAAGTATTAAACATTAGTTTATTGTTAGTCACACGTCACCATTTTCGACTACAAATTGATTAAAAATATTTCTTATAGATAATGGATGAAAATTCCTACATTTTAAACGAATTCATAAACTTTAGACTCTCCAATATATTCTCCACGCAGACTCGGTGTCCCTGAAACCACAGAGAACATTCTTGTTGTGAACGATGCATGTTAGCGCTACATATATTACACTCGTGTGGCATATTTTCCGCAACATTTCTGGCGGTGAACTGTTATGAAGCTATCTATGAAACAATAAAAACCGTGATCTAATATAGTTTTAAGACAAAGTTTACCACCCAATTTGATTTTTCGATCAAGTGCATTGAACTAAAGACCGCATTTCGTTTATTAGTGAGACACGTAAGCGTTCTGTATCAAAATTATGCAGTTGCTTATATTCTTGATTGAATTTTTATATTGATTTTAGCTAAATAAAACTAATATATATATATGACATATATATATATAAGTTCTGTATGATTGATAGCACTTACTATTTATAAAACTGACAACTCTTTTTATTCAAGAAATATTTTGAATTTAAAAACAGGGCGGGTGACTGATAAAAGAATAACAGGTTTAAATACGTGTTATTAAATTAAAAAAAAATTATATTTAGTAAGATTGATTCTAAAAAAATGTTATAGGTTATTCAATTGTTTCTTCAACAAAGGCATTTCTCTGTTTGTATTAGTCGTGGAAAAATAATCATTAAATCTATATGTATTGTAGATATGCATAATTCGCATATTAATAACCTAAGGCTGCCTTTAAATATTCTTAGTCAGTACTTTAATGCAGCATGATTATGCAAAACTACGCTGACACTGGTTCCAATTAATGTCAATAATCATTGTTACCATACTCTGAAATATATTTATATGTATATATAGCCTCGTCGGAACTATTACGTTTTGTGATTCAATGTTTAATGAAACCAAATTCGGTTATAGCCATTCATACAAATACAGGGTGGAGCGCGGTAATTTGCTGATTTGGAAATGAAATAAAAAAATATGAACCTTAGAACAACTTATTTTTTATTTTAATTATATTGAACAGTAAGGGAATTTTTAAATTACATGGTTTTAAATAATGTATCTGGCAAATGTCGACCTTTGGCATCCACACACTGCTGCATACGTTTTCTCAAGTTTTCATTAACTCTAACAAGCATGTCGACTAGTATTCTGCCAATTTCAGCCTCAATATTGTTCCTTAGGTCTTCCAAGGTGTTGGGACGGTTGATATACACCTTCGACTTCAGGTAACCCTAAAGGAAAAAATCGCATGGGGATAAGTCTGGTTAGCGTGCCGGCCAGTTCACATCACCCCTCAAAGACATAAGCCGTCCAGGAAACATTTGCCTCAAACAATTCATGGTAACCCTCGCTGTGTGTGCAGTGGCACCATCCTGTTGGAACCATGTATCCTCTAATTGCATTGCCTCAAGAGCCGGCTGAAAAAATCCTGTATCATAGTCAAGTACCGTTCGGAGTTCCCAGTTATGGCACGACGGTTATCCTGAAAAAATTAAGGGCCAATGATGCCTACTCGTGATATGGCGCACCACACAGTGACGTGGTCCGAATGCAGAGGTCTCTGGTGGACTTCTCTGGGGTTTGTTTCACTCCAGTAGCGCATGTTTTGCTTGTTGACACACCCACTGAGGTGAAAATGTGCCTCATCAGAAAAGAACACAATTGCGTCACGCGGTATAGTTGCAAGCATGTCTTCACAAGAAGTACGCCGTGTCAAATAGTCCCGTGCTGACAATTGATGGACAACGCACATTTTATACGGGAGAAATCTCAGTTCATCATGAAGAATCCGGTGGAGAGAACATCTTGAAATGCCTAGAGCAAGTGATTGCTTCCGAGCAGAGCGTTTTGGAGATTGCAGTACTGCTGCTGTAACTCTATCGATGTTTTCCGGTGTTGTAATCCTTCTCTAAGGTCCCCTTCGTACACATGACACATTCCCTGCTGTTCTGAATGCAGTTACCCAATTTACATTTGATTGCCGACCAGGCACACGTCTGCGTGGGGGAACAACGAATCGTAAACGAAAAGCACGCTGCACTGCAATGATCGAGTGGGCATTTGAAAAATACGCTTCAACACAAAACGACCTCTCCTCTCGTGTCCACTGCATGATGGCAACTGGAAAGCGGAGGAATACAAATCTCCCGTCAGCCACTATAAGCCACGCCCACTCTCCCCTCTCTTCCACCAACAGTGCCGCCACAGACTGCAGTGCAAAAAAGCAAATTACCGCGCTCCACCCTGTATATATATATATTCTTGTGTGCGCGTGTATGTCTCTCAACTCCTCTTAAGCGACTGGACCGAAAATAGATGGTAAAAGTATTCAAAGTGTCTGCACATTATAAACTGTAAATACGAAACAGTTACATACATTAAATGGCCAATACTATTCGAAGGCGCTAAGTTATAATATATATTTGTCTTTCAAATAAATTTCTGGTTGAACTTAAAGCTTAAGTGTTAGACCACTTTATAATAAAGTTCTACACGCACGTATAGCATGCATCTTTTTATCATTTGTTTGTGGTTATCAAAACAGCTCAGCCTACCAAACATCTTAAATCGTCCCTAATTAAATTTTAAATTTGAGCAGTAATTGATATCATGAAGTAAAAGTCATTACTTAATAAATGCTACTTGAATTGATGTGTGTTTGTAAAATTCACTTGATTTTTGTATTATTTTAACTATTAAAATTGTTGCAACAGATTATTTAATTTCGTTACAACTATTAAAAACTGTATCTCCAAATCCTTATAATATTTTAAGAGAGAAAGCGTCTTTGCTTGTATATTTGTTTTGCTTTCATGCATAAATTATCCAACCGATTGCGCTGAAATTTAACATGGACATTCTTAGGGTACTCGGGATGAATATAGGCTTATTCTTATTTCAGCTATCTCTCAGGCCTAAGCCCCATTGGTCTTTAAGATAGGGAAAAAATCCCACATTCGCCTCTAAAGTTGTCGAGCATTTCTAATATTATAAACGTTGTTTTTAAACATTGTTTATTATTTTTAATTTATTTACCTTTATAGTGAGTATACATATTTTAACCCCGTTTCAGATATCAGCGATTAGGTAAGTACTCATTTATCTTACAAAATCCCCAAAACATTAGATGGTCAGAATTTGATAGGGAATAATCCATTCTATGCAGTCGGCAAGAATTATGCTAGATGAAAGTTGACTGGACTGTTTTTTTGATCTAATGTACTAATGACATCTCTACATGTCAAAAAATATTAACAACATGTAGAATGACTAATAATATACTTTTAACTCAAAATTTTCATCAAATATTAAGTATTATATATAAAATACAATGTTACTATCTAACAAAGTAAATAAGAATAACAATAAATATAAATTTGTTGATGTATTTTCTTGCTCGTAGCAACAAGGCAAACTTATCCTTGGTGTCGGATATATAATTCACTCGAACCAGCAGTGATCATACACGTCCAACGCCTACTAAATAGCGTGCAACTTAGCGGGTGCAATGTAGATACAAGAGACAATGTAGCCTATCCTTCACATTACGTTTAAAGACTGTTATAAAACCTAAATTAGTTTTCTTTTGACGTAAGTAGGGTTCCAGGGCTGTATATATATATATATATATATATATATATATATATATATATATATATATATATATATATATATATATATATATATATATACAGTGCTCATAAAGGTGGAAATAGGTACGAAATTACCTGCGGACCCGCGGGTAACTACTGGTTTATATATAATTACCTTAAAAAGTTTACCTGATAAATAATCATTTAAATATAATATTATTAGTTTACTTTGATCTCTTTTACGCCTCTCTAACTACTGTGATAGTAAATATTTCCATTATTACAAATCGGAAAAATATTAAAGCCGTCATTGCCTGATAATTTTGTTCAGATAAATAAATCATATCTGCATGATATTTGCTTCTCGTATTAAGTTAAAAACAAATCTTTCATATTTTTACCAAATTGTTAGTTACGCTATTATTGATTATTTAACTTTTTCAATCGTAAGATATCAGACAGTTAAAGAAGCGAATACTTGGTATAACATTAAACGTTACATTCACGGAAGCTACAACTGAACGAGCTTCACATCAGGAAATTAAAACAAGTACTGTCTTCTGTCAGTTAGCAATATCCTGATCACTCTCTAATGTTATTCTGTTCGTCTCAAGTATCATATAAAACTGAACGAATATCACACCGGGAAATGAAACAGGTGTATTTATTCTGTCAGTCAGCAACTTCCTCATCGCCCTGTAATGTAATCTTGTTCGTCACAAGTATCTTATAAAAGTGAACACGCATCACACCAGGAATTTAACAAGTGTAGTATTCTGGTAGAAACTTCCTCATCGCTCTGTAATGTAATCTTGTTCGTCACAAGTATCTTACAAAAGTAAACACGCATCAAACCAAGAAATTAAACAGGTGGAGTATTCTGGTAGGAACTTCCTCATCGCTCTGTAATGTTTTCACAAATTCGCGAGTGTGACAAATTTCAACTTTCTAGGACATGCCGAGTTTTGAAAACAAATCAGCTATTTTTTTGGGTTTGCAACCCTATTTCATCCCCATTTGCGTAGTTGATCTTCATGAAAGTGTTATTTTTCTCTGTAAAGCATGGGGCACATGTGTGTCAAATTAAATTTTTTTAGGTAATATAGAAATATAAAACAAAATAGAGCTAATCTAAGGGTTTCAACCTCATTTCAACCTCTACGGACGCTTGATATTTTTACAATTCTTTACTTATTTTCATAAAATATATGAGGTATACGTGTGATTGAAGAATTAGTGACGAATAAATGAGTGGGTGAGTGAGTAAGAGCTTTGCCATATACTCGTATACACACATATATACACACCGTACACACTCGTACACACACGTGTGTGTGTTTTGTGTGTGTGTGTGTGTGTGTGTGTGTGTGTGTGTATGTATTCAGAATTAATTTGAATATGGGAAAATTTCTCCAATATTAAATCCTAAGATTTTACACCATAACGAATAGAAATTTGTTACTACCCCTTAGTCTTCCCGCTCTGCTGTATTATATATAAAGAAGGAAAATATATCAAGAATGGTAGTATTCTATATTCTGTAGATTTTTAGGTGTTCATATTTACTATTCAACTACATATTCACTCTCATATGGGTGAAATTGCGTCATGGCCATATTGCTGTGTTGAAAGTACAGCAGTATTACGTGAAAAAAATATTCTGATTTGCTAAACAGTTAATAACAGTTTTGTATGGTTTACCTTAAGTTACCAAAACACAATCAAATGGAATTAACAGTCTCGCAGCTCAGAGAACGGGTCACTTTAGTGTGGCTAAGGACAAGTCCAGCCCTGAATTTTACAGGATATTGGATTTCATCTTAAAACTTTAGCCAATACTGGACACTTTTTTTAAGCTACTACCAGAAGATATAACTTAACCAATGGTATAAATTGAGTACTACGACTACCCTCTGTGAAGTAAGAGGATCAAATGGTAAATATTTGAAAAAGAACACTGAAAGTTACCTGGCGTAGGTCTAGCATTGGACCTCATAATTAACTCACATAATACCACTAATCTCAGAAAACCTCGTCTGTATGAATGATCTATATCCTGTGTAACTAAAACATGCAGAATTCCTACTTAAATTTACCGAAATATACTAATCAACTTCATTACTTTGAAGCGGAAGTTTGTATCAGTGAGGGTTGTAACAGTTTGACTAAGTCGGACCTACACATACTGAATTCAATATTGCATATTAAATTCAAGCATAGAAACACAGAATAATTTATAAGTATAATGGCAAGAGTGCAGACTACGGGTTGGGGTTGAATAAGAGAAAAAGCTTACAACGTGAACAAATTTATTCAAATGTAATGGTTTTAATTATTTGCTACAATAATGAATTTGATATTAATTAGTTATTACTTGATCAAGTAATAAGTAAAAAATACTGCCTCGATTTCTCTACAATGTTATAAACACTATTTAAGGCTTAAAATTGGATATATGAAAAGGAAACAATATTTACGCTTATTGTTAATCAAAATGTTTAAATAAATACTGTACAGCAAAGTAAATTTGTGAAACTGACAGTTAAATAAGTCTGCACAACAAACTGATATACATAAATTATTGGAGGGATGATGATGACATTATTAGCATTATCTGATGGCAACACGCATCATTGAAACTACGTAATTATTATCGAATATACTCCGTCTCCACACAAATATCTCTCCTATTATTTTCCACAGTTTATGGTTTAAGAGAAGAAAAGTTGTTGCTTTGGTTCTTAACAAATACTCAAAGCCTTGTAGAATAAGTGTATTAATGATTTATTTATTTACACAGTGTTGAGATATATTTCAAATTTTCACCGATTGTATTACGGAAATGAAAGCTCTTTAAGCAAAAAGCTAAGCGCATATTTGTACCTATCTAGTACATCTAGTACACTTTGAGGAAGTTGGTTGATCTTAAGGCTAGACTTATCGCTTATTACTCTTGTTTCAACCCATTAGCTAAAATATGGCATTGAAACCTTGGGAACTATTTGTAATCTTAATATTTTTCAAAATCAGAAGAAACATTAAATCATCAAAAGAACTTTGTTGTAAAGAATTTTTAGGAACAGAAATTTTAAGCATACTATTACTGTGTAAATAAATAAATAAAGTTCTTTAATATTTATGCATAGTCACTTAAATTCAGAATATATAATCACCATAAACACACTTATATCACCCGTTTTAAAGGTAAGCTTAAAGTTCCCACATACAATATTATTTGATAGTTCGCCCAGTTATATAGAGCTAAATTTTATAATAAGCGTCATGTTCACATAAACCAGCTGACAAAGTCTTGTTTTATGCAATAAAAAAAAATTGTAGTGATAATCAAAACTTACTATGAAGTATCCGAGTTTGTACTGGTTAATAATGACGCTCGTGTAACGTAGTTTTTAATTTGTGATCATCATATGTTTGTTTGTAATATTTTATACGTAACTTATTTGGTTTTTCAAATTGTATATATTATAAGTTTTCACATAGCACTATTGTAAATTTATATATGTATAGTAATTTATATATATCTATCCGTAAATATTATTGACGAGCAGCCTCTTTACATAATATTGACAGTTGTAATTCTCATGTTGCAAAAGATTTCTTGATTCTTGATCAGCCTTAATTTATGAGTAATATTGTCGGTAGTCAGGAGATTAGTGTAAGTGAAGGACTATAGTTGTAAATGTGATACTCGCTGCTACCTGTCCTCCTGTAACCAATCTTATGTGTTTGATTTTCCATGATTAATTTAAGAATCGACATCGACTTTAAAGGATTGCGTGTATCGCTCATGTGGAGAGCAGTAGTTTACTTCAGAAGTAATGTCAAACTTTGAATGCGAGATTCTCTGCCAACTTTCCTAAGTCAACATCAACTCAGATGAGCTCATAATGCCGCTTTGGTTCTTATTAAATACCAGATTCACGAAACACTGTGTTCTTATTACCAATCCGCAGACGATGTGTAGGATTAATTATTACTATTATAAAATAAATGCAATTAAAATATAGTGTACTTCAAGTGTACCTTCAACAGGGTGTCAAATAAGTCCAAAACAGGATTAGTATTAATTTAGTCATTACAAATAGAGCTACAAACCTTTACATATTGTTAGTGAACATAAAAACCTATTTTCACGCGTATTCAATGTACCGCTACGCTCCCAGGAAGACGACTGGCAAGAAGTCAGAGGAAAAGTTTTAATGGAAGCATGATCGAAGAGCACATCAAACCAAAAGTATGTATTAGTGGAATACAGTATCATAAACAAACCAATATCAAAGCCCCACAACATTGGGCTAGGATTAAGCTTTGGATGTCGGGTTTTGTGACATTATGACTAATATATACCTTTAATTTTATGTTGTGCTACTCGAGCTGTGCTCCAATTGCATCTTTCCTCTGACTTCCGTCATCATGGGAGCGTAGTGGTTTACTCAATTCTGTTTAAATATTATTAAGCCGTGCGGGACTTTATTGACACCATGTTTTCTTTGTAACAAACCTGTATGTATTAAAAACAAATACCATCTGTTTTTACTGTAAATATTATACAATATCACATATTAGATGGTAAATCGCACTGGAATAATTAATATGCAATTAGTATCTTATAAAATTGGTATAAGTATAAAATACGGATAATTTTTAAAATTTGTTAATTAAATGGCCTTATCGCCAAAGAATAACTACTCGCAGGGTTTTATACTGTAAAAATATAGATTTTGAGGATATGTTTTTAAATCCTGAAACTTGTTATATTTCAGTGACTTTATTGAACTGATTACATACTGATTGAAAAGATTCATAAAAACGTTTTTATAACGTTTTTCTCATGCACAATGATGTGTTCTACAGTAATAATACTTATAATAATTATTATTATATTTATTTTTAACACTAAAACAGATTATAGTTCTCACTAAAAATGTTTAAAAATAGACAAAGAGTTTAAAAACTTTTTAATATTCATATTATTTACTCAAATGTTCTTGAATTATACCAGAACTGTAAAAAGAGCTTTTCAGCACTATTACTTCTGAAAAAAGAATACGAGTATGTTTTAAAATACATGATTTTTCAGTTACAACTTACTACAATACTGTATACTCCATACCTTTACCAAAATCTCACATAAATTATAAATTTAAATATCAAACATCGAAATTAGTTGAGTAGTAAAAACTACACTCAGTGAAATAGAAGTTTTCAAAATAAATATAGGGTATAAAATATTTTGAGGGAAAAATTATTATCAACCTTGAGTTCCTTAAATTTGTTCCTTTCTTCGTTACTTTATTTTATGAACAAACATCTGTTGATAATTCCTTCTCCTCTTCCTCCAGTTTTAATATCAATAAAGGTATAATTGAATGTTTACTTATTTTTACAAAAACAATGAATATAACACGTAAAACAACATATTTTTGTTTAGTAAAACAAGATAATCTAGAATTGGAACTGCGCTGAACTGTGTCGATGTTGACGGCTACGGCAGTTTGCCACCACGTGTGTAAACATTTCTCTTTTATGCGACGGCAGACTCGGTGCGGCGATAAAAACCGGTGTGTGTGTGTGTGTGTGTGTGTGTGTGTGTGTGTGTGTGTGTGTGTGTGTGTGTGTGTGCGGGGTAACATAGACCAAACTGACTTAATGCAGATATCTGACAGCCACACACACGTCATCATTGTGACGTCACATTTGTCAGCTTATCTTTATGTTTCCACATTACAGTGTGATTTGTGTGAAGTATCTGACAGAGTTCAACACCACACGATAATGTGTCACACACAGTAAAGTATGATATACTTTCAGATATTTAAAAGGTACATAAATGATAGACATGTCGACTGTGGCTTATAAGACCGAATATACACACTTATTTTCAGTACGCAGTTAATTTACCGTGCAAAGTAATAATACGAAGAAAATTGCGCGTTTGAAGCAAGTTTAAAAAAATAATATTTTTACATTTATTATTGATGTTTAGAGTTATTTTCATAATTTAAATTACTTACTATCATATAGGTTTTAAATATTTCACTTTAAATGTGGAAAGTGAAATTGTTCTAGTGAAAATTGTGAAAATGTTCTAGATATTATATAAATATATATATATATATACATATATATATATATATAATATATATACATATATATATATATAATATATAATATATAATTATATATTATATATAATTTTAAAAATTTGTTTTAATTGTAAAGTAATTCACTACAAATAATATTATATATATTAGGAATACATATGGAACAAGATATTACACATAATGGAGATATTTATTTGTAAATTTTCCTTTTTGTTCTTATATTTTTTCTTGTTTATTTACATAATTTTAAAGAGGTGTTTGTGTACGCCTTAAATTGTGGACTTAATAATAACAAACGTTGTGAGTCATTTTTGTACTTAAAAAAAGTTAAACCTGTAATTAAATTATATGCTTAAATACATTTGAAAATTTGAAGATTCTTACGTAAAAAATTAAAGATTACAGGATTTGACTATCAGATCGAACTGAAACTGTTAAAAGCAACGTTGCTCGGATCGTTCAGTTCAACCGCCTTACTAAATACCTAGTCGAGCGCGAATGTGATCTGTTTTATTGTATTAACTGTTTATTGTTGTGATTGTTAAATATAACATTTCGTTGTGTTTTGAATAGTTAAAACTCTTGGTATTGTGAATAAGCCCAACATTTTCTCTTGCCTGTGACTGATGTGCCATGCTCTAATGAGCAACAAGAAAGTTGTTATTGAATTCCTTCTTCAGTAATAAAGGCAACCAAATTTGTAATTTTTTTTAAACAAGAGTCCGATCTCCTTTTAAGACAATCTGCCCATCCACATGGGCCAATGGTCTGTACAACAATCTTGTCAAACAATATAAAGGAGGAGAGTTGATTAAGTATAAGGTAGATAAAAACTTATAAAAAGTTCTGCTGTCACAGGCAGGATTTCAACCTGCGCTAACTCTACCTCAGATCTAAAGTCTTATGTCTAGACGAGAGACGAGACATAAAAAATTTATTCTTTCATCCCTGTCTAGACCTCAAGGTCATCGGCTTCCTCAGAACATTATTTGTATTTTCGATTATACTGCACATGACCATACAATATTACAACTGAGTTCTAGATTGAGCACTGTAGAGTT
Organism: Homalodisca vitripennis; assembly: GCF_021130785.1. NCBI lineage: Eukaryota > Metazoa > Arthropoda > Insecta > Hemiptera > Cicadellidae > Homalodisca > Homalodisca vitripennis. The sequence goes on from NC_060208.1 coordinate 144,561,291, forward strand.
AGACTCTATGAACCTTAAATCTTCATTTATATAGTACTAAATCATTTGACATAAATGGGTCTGTAATGAATGCATACAAATAACAAGACAGTATCTAGAATCGAGGTTACTGGTACACTTGACCTGAATCAAGGTGGTCATTGCCATTATTTTTAAACTTGTAACACCCTTTTATTGTGATCCCCTATCACTCTAAATCTAATTTTTAGTACACCAAAATTATATTCTTGACTTTTAAATTTGTATGTAAGTACTTTTAGAATACTTGCATATTATTATATAAATATGTTTGTAGCATTCACTATAGGAAACTGTTGTAAATTATAAAACCGAATGTATTAGCCCTGAATATTAGCCCATAAACTAACGATCCTTATATGTTGTAAAACTGCAAATATATGACAATATTTAGATTAATTCCTCAACAAATTTTGCAAAAAATCCAAAATAAAACTAAATGAAAAATCTTTTTTAAAGCATTGTTTTTTAATCTTATTCATATTATAAACAAAATTACAAATACGAACAGTTTTACATTGTTATATAAAATTTCATGTTATAACATCAGTAATATTATTCAAAAATAAGAAAAATTTGTAATTTAATTTATTTTTACTTTTTGAAATTTACATAATTTAAAATAATTCCCCGTATTCTTACACTTATCCTTGGCGATCCAATAACTAACTATATTACATCTAAACCTGCTTGTTATCGTATCAAACTGTTTCGGCACTTTAATGTATGAATTTTATAAAAATTATTATGAGGTTAAGCTGTACAATTATGATAATATTGTTTATTGATATTGTCAAATGTTGATGGTAACGCTTTAAATGATGACTAAGACTGGACTCATTTACAATGGAAATTGCATTTTTATACTTGTATACCCCCTGATAGCATTATTTTCATATGTCATTGTTCCTTTTTGTTTTACATTTATTTTTCGAAGAAAATTGCTTAACTTGAATAAGAATGGACATGGCTGCTTTCGGAAAACTCAAGCCCACTCGCAAGACCTTTATTACTTCCTGGGAAATAAAACGTTGTTGTGGAAGTTATGATGTTTCTAGCAAACAATACCCCTTGGAGCCTTTACGTTTAAAGGAGTTTTACGTTTCTATTACTCTGTTTAACATTTATAATACAAGGCAGAGGAGTGGCACACCACGTGTCGTGTAACAGGCTTAGCTGAAGCAAACTTTCTAATCTATTACTCATTAAATTCCAAGATGCATTGCGGTCAGACAGACATTCATAAAATCATACAGAAAATAGCGTCCAAAAATTACGTTAAGCTCAATTTCATGGTTGGATATGCAACACAATACAACTCTCCAGCTGTTACAATGTTAATGTGAACAGCAAGAATATATCACAACCATTATAATGATGACCATAAAGTTCTGCAGGCATCTGCAGTTTCTAAACTCAAAGAGGTATCGTAAATAGACGGGATGATTGTTCAGCGCCACCATGGTGTGATTGTTGTGTGTTCAACAACGTAATTCTCATCAGCTCGTACTCAGCCGCTGTTGTGTTAAGGTGATAAATCAATCAACATCGATGATAGGGCCTATAGATTTACCAATCATTTAGAACCGTTCTACATATATAAAATCCACCATGGGGATAACGTTGATTTTTATATAATTTTTATTTCTTTGTCTTTTTGTAAGCGTGATGTTAGAGATCAAAATAAAAAGATTAATAATAATAAATAACCAATAATGAAATGAATACGGAAAACAACTAGACATATATACACTCATATTAGGAAGTAAACACTATATTTAAGCAGTTATATCGATAACTTCTTAATTTTCAACATTGAAATTCATTTCTTGTGCGCTCACTGAGAAACTGTTATAAATATACGCATAAGTTAAATTTAATAATCTATTCTCTTTTAAACGGTTTTATTAGTAAACACGTTTTTTTTTGTTATAGCTGCTTAAATATTTTTGTTAGGGATATTTTTTAATATGTCTATCGTGGCATGTTGTTACAAATAACGTTCTGTTCATTATGGCATTTCTATATAATTTGGAACTGATATGAAATACGAAAATGAAAAGTGTTCATAATTTGATTAAATATCAACATTAATTTTAAAATTCAATGAACGGTGATATTTAGGATTGCAGTAAAGCCTCCAATCAGGCTAAGCCTTAGAGGATTAAATATTTCTCACGATATACTTATTAAATGTATGTATGTATGTATGTAAGGTGTTGTTTGAGAAATAAATTTCTTTCTTTCTTTCTTAATAAGAAGTATCCATGTGCCACTGGTAACAGCTGAACTGGTTAAAAGTGATTACACTTATGTCAGTACTTGTTCTCATCCTACGAAGATACGATGCTTTGTATCTAGTACACAATATAAGGGCTCGCTCTCTCTGTCCGGTCTTTATTGTGTACAGTTTCTGGTTTTTGAATACTGTTTATGAAATTAACGAAGTTTTCGAGTTTAGATGCCCTCTTGCATGGAGAATCCGTGTAAAAACTCACTTGTCTTAAGGATTTTTCTAATTATACGTTGCTTTTCTAGGACTTTTAATTACATAAAACAATGCAGATTTATACAAAAAGTTTTAAAATAAATTTAACTTCTTATAATTTATATATTATGGTTTTTACTTGAAAATCTGTAGCGTTTCTTTTGAATATGCATTCTTGATTGAAGATACGGATTTATATTTTAGTTTTAACTAGTAGACTATAGAAATAGATAGAATATTAGTATCGGTGAACTGAATAATTTAGTACATAAAGAAAATTATTGTTCTTAATTTTAAAAATAAAACCTATTTTATTTTTAATTGTATTTATATTAAACGCATTTCAAAGCTACATTAATTATTTTACACCATAACTTTTACTTTCTACAGCTTAAAAGTCATGTAACAAGTGTTCACTATCTAAACATTTTGAAGTTTGAAAAGTTTGAACGCCCAGTTTGGCAACTCTCATTACATAAAACCTAATAAAACTATCTAAGATTAATAGCTATTAAGTTGCATTTATACATTTATACATATATACAAGTGTAGATTAAATATAAAACTCAGAATATAAATTTTGATGACCACGGTACAGGATCTCAACACCGTTGCAGATCTTCACAAGACAGATGACATGGAATTGAAAGATTTTTGTCACGATCTGCATTGGTGTCGTTTAATAACTTTTTAACACAAGCAATGAATGTGCTTAATATTACTATGAATCTAAACTAATATAGTTTTAGTTAAAAAAAATAATTATTCCATAAATGTATGGCTCTGTAGCAGTGAATGTTTTAAAGAAAAATATGCTTCCTTACACAGCTTTAACTAATACTATACAGATGTAAGAAATGATAAAACTGAATATTGGTACATTTTTACACACCGGTTATATACCAAAATATTGAATATTGATTTTCATTTCAATTAAATTAATTTCTTTCTAATTTCTTAGATTTCCCCTTTTAATGATGCTGTTACCACACTTACATGAATATTTACATTTGTTTAATAGTAAAATGTTTTATTCAGACTTGCTATTTCATTAACTATGACAAGCTATTTTAAAAATAAATCGTACCTACATCCTGTTTAGTCAATATATGATTTTCCTGTATGTAATGTAAAATAAATATAAAGACTTCTCATAGGAAAAGCATTTAGCTAATCATAAAAGTGAATTCATTAATAAAAACTTGTTACTTTATGATTTTAACGTGACAACGTCTTAAATTAGGTTGCGGCTCGGAGTCACTCATGAAAAAGTGTAACGCCCGGTAACGTTACGATGCCCGTCCAGTGGGTCCGCCGCAAGGAATCCGCACGGGATAAAGCAGATAACTGTGGGTCCGCCGCACGGGATAAAGCAGATAACTATGTTTATTCGTGAAAATGTGGAGTGCTTAGATTCGTCATTTACAACAACTACAACAATAAAGGTAAATAATTGTACACTGATATTTTATTATCGTAAACTATGATTGATTGATTAATTGTTAGATTGACACAAAAGTTGAGAAACTGAGTTTATAGGTTATGTCATACTATTGACAAATGTTGATAGTGTTAAGTAAATTATTAGTTTAAATCACTCTGCAATCAATCGTAATTCAGTCGATTGAGAAGAAACAGCGCGTATTGCTAGTCAAACATTTAAAATAACAAATTATAACTTCTAACCTGTCATAACAGTGCGACCAAACAAACGAACTAAACCGACCAATCACCACGCGCGGAGTTAGAATTTAACTGTGTTTAGCAAGAATTTCAAATTCCAATTTTAGTAAATGTTTTATTCAACTTTACCATTTACAATAACAAATTTTAATTAATTTCAAATTATGTACAATGTTTTAGTAAACAAAATATATTTCTATAGTTAAAATTTGTGCAATTCTTATTTTCATTCAATTCCTTGTTCCTATTGTGCAATTTAATAATATTCATATCAATAAATATTCTACCGAGAAAAAGACGTTGTCACTTAAAATCTTCGCCTGTAAAACCGACTTTACAGGCAACCATAATTTTTTTTCACTTGCATTTCATTTGTCTTCAAATTGAAACTCCTTTGTTAATAAATACAAAACGTAAATATTAAAACGTAATGATTAAATAAAATCCAACAGTAACACACACACACACACACACACACACACACACACACACACACACACACACACACACACACACACACACACACACACACACACACACACACACACAAATGTGTGTGTTCACTATTGTAATAAACATGCATTAATTCATCCAAAAATGAATGTAGACATTGTATATAATAGTATATCAGATAAATATCATGCGCAGCACTTATCGTACATTTTACTATAAGTTAACTTTAATAATGAACATGATTAAAGTTTAATAATGAGGTTACCGTTGGAATGAAGATTCTACATTGGTAAGGTGGGTATTAAGTCACGTGGAAATATTAACGCTGCAACTTTGATTGGTTCTAATCCAATCAGGAATGTTTCTGGTAATTACACGAAACTGCTTCTCATTCTTTTCCATTTTCATTACCAGTCAATCTCTCAAGTTTAAAATAGACTTTTATGGGAAACAATCCAGAATAGAAATCAGACAATGTTTTACTACATTTTGAAGATTAAAACAAGAACAATTCACAAAACAGAGTATTTGAGTTATCTTTAAGGATTGTGATACGGAATAATAATTTTACACACTCTAAAAATTGTCTAATCATTCAGTATAAATTACTACATAAGAAACCACAATAATAGGTGTTTAATAGCAAATTCTTAACTTATCTCAGTGATCTTGTTTAATGGATCAAAATAAAAGTATAAGTCGTGAACTATCCAGTATAATGATAGTTAATGACTGATTTCCAGGAACAATTGGTATAAATTCAAATTTGAATCACCATAATTTCTATCGCACTGTTTACATTACGTTTTACCTATATGCCCTTTCCGTCATTCTGTATTTTAAGATTCGCACACCTGCATGCAGAAGCCTTCAACTAGGAATTTAATAAGAATCTTCTTTAAAATAATTAGTTGAAAGAAACATAATGTATGATTATTTATATACACAATCAGTCTGATATTAAAATAAAAATTAATATCGAATTAGTTTTTATTGTTGAAGAATCGTCTATTTCATTATTTTGCTCATAAACATTGATTCTTGCAATTTAAAAATTAAACAGTTACTAGTAGTAGTTACAATAAATGTAGCTTATATAAATTATAAGACAGACAAAAATGATACAGATCAGTAATAAGTTGATGTAACTTTTCAAACATGCAACGTTAACGGATATGACAATAGCGTAGCTTTGCAGTGTCAGCACGTACAGTATCATTTTGTCAGCCCGACATCTTTATCAGCATCGAGTTGAGAGTGAATTGATGTACAAAAGCTCTCAATAGATTTTGTGTTTTGCACAGTGTTTTAATCAGATACTAACTTAACTCTTCATTTGAATAATAATGTTGTACTTTCAAAAGTCTGAAACATATCTACTTAATCAATTTAGAACATATATAGTTAGGTTAAAGGAAAAATGTAAAGGGTTTCACAGTGTGTTATCTTCATTAAATAACTCACATATTATTTGTTAATGCGTGAATAAAAAATTAATTTTCTGGGTGAATACGGTAAGCTAAATTACAAACATTTAGTCGCTTACCACCTAAAATGGCCCATTCTTTGATTGTTATTTAAATGGCTAGTTGTAACTTCAACCTTAAGAATTTTACATATATTGTGGACCACGAGGTGTGAGGTGTTAGGTAGATCATTTGGAATTAGAATTCCTTATTCCGATATCTCAAATACTTTACGAACCGGAGTTTCCGATATCTTCATACGAGTTTCCCATGTGAGTAATGTAAAGGTGTTTACCAGAGGAGCGAGGTAACGAATCAGTGCAGAACGGTCAATATTTTGATATAGCACTTGATAGTGCTTAATAATCTACTTTTTATTGGCTTATACAATATTTAATATATTTTTCATGGGCATTATTTATTGCTTAATCCATTAAAAAATGGAAAGTCACACTATAAAAATAATATTTTAAATAACTCGTTGATTTCGTCTATCGCATGATTTGTAATTGTGCTTAGTGGCAGTATAAATATCTTTTATCTTTCTTTGATAACAAAACGAGCCAAGGTAACTTTATGAAGTATCTAGGCGTCACGTTTTTTAAGAAGTAAAATTATCAAATTTATGTAGCTGTTTATTTTTTACCTTAGTGGGCATTTTTATTCCGTAATCTCTGAGTAAATCAATGGCGTCAGTTATCTCTTTCCACATTTCATGTTGTCACTCGCCTGACAAGTTCTTTTCTATAATGTATACTTAACTCTGAATGTGTCTAAGGCGTTGAAAATAACATTTAGTTCTACTGACCTTTTATTTTTATGTGACTTGCTAATAATGTACCATTGACTATACTCCAAAAAAACGACCAAAGGTTATTCAATTGCTAAATGGAATAATCCTGCTTCAAAATCCAATATCAAGTACAAGAACGTATTGCTCATTAAAGCACAATATTAAAACAATGAACTTATTTTGTAATACGGCATATCAATAATGGATCTCTTTTGTATATCTTATGACAAAACTAAAATAGGTTAATAGGCCATATAATGAATTCTTCGCAAAGTACTGTGTAAAACCTTACAACAGCACTTGTTTATTTATGCTTTACAGTGTGTTAACTATTTTTTATGTTTCAACCACAGACCGTAACGTAAAGTAAAAAATATGTTAAACAGTTAATAACAAAATTATTACTGTTTAAATATTATTTATCTTGTAAACCACTATGTTTACAGTATATCATCATGCCGTATTCTTTCATCGAATATAATATCGTTGAGTTCTCTCTTTTTGTTAACGTTATGCAATTCATTAGATTACTCGTATTCAAAAATAAGCTCTATATAAAACGTAAAGACCGAACAAACGTATTATTTTTTATTAAAATGAATAGGGGAATTGATCCATTATTATCCACTCTACACGGTTCATATTAACAATATATATTTAAAACTCTATGGCAGAATGCAGATAAACACCAAAACAAATCACTAATCGCTAATTGATCATCATTTAGAAGCATCAAGGGACAGGGAGATGATAACTGGTAATTTCCCTGGTTGAGTGTTGTAGGCTCTACAGTCCCCTTGGTATAACCTTAATAATTCATCCATCGATGAGCATTGGGTAACAGATTGCCCATTACGAATCTGTCTCAGGTATTACATATTTTCCATTTTTACATATATTAGGGTAGACAAGTCGTTTTCTGGGTCGTCCTCATGGGTCACTGGATTATAGGAGGACCAGATCAAACAAAATAAGGAGTAGAGTCGATATGGTACAAACTGACTTGTGTGTATGCGTGCATATGTGTACGTAATGACAAAAATTTAAGTTGCATACATGTATACTGCATACTTTAATGGTATTATTAACTTAAAGCTATTGATTTAGAATTTTAAAACTTTTTACTTAATTTCCATTGTACAGTTTTGTAGCTAGTTCATCTATTTTTCCTGTAATGTACGATTAGGATGTTATTTATTATACCGATTCATTCATTTGTTATGCCGATACGAACAGTAGCCCAGGTGGTCAAGTTCCCTCTGTATTTTACCTCTATATAGGGCAAACGGATGCAGTAAACACACAGGTGTGTTTAAATTAGTAGAAGTACACATGTGCTTCAATGCGCATACGATCACATTTACAAATGTGCTGTTACATCTGAACACCATTAGAGATAATGCTAGGAGAGACGACGGTAGGGTTGTAATGTATCCCGCTTAAACGTATTGTCTTGTTGTTTGAACTCAATATTGCAATGGAGAGAGCATTATAAGCACAGGAGGCACTATTGTATGAGAAGTAGACAGTAGATAATTAATTATGTTATACGTTTCGGGTTTATAAAATGTAAATAATTATAAGATGATAGATTTAAAATTATTGAATCGAAGAACTGGATAACAGTATATGTATAGTGTATTATATACATTTTACTGATTAACACAGCAAATACTTAGAAGAGGGGATATTTTATTCCAACTAAACATAAAGGTAGCTTATATTAGAGATGTAGCTTATATTTTGTATGGTTTTGAAGAAGTGACTGATTAACTCGGTTTGTGTCTGCGTGTGTATAGAAGATGCGTAAGGAAATGTTACAGTACATGTTTACTGTACCATTTAGGGTTATCCCTCCTAAACGTATTCATATATGTAAAATTAGCGATTATGAGATGTAATAGCTGAGCGTTTAGGGTCTAATCTACACTAAAATAAGATTTCTGTATTTCTGTGTGTCCGTTTGTTCAAACAATTGAAATAAGTTATCTGTTTTTTATTTCACTTGTATTAATACTTTATCTTATCTTTTACTATCGTATAATTTTTGACGGAATTTAAAATTATTCTTGTTCTATCTAAACATAATGTGATAATATCAGCCATTGGAAGTCACTCTCCGGGCCAAAATATTGTCCAATGTGAAGTCTCCCACGTTTACCCAAAGACTGGCGTGCACTTAATCTGGTATTTTACTAATTAGAATACTTTAGAGATATTTATAATGGTGTGGTTGAAATATACACAGCACCCTTTACTATTCCTTGAATGCAAATTAAATATTTACATACATGACCACAGAGGAACAAACCTTTGTCACTTTTTTCTGTGACATGATTATGTGATTAAGTAAAACTGGTTCAATTCTGACTTCGTTTGTCCAGTATATTACACACTGCAGACGTGTCATTAATAACTGGGCAACCCATTGAATGTTCAGGAGCTGCACATCACTAACCGCAAATGACTAGACAATGGGTAAAAGTTTCAATAAATAGGTCTAGTTTACTTTAGAAGAAAATTAATGTAGTGAGGCTACCTTAAAGTTTACAGTCTCATGGGTGAGTTAGGGTCTACCCACTGTCCACTCTCACAGGAAGACGATAAATAGAACTATTCTCTCATTCACCCAAGGTCACATATTCATGACTGGTAGAGTGTGAAATATCCATCCTCATGCTGGTATAGCGTGGTATAGGCATCCCAATCCCCTTCCTTAACCATCAAGAGTATCGAGTCAGCCTAGAAATTCATTGACTTTCTCACGTTCTTGTTCTACGGTTAAAATGCCAATAAATATAACAGAAAGTGTTTGTAAGATTGTAAAAAAAACTTTGCAAAGAAACAGGAGAAAAATTAGTTAAATTTGTACAATAACTGATACACATTTCTTATCACTCATTCAATATTACACTCGCTATATATTTTTAATAATACTAGGAGAATGTATAGCAAACCTCAAATAAAATAAATTACTAGTTTATGGAAAATCCATAAAAATATCAAGGGCAAGTGTTACGTCATCAGGATTTTATTATGATCAATTAAAACCATAATATCTTAGCTACAGATCCTTATCGTGAGGGTAAAACAGCAAATAAGTCCTCTTTTGGGTTTATAAAATAAAACAGCATTTCTCAAAAAAAATTTCATGTGGCACTACATACTGTAAATTAAGCTTAAATTGGGTTTTTGTATTGGTTTGCTTAAACATTAGAATTTGCTAAATATTCCGATATTTGCGTGATATTATTTTTGTTCCTTAGCTCATATAGCAACGTTTTTGTAACTTTGAAGCGAATTGAACTACGGACACAAAATTCAAGTAACAAAATTACGGTCGACATCTTTCACTGATAATTAGCTTAGCGTAAGCGAATCACCGGTAGCATATAGGGAAATTTACTTATACCAACCAAACAGTTTTTACCTTTAAATTACTTCGGAATCATCAAAATAAATTTATATTTTTCCGTCTTCATAAAATATGTATAAAGGAGTGTGGTACACCCCTTCGATGAACCATTTAAATTTAAAAAAGCGAAAAAACACCATCTCTAAAATAGGTACCAACGACCACTTCTTCGTTAATTAATTACAGAGAGATTATCAATAAGGTGTTCCGAAAAGTAATTAAATATATTTATGAACTAAATCATAAAAATAAATGAAAACTTGTGTGAGATATTTTATTTTAACTGATTAGAGGTAAAGCTTTTACTGGTATACTATATATTATTCAATATTGAAGAACCAAGTGTATCATTGTTTTATTACACATTCTCCCATACATTAAGCTCCCTCTCTCCTCCCTTGGCTAAGGTGTGAGTTACTTCCTGGCAATATTTTCTTGTCTACTAACATCCGGTTTATTCGTTCTTGCGTTGTTTATTGGCGACATCGTTTATCTTACATTTCCTGTTCATTTCCATGCAATTGCAAAACAATGAGAATGATACATTTTTTCATAAATCAAAACCTTTTCACGTCTTACTACCTAGTGGTTAATTTTTAATCAGATTTGAATATGACAGAAGATAAATATATTACTGCATGGTGTCGTAAAGATTTGAGCCTTCTGGTTTTATGTAAAGCAGAAAAAAAGGAAACATTAAGAAAGGTAAGTTTGGTTAATATATGAAATTTTTTTAACTATAAATATGAATAGACATAACAATTTTAGAAAATCAATTTTTTAAAGTTCAAACTATGCTTGATGTTCTGCCATATATCATGTACTGTAATTAATCATTTAATTTCGAGTCCTAAAATGCGTAAATATAGAAGTGAGTATGTTTAATCATTACAAACGTGTATGCAAAATGGAATAGAATGAACTAGTTGATAACCGAACAAATCAAATAAGAGCCAAAACTTATAAATGTAAATCTCCTCCAGCCAGAAACTGGAAAAGTTTATGAGTGTTTTCTAGTTTATAGGTGATCTGTCACTTGAAACTCAATACTAAGTCTTTTAGTAAATACCAGGTTGATTTCCTTAATTTTTTACCACGTTCATTACACAACAACTAATTTTAAACAATATCATCATTTTTAGGATGTATTTGTAATTCTTATGTGAATGAAGATTATGTAAACACGACTACTGAGGAATCATTGATTTGTTTTTTCACTATTTAGGACTGACAGAATGACTAATGAAACAACTACAGAACAATATGTCTACACATAAAATATTTAGTAAAAAAGGTATATAATGTTGCTGTGTTTAAGTGCTTATAAGAAATTTTAACAAAATACATTGTTTGATACGTGAAGAACTAGACAAGTTGTAAGTCTATCAGCTAGTCTTAGCAGCGAAAGTTTTAGTAGTGGAGTCCTCTTGCTCACTATTACAGGGTTTTCTCTGTAATCTGAGTAAAGTAACTCACCGCAGTTAAAACAGATTGTTCCCCTCAAAACTATGCTACCCGCCATTTATGTGTACTTGAAATGTTTGATAGTTGAAAACTGATAGGCTCACTGCAATGAAGGTATGTTCAAAGAATGAATAATAAATATTACTATACTATGTGTTTATTTATATAAGAGGTTGCACCCTATATGAAAGTATGACTCGTAAGTATAAGTATTTAATATGTCTTATTAGCAAAGTCATTCAATGACGTCATTTCATTCGTATTCTAAGAAAACTGTATCCTTTTAAAATGTTACGTAACCGCTAGTTGCATGGTTTAATTGGTATCTTTTTATGCATGCATAAGATTTGGCGCCGATGTCATAACTTAGTGGTAATGGCTTTGAGTGACTTTCTTTTTGTAAAATTAAAATTATTTTTGATTTTTAATTCCTTGATTGTAGTACAATTACTAGCACATACCCGTGGCTTCGCCCGCAATTCTTATGCAACATTCCGTGTATTTGTTTGAACAGCTCCCACGATTTCAGTTACACTTGACTAATGTAGAGGAACTCCAAAGTCGAAGTTCATAGTTGTCTTAGTGAAAGCACTTGTGATGAAATGTGATGGTATTCTATAATATTTTTTAAAGTAAAATAAGTCATATATTGAGTACTTCTGGTTCGAGTAAATTATATTTCCGACGTCAATGTTGAGTTAGCCTTCTTCCAACGGTCAAGAAAATGTGTTAAAAAGTTTATATTTATCGTCATTTCAATTTATTACGATCTTAGTGTTTTTTGTTCCAAAGCTGATTTTGCCTCTCCCCGGATCAAGAAAATATTTATACATACAGGTATATGTATATACTGCTATGTGAAGCCTATTTTTGTCAAAATACAACTTAGATAGGGTTCATAACAATCTTTAAATGTATATTAAAAGTTAGGTTATATTGTCTCTTATATCTGCACTGCTAGTAGTTAGTCGTTTCTTTGCACGCAATGTACTAGGCTTTGCACGTTTATGACCACTGCTGGTTCGAGTTATTTGTATTTCCGACGCCAATTTTGAATTTGCCTTGTGTCATGAACAATAAATACGTCAAAAAGTGTATACGAGTAATTATGGCCATCGTAATTTACTCTTTTCTTAGTATGTATTGTGTCATAGCTGATTTTGTTTTATTTCCCAATCCAGACAATATATAACACAGATCGGAGAAGGCTACTTCTATCAAAAGAGAACTAAGATTTCTTTTATATCAGTCTTTAAATTTGTACTAAAAGTTTTAAAATATTTTTGAACATTTAGAGCTGGAATTGGTACGTTAGTTCAAAAGAAGAATCGAGTGAAATTTAATCTTGCACAGTTCTTGTCGTCCGTGTTTGAAAGGGAGTCTTCGGATTCAAATTCTGACGTTCTCACGTTTTAGGACATTTTCTAAGATACATTAATACTTGAAAAATCACTTGAATTTAAAACGGCATTAAAATTTATGGTTACTTCTTAGAAAAGTAAACAAACTAAAAATAATGAACAATGTTTACCAAAGAACAGTAGATTGCGTTTGACAGGCTCATATAATTAATATTACAACTTTAGAGACCAAGATGAAATGAAATATGTCTTTATTGAACACAAAGAAAAACATACGTACTCAATTGGCGAGATTCGGAATCTAAGTCCTCTCTTACAATTAACCATAAATTTATAAATGAAAACTTTAGTGTAAAACAGTGCCACAATATAGTACAAACTACTGTCCATTCAATTGGTATGGTGTATGTACATTCAAAAATTATAAAATTAAAAAAGGTTCTTCATAAAATTAAAAATAAGTAAATAAAATTAAGACTGGATGAAAATTAACAGACATTTACTCAACACCATTCATACAAAGCCATCGTCCCATACCCTATACTACAGAATCGTCAACCCGAAACAGATAGTCTTTAAGAATTGCCTCGTATGTGGGTAGTGAAAAGATGGGATTTTATGCTACTTTAAAGACCAATGGAGCGTAGCCCGTAGGAGTTTTCGAAATAGGAATAGGAATTTTCCTATATTCATCCCAGGAACCGCAAGAATGTCCATGTAAGATTTCAGTACAATCTCTTGAGTAGTTTATGCGTGAAGACACAAAAAAGGCACTTTCACATTTATAATATTATTACGATTAGGATTGAAGTCAATTTTTTGTGACTAACGTTATGTACTCTCTCCTGTAATTAGGAATACAGATGAAGGTGTCAGGGACTACAACGTAACATTTCGTGACTGTATTTAGTAGATATGTCATTTTCAGAGAAGTTCCAATTAATAGGTGAATATTCTAGTGATTAAGAATAAATAGGTACCTTAACTTATTCCACGTTTTTATATTGAAATATTTCTATGAAATTCATACATTGGCTTGTTGATCTAAACCATGTTTCACAGAAATCCACCATTATTAGATGTCACCAGCATGTGAGATGTCATCAGCATGGGGCAGCTGTACATGACAGTATGTGTATTGTCAGAGTGTGGGATTGCAGCAACCGCAGAACTTCACACCAAATCAGATCTGAGATAATAGTGGTGAGTGATATAATCAGCATGGGGCAGCTGTACATGACAGTATGTTGTGTATTGTCAGAGTGTGGGATTGCAGCAACCGCAGAACTTCACCCCAAATCAGATCTGAGATAATAGTGGTGAGTGATATAATCAGCATGGGGCATTACATATAATAATAATGTACATGACATTATTTTGTGTAATTTCAGATTTTGGGATTACAGTAAACAGAATGTTGCCATAAATCTGATCTGAGGTTATGGTTGTCAGTCGTATCATCAGCATGAGGCAGATGGGAATAGCAGTATGTTAAGTAATACCAGGCTGGGGAGGTACAGCAGACTTTAACTTTCCTAACATTACAAAATGGACATGAGGTGTTTCTTGAGGTGTTTGAGGGCCATTTGAATAACTCATTAAATTGTAAACAGTTTTGGGTAAGTAAAGTTAAAATCAAAAAGCTCATCAGTGTATTTTGTTACATTAACCTAAGTTGCAAACTCTTAGCCATCTTTGAACAGCTGTCATTTTTGACTCGGTTGTCCGTTTGAGGTCGGGTTTGCGGCTATGTACTCTACTAATATAGACCTTTAATTTGATATGCATATCAACCTATGCTTACATTTAAGATTTTCTTCTGACTCCTAGCGGGCCGCCCCCCTGAGGAAGTAGCGAATCACTGAATATGTGATAAAATAGATTTTTATGTCCAGTAACTTTGTGTAAGGTTTTGTAGCTCTATTTAAAATATTTTGAAAAATATTTAACCGATCCGGGACTTTTTGGACACCCTGTATATATATATATATATATATATATATATATTTGTTTTTCACTCGTTATTGTTAAGGATGGTAGTTTGTATTTGTAAAATGTTTTATCTTTTTTTGGCTTTGTTGGTGTTTATAGATCTTTATCACGTCTTCTTATTCATTCTTAGTTTTTTTATGCATTGTCACTTATTTTAAAATATTTTATTAACATTATTGCTCATTCATATATTTCGTTTTTTGTTCTTGTTATCCATTTATAGTTTTCTGCACTGTTACTTATTTACGGAAAGTTTATCTTTGCATTGTTATTTATTTCTAGATTGCTTATCTGCTCAATAATTATTTATCATTACTGCTATATTAATTATAATTTTATACTTATTTTGTACACTGTCAATTATGTCTATGAATATAAAGTCCAATTGCATGTTTGGCTTGTCCCTATCATGTTTAAGCACTGTTGTAATTAGCTACCTTGCAGCATGTGTATAGTTATAAAGTGGTCTTTGACCGCTGGAAGGAAATAAAATTTAAAAAAATAAAAAATAGAATAAAGACTTTTATATAATAGTATAAGACCCTGTTAACTTTAGGCTCTTCATAGCACAATCATATGTGTAATTAATTTAACCACTGTTTTAAATTTGTTTACATTTGGTCTTGAAAACATAGAGTAAGCTTGATAATAACAACACTTCTTATTTCAAAATTTTCTGCAACCACTGTTGAGCACAAGTAAGAAAATATTTAGATAGGAAAATTAAAAGTTTTAGTAAAAGTCTACTTTTGACTGTACATTTTAGCAAATATTGAATATGTAGTGCTTGGTGAGTACTATAATGCAGATATAAAAGAAACATTTACTACATAACTTTTACTAGAAATTTAAAGACTGCTGACTTTTGACAGAAGTAGGCTTTTCAGTT
Source organism: Homalodisca vitripennis (assembly GCF_021130785.1). NCBI lineage: Eukaryota > Metazoa > Arthropoda > Insecta > Hemiptera > Cicadellidae > Homalodisca > Homalodisca vitripennis. The sequence goes on from NC_060208.1 coordinate 144,577,313, forward strand.
AGCAGTACGCTGTGCGAATGTGGGGGAAGCATCACTCATCAGAATGAAGAATAAGTGCAGGAAGAAAAATTAAGGCACGGCCAGGTCAGTTTTGAACAGGACTGTAACAGTAGGACAGTTAGTTCACGGGTTTCGGCATGTACTAACTGTCCTACACTGCAGAAAATTGACGTCAGCCACCCTCGTCAAAACTAGGCGTGCATCTACACCTACAGTCCTACAATCCGAGTTTGGTATTGGTAATGAGTTGACTTTTGTTCTGTTTTGTGATTGGACACTGGGAGGCCAATCATAGGTATCGCTTATTGTTATAGTAGAATAGATACAACTTCCGTATCGGCGTGCTGGGGCGTTCTGACGTTGGAGTGAGAGGGAGAACTGCCTGGTTGGCTACCTGACCAATAGGAGCGAGGAGCGTCTGACGCGGTTGCCATAGCAACAGGCACTGTTGCCACATCGCACCGCGGCGACCGCTTCTCTGCGCAGTCCTCAAGTGCTACTATGACGCTGAGTGGGGCAGAGCTGGAGGGCGGTGTTTGAAGTATTTTGAAAGCCCCCGCAATAAATATATTCGGCTGTGAATGCAATATTAGGTTTTCAGAGTACCATAATTATTTGTCCTTCACGATATCCGAATTATTTAGTAGTTGTAGATTATTATATGTAGTATAATGGTAACATATTAATATCGCACATATTTGTGTTAAATTAGAGAAATTTCGTTTCTGACTACTAGTGTAAACAATCAAAAGACAATAAACACTGACGCGTTGTTTGTTGGTAAGTACGCTGGCGCGCACCGTCTGATGTTCTCTTCTCAGTGTTCGGTGAGAAAGTGACCTCTCACGGCAGTGCCGGCACCAACGCGGCAACACCGCGGCATCAGTCTCCCCACTGCTCGCTGCCCCTCCACACCCTTCCAATACGGAAGTTATATCTATTTGACTATAGCTGGTTTACTGGAAGGTGAGGTAAAATCGCTACGATACGCGCTTCTTGGGGTCTTTTGAGCGTTCTTTATCGGTAATTAGTTAATGTTTTCGAATTTATAGTTTTCCTGTACCCACAGTTTTTTCCCGATTTTTTATGGGAGTTTTGCTGTTTGCTAATGGTAGCTTTCTTTTGCAAGGATATTGTACATACTTTTATACAAAAGGTAAATAAAAAGATTTGAATTCACTTAATAAATAACGCAAGTTTATTACTGTTATTTATTATGATTTAAATTATAATCTGTATTTTATTTGAGTTTGATATAGAAAGTAAATTTTTTAGTTAGATTTTAGTGTTAGACAAGAAGTTAACTTCAATTTAATTAATTTTTTTGAAAGAAGAAAACCTTTTCTTGAGAAAATTTTTACGATACAAGTGGTCGTCTGTGAATTTGAGTATTACATGTAAATATTTTAGATTATATAGTCATTTTCTTGAAAACAGATTTTAGCTTTGAAATTTATTGATACAAATGTTTTAAAGTGATTTGAGAAGGCATTTCCCTGTCTATCTAACCTGACAATGATAATAAATAACTATTAAAATAGATAATTAAGTGCAGTTGAACTAATCAAAAAATTATATAAAGGGATTTTATTTCGCTATACGTCAACTGTGAGGTAAGAGTGGTTGCTCATGTCATACATGTAAGCACGGTACAGTTCTGGCGACATGTAGTATAATTTCAGTCTGTGGGTTAACAGTAACTGAACGGCATCACAGGTCCGCTGTGAGGTAATGGTGGTTAGGCAAATTATCAACATGGGACACCTTTACCTGGATGCAAGTTGTGTAATGGCAGGTTGTGGGATTATCAATTTAAGTTAGACCTAACAATATAAACCTTTAGTTTATATTTCTTATTTTTTTCACCTATAACAGTAAATTTGTCAGTTTGGAACATTTATGCCAAAGGAAGAAAAGTAAAAGGATTATGCAAACACTTGCGGTCACCCACGGCTTGTCTGTTCGAAGGACGTAGCCGCCTTATTGACAGAATTTATGATTTGCTATTACGGATACTAACGAAATTTTTCAAAAAGATATTTAACACGTATTTGGAACTTATTTTGATTTATTTATATTTTTTCAGTTCTATGGTAATAAATGAAATTGTAAAATAAAATTGTTTTGTTCTTATTTCAGGTTTAGCGCGAGTAGGAGCATACATTTCTGGTTCGAAGCAAATATATGCATATAAAGGTTTCGGAAACCTACATTGGTCAAAAAGCGTAAACTTCCGACCATTTAAATTTGCTTTTGGTCTAATGTATATATGGTGCTCTATTTTAATTTGCCATGTTGTCCTGATAAAGACTACCTCTACATATTTTAGTCCTACATCAATTAAACAATGAAAATATACACGTATATTGGTTTTCCAGACTTACTTTAATGAATAAAACGTCTACTAACGTCTCTTATAATCTACTTCCGGTCTAAGACAGTTTAGTTTCAAATGTTGAGATTGCCTTTTTTTAAACGATGAATATAATATACATATTAACGTATGACAAAAATATTACTGCGGTCAACAATTGTCTATTCCGGCCGTTAAAATTTACTTCCGCCTAATGTTTTACTTTTCCACGTATGGGTCTGCTTTGTTCTTTCGTCCAGTTGTCTCCTATACATTAACCTGACACATTAACAAAATTTGATTACCTCGCTAAACTTTTGCAAATCAAATTATTAGCCCAAGAAATTTTAGTCCTAACAAATCTTCTCCTCTAAATAAATTTTTATTTACCCTTACCACTTATTACCCTTTACTACCATGAATTTAACAAAAGATACCCTATAATTAAAACTGCTTATCATACTATACAATTATCATCTGAAACTAAACATTATTATTAAAACCACTTATGATCATTTCTAAAATACCAAAATATTTTAAAAATATATGTTGGTCAAAACCAATTTCAAAACACAAAATAGATTTAAATGTTGTAAAGCCCTGTAAAATATCATTTTGCAATCATGTAAAATTGCAAAATTATCTAATCTAGTTTAAAGTTTTAGCAATAACAAAACTAATAACTCGTATACAATGGTCTATTGATTGTATTTCACGTATCGTAATAAAATATTTGTAAAAACAACATTGATTTCAATGTATGTGCATATGCTTCCGTGTCTGAGTAAGGCTTATCACTCAAAGAGTTAGCAGCATTTATTGCCTTTCTGTTCACTATTGCTCTGCCTGTCTCAGAATCTTATCAGTTCGGCCCATGTTCTCAAAGTAAAAATCTATTCACCCCTACGTCGATACAATAGTTATAGTTCTAAGGCAAGAGAGGGATTACTAGTACTGAAAAGAGAATCTTACTTCACTCAAATCAATATTAATTGCCAAAAAACCGTTAATAAGTACACAAAATTACATAAAATAAACTTAGTAACTAAATTTTTCATTATGTTACCTGGGAATCTCTTTATTAAACATGTATTACCGTCTGCCCGATATTATAGAAAAGTTCTTAACACTTGAACATATGCTCCTCTATGTGAATGGAAGAATTATACTTTTTTTGGAGACAAGAGATCATAGGGCTAATAAGTTGAAAATAGTTCAGTACTAAATACGTAATGAAAGACTTTCGCTAAATCTTATCAGTTCCTTCGACTCTCCGGTTTATTACCAACGATTTTCTACATTCCATATTAAAACGAAAGATTTTCTGGCTTGTAATTAAGATGAAAAATTCTACAATAGACAGATTTCTTAAATATTTTATAAAAAAAAACTCATAAAAAATTCTATTTCTTAAAAATTGTGACAGTTAAATGTTCCTTTATATCTATTTCGGAAACAAAATTATATCCGCTTTCCAAAATACAAATAAAAAATGTAATTAATATTTTATCGGCTTATTGACAAAGTACGAATGTAATCTTGTTTTCAACATATAAATAAAAGAAAAACTAAACTGTCACATTATTGTTCTGAAGTAATATTATTTAATTATAAGTTAATTTTAATTAATTAAATTTGCAATTAATCTTGCATCCAATTGGTTATTAGTATAACTATAAATAAAAAATGTCCTGAACAAAATATTACGTTTCCATATTATTTTAAACGTTAATATTAAACAATAACTGTATCTGACGACAATTTATTACAGTTTATACCAGACACATAAATACAGAGGGAACACATAAGGGAACACATTTACATGTATTCGATCACATTTACAAATGGGCACTTAGAATTGCACACCATTAGGGAAATTGCTCGGAGACTACGGTGTTATGTTCTCCATGTAACATTTCAGACCTGGTAAAGTCTTGGTTACTTGAACACAAACTGTAATTGATAAAGCGGTGTTGCAGGGTTTGTGATACAAAATATCAAAACGAATTATTTCCAGAATTTCCTCTATGTAACAATTAATTTGGATTTAAAACCTCAAAATCTGAGATTACTTTTAGGTAACTCGTTGCTTTGGAAAAGTGTCTTAAATAATGTATTGAAAGGCATAACACAAGTGAGTGTTAAAAAGTTATATAATTAATAAACTTCAATAACAATGCAAATATTTAATTACAATAAGCTATACGTGAATGTTATTTGGCTAAAATAATAATATATAAACATATTTACACATGTGCTCAATTTTATATACATGTGCTCACTACACCAACAAGTTTTATATTGCACAGATCAAAAGGACAAGTTCCTAAATTCCCATTAATTTTAATTTTTACAATATTTCTTTCTCCAAAATAATTCAAAATAATTAAGAATGAATATTGACTGGCCTACAGTTAAAAAGTTCACTTACCCGCAGGTTCGATGACGATTAGCAAAAAAAAAAACTCTAAGCACTTTCAAAGACTCTAAGACTTTCTATAATCGTTACTACTACTTCCGATCAACTGAGACGGGAGGTACGGCACGTCTACCTCGCCCCACCTCTCAATTTCGTTTTCAAACACTCCCATCTGCGATGCGCGCCACGCTGATAATAGCCTCTTTTGTACTGTCCAGTCCTTATCATTCTTCTGGGCCTACTCCTTCTACCGGTAATCCAGTTACCCCAGAATTATTATTTAATACAATCGGTACACAGAAACTCCTTGATTTTTCTGAGACTTTAATGAATTAAAAAAATTTACTTTGATATACATTTCTTGGGGATTAAAAAACGTTTGCTGCTAATAATTTTGCATTACATAAACATATACAATCAAGTCTTAGTCATATACTCTGTTGACTCTACTTCTTATTCTGTTTGATAAGATCCTACACACAGACCAGCGGTCCTTAAAGACGGCCAGAAAAGGGCTTAAAAAAGGGAACGACTTCTCTTAAACAACATTTAAAATGTGCTCTATATACTGAGATCGATCCCTGGGGTAAAGTTAATAAAACCGTAGAATATTTTTTTCTCTTTTTGAAAAGTACTGTATAGTATTTTACAGCTTGCATCTATCAGCATATGCCTGAATTAATTTTTTGTGTTTAAACTTTTATCGTAGAAAAGACAATAAACTAATATATTTTGGTTAAAAATAACTTATCTAGCAAAACTAGAACAAAATGTAGCCAACCTTTTACAAACAAACACACTAAATATAAGTAAAAGTGTTTGAATGCATACAACACATTTACAAATGGACTCTTAGAACTAAACACTCTTAGGGAAATTGCGAAGAGAGACAACGGTGAATTATTATAACGTACCATGGAGCCGTTTACACTGGGTCTTAATATTTTACCCTAATATCAGGTTGGGGGCACCAATGTATGTGAGTAGTTTATAGCTTGAATTATCGTTTGATAAGTAGAGAAACGTATAAACCTTAACTATTTGAAGTATTTGTTGTTAAAAACAGTTTACCCCATTAACTTTACTAGTACTCACTCACAAAAGACTCAACGTGAGTCGGTGGATTAATCTATGTACTACATTTCATTATTTGTTTAAAATGCAAAATCGATACTAAGGTATTTTATATACCTTTTATTACCCATGTTCCGAACTTGATGTCCGTTAAATTAATTAAAACAATATATTATTAGATGGATAGCAACATTACAATCTTATCTTTCAACCACTTATTAGTGTCTTTAAATAGGATATGCTTTGCTCAGTTGTCTGAGTGCTTAACTCTCTACTATAATGTTTTATTACATAGATATCTCATAGATATTCAAGCTATGAACAACTTGCAACATGCGCGAAGACACTTTATAAATGTAATAATTTAGCCGTCAAATGCAACTAACTTTAATTAAATACCTTTATTATTATAATATGTATTAGTTAATTGTAATAACTCCATAATTTTCGAGCTTTCTATTCACATACTATTATTACATGGTTTTATTCGCTTGAATTGCATATTATATTAGCCAAAGTTTTAGGCAGCCTGTTCAGCCAACACGGAATACTCTAATGTCAACAGCAACCTATCGAGTGCAAGGAAGGATTGGTACGACTAGAGAATGTGAAACCGCCTCTCCAGCTCTCGGTACAAGGAATTTATTACACATGCCTATAGTACTTTTTACGCATAAAAGACTTATAATACAATTATAAAATATTTCTATCCGAAATGTTACATGACCTATTAAACTATATCTATGGATTTATAATCAGTAAAACGAGGTAGATTACTAGAACGTTTTCTGCGAAGTTTTAATTGACTTTGAAAACTTAATGAAGCCGGAATTATAGCACGTCACATTTAAGAGAAGAACATATAGTAGGAAATTTAAAAAAAACTAAGTTTCTGCATTATATTCCATTGCAACTTTAATTTTCAATTGAAATGAAAAGAACGTCTTCTCTACATAAGCATTGTTACTGTCGTACTGATTCTTAGACAATTTCAAAACTGCTGCAGTTTAAAAACAACTTATTTAATTTTTTATTTACGCTATGTTCTACTGGGAGAAATAGAAAACAAGCAAACATTAACGATTCGGAGTACACATTTTTGTTTAATGTTACATGACCATCTCTCCAAAAACATGGTGGCACGGTAAATCCAAGAGTATGTTGGAGAAAAGAATGTTAATGTATATTCCTTGTATTCCTTGTATATTCCTTGTACGTATATTCCAGTATTCCTTGACATAAGGACTATATGAACTATCCTGCCGATTAGTCCCTTTAGTCTAAAATAATAGATGGTGAATTTGAAGTCAAATCTTGAAAACGCTCAAATGAAATTTCCTCATATAGTGAAAATATAATTTTTTGTTAATTTTATGAAATGAGTTTCATGATGGAGTATGTATAACAAAATAGAAATCAAATTCTTTCTAAAAAGAGTCAACAAGTTAGGTTATTCAACGTGGTCAATAGAGTCATCGAGGAGAAGCAAAGCCGCTGGGTTAGTAAAATACCACATGTGTTTATTCTATTGCATGGTGTTTTAATATTAACAAACTCAGTAGTTTGCAGTGATAGGTCAAACTTTCTACCATTTATGTTGTTAACTCTTAATGTTAACTGTAACTCTTCCCGTGGAAATTGTGAGGTGCAAGACATAAATTTTAATTAATGTACGTTCTTTTATTTAAATTTCAAACATTTTTTCCAAAACTTATGCTGTTTATTGTATCTATCTATTTGATTTTCTACATTAAATACTTCCTTCAATTCACTTCGTAAACATTTGAGCCTTGTACCTTGTAAAAATTCTATTCAAAACTAGAGCCTTCTCAAAAAAAGATTAATAGCGTAAATTTGGGAATTAAAATCGAAGTGGCAGACCCATATAGGGCTGACTTTTGCAAATTGCCCGACTCTCGCACTTGAGTTTTATAGAGTACTATTTCATTCCGCGCAGCCCTTACAGTTCTGTTGATCATATCGTTCCATTACATTTGCATACGAATACATGACTCAGAGCCCTCGATTTGGGATTTCTCTCTGAAGAGTTGAGAACTATTCTTATTAATAAATCTGCTACATTTATATATCGTAAATATCCTTTAAAATAATCATTTGTCAGTAATGAGTTTTTACTCTAATCGTAGTTAAATTCTTAACGACAATTTCCATGGTATTAACCAATACATATTAATGTATTGTGTTTAATACTGGTGAATATTTAATATAATTATAAATAAGATACTAAAAGAATCTCTCCAATGTGATCCATATTGTCATTTGCGCTTCAGGAATATAAGTAATTATATGGATAAAAAAAACATTAGATCCTGCCATCCACAAAGTGAGAATCGGATAAACTAAAAGTTTAAAGTAGGACGCTTCGTTTAGTAACGCTTTGTAAAATTTGTGATGATCAAGCTTCGTTAGATCTGTTTGAAAGAGCCATATGATCTAAGGCCGAATTTGGGTGTCTGAATTAGAGATTCCATATTCAGTTAGTAATTTCAATAATTATTTACATAAGAACACTGAAGAAGCTATCATTTTTGCTACCACTGTCTGAAATAATATTTCATAAGTTTATTTGTTTGGTTTCAATCAATCCTTTTTATTTAAAGTGTTACATAATAACAATTGATGTTACAAATTTCATTTAGGATAAAATTAATGTATTCACGGGTAGGTTATCAAATTGTGGATCCTGACAGTTCTAATTATTATATAAAAAGATTTTTGTTTTTAAGGGATCACTTCTCATGTATTCTACATTTAGTCGATTCCAAATACCACCATCTTACATAGTAGCAATGTTTATTTATACTAATCCCAAGAAACGCAAACCAACCGAAGCTTCAAGGGCTATAGTCTTAATATTTAAAGTTTAAATAATTCAGTTTATTTGTTTAGGTGATCAGGGGGAGAGATAACACATATAAATGTTGTTGCAGAATAATTCAGTCCTTTTTTTATGTTGTATAATTATTCGTATAACTGATTTTATTTTTGATTAAATTTTGGACATCCTAAAGTTCTTTAATTGTGACATAATTGTTTACGTAAATAATATCTGCACAAATAAATGTAAATATTTAAAAATTTATTTTATGGTAAATAGTAAGAAAATAAATAAATTCTGTGAAATTACCAGATGCACCCCTCATTGGTTAGATGGGATCAAAGTGCAGTGTTTGTATATGAATATCCTCTGACTTTGAGTATTTTATGTTGTACCAAGTATTAAATTACGCAGAACTTCAGAGATTTGATGTGTTACACAATACTAAGAAAATGATATACATGCAAAATATATACCAATTATAACATTTCGAAATGTATGTGATATATGTGATCTTTAGTATATTATTCTGATTCCTACAATTATTTTATAATAGGATCAATTGTTTTGAACTATCGTTAATACAAGATAAATATACTATAGTATATAATTTCACATTTGTATATAAAGCTATGGATAAGAGATTGTGTTCCTCGGCCACGTGGCATAGCAAATTATAATACAAAGAAGTCATTCTGATTGGCAGGACAATAAAACTATTAATATTAAGCTATTTGAAACGGAAGACCTAGAGAAAGTCCACATCATAGCGCGTACCCTCGCCAAGGTTCACCAATCTTGGAATATTATCAATTGAATTAAAAATGGCTATTCGCGTTAATTTTGAGTAAATAACTCAAATATTCTCCAACAAAGGCTAGAAAAGCGTTAAACTGTGGTATGGTAATTTTTAATGAGTTTGTCTCTATATTTAAACTTAGATTCAACAAAATAGTTTCATCTGTTTATATCCTCCAAACACCACTAAAGTTTCAAAAAATCTCAATGTATAGTTACAGTTTTTAAGTAATAAGAGTAATAAAACAAAATTATGATACATAGTGTAGAATAGAGAAAATTAAATAATCTATTAGGTTGTAAATCGCAGTGTATCAGTGTACTTTTTATTTTTCATATCATCCTAAAAAGGTATGCCTACTACTTTTCAGACCGGAATAGTAGTAGGCATATATTATATATATATATATATATATATATATATATATATATATATATATATATATTTATGACAGGGTTTTTGTACAGTACATCCCTAATAATTTCTTAAGTGAATTGTGTTGTGTTTTAAAAACCATATAGTTAAGGTATCGCAAAAAAACTATAGATACCCGAGTTCAACTTTAACCACAAACTAACTAGGAGAGCTAAAAATACAGGAGTTACATTTAAAATGTGCCTTGTTTCTTCCTGCGCTTAGGCATGTAAAGAAAATTATTTTAAAATAGTTATTTAAAGTTCAAGTATGTAGGGAAGAACGAAAAAAGGTACCTGTTTTAAACCCTTCAAACTGAAATTTTGAACATTTATAACTAGAAAAACCTAAACATATTAACACCACTATTTTATGCAATATAGATGCAGGGTCACTGTTTTTGAGTATTTAATTTTAGAATTATATTTTTATACAATGAATGTTATTATGAAATTATAATTTTAGCTTTCAGTCTTGACTGGATGATTTTTTTTTAATTGGGTACGGTTAAGTTATAATGCTCTGAAAATAGCTCAAAATTATCTTGAGCGTTTTTGTGTAAACTTCAATTCAAAACTTTAATTTTTAACTACGGTTGAATTCAATAGATTTTGTACATTTACATGCTTGTTTGAACGTGGAAATCGCCAGACTGTCGAGGGCGGTGTCTCACGATCGTGCACGATTCGCTCGCACACTGGACTGCAATGAAAAGCCGTATAAGAACGCTTATTTTAGTAGAACACGAACATTTGGTGGTTTATAATTTGATTACAATGTGGAGGGGGAGAGCGCTTGCCAGTGTTTTTCACTGAAACCCTCCCTTAATCGGCAGCTCAGGACGAAAGATATGTTATTTAGCAAGTCGTGGAACTCGCCACTTTATGATTTACATGCTAGGTAAAAAAATATCTATTCTAATTATTATATACCATGGACTGACAAGAAAAGAAAAACTATTACTTTTTAACTTTGTGCAAACTGAATCTTCCTGTATTAATACAGTTTTAAGTGTTAAATGTTTTTACCTTCTTATCACAACATTGTAATGGTAATTTTTTATCTTAAGAGTTTAAAAAGGGCCCAGTTTACTTGTCCGGTGTCTGATCAAAAACGTCACACAAACACACACACACACACACACACACACACACACACACACACACACACACACACACAGCTCTGATAATTTAACAATTCATAATAGCTTCATAAATTACTATAAAAAAGGTTACTTCATATTTGCATAATTTAAGTCATTAACAAGTAGTACATTTCATAATTACATAGCTCTACCTCACCTATCTGTATCTACAGATTTACGTTGTTCCTACGTATTTCTCAGTTAAACATATTCAATAGTTAAACATATAGTTCAAACTCCCCTAACGGCCTCACATCATGCCTGTAATGCAGATATCTAGTACAGTACAGATTATTGATTATAGAAAACCGAAAGAGTCAGCTGTTATAACATTTTTGTGAATCAATCTTTATTGGTGTAATTTAGGCCAACGTCAGTTATAAAAATATCATGACTGTTAAATATAGTGTATGTTTAATATGTAGATGTTTTTTATACTACGATTACTATAATAATGAAATTATTCTGTTAACTTATCATTATGGAACTGATAACTAAGTATGTATACATATCTCAACCAATTTCAGATAGTAAGTGCTATTGTTTATAATATGAATCAACTTGCTATTATACTAGCGTAATAAAAAATAACTAATTCTTGAGGTAGGTTCGTAACGGGCAATCCGTCATCTAAAGCTCATCATTGGATGAATCATTGAGGTTAGACCCAAGGGGTCTGAAGCGCCTACATCACAAACGATGCTACTCAAACCCGACATAATTGCCAGTTATCCTATCCTTTGATGCTACTCATTGATGATCAGTAAGTGTTTAGTGTCTTTATGTTGCGTTTATCTGCATTCCGTCTTAGAGTCTTAAATGTGTATTATTAATACTAACCATGTAAAGAAATATAATTTTGGATCAATTCCTCTATTCCTTTTGTGAAAAATATTGCGCTTAGTTCGGTCATTACGTTTAATATAATGACCTTATTTTTTAATTAGACTAATATACCGAATTACATAAAAATTAAGAAATTCAAAGATATTGTACTGGAAGAAAGAATCCAGCATGTTGCTGAAACAAAATTTTTAATATCAACCTATTTAGCCAACACCGTGAACCCAATGGTTGAGGATGTACTCGTATATAAAATTGTTAACGTCAATAAGTCATAATTACTCATTTAAATAACAATTAAAAATATTATCTAAAATGGTTCATTTTAGTGGGTACACGACTAAACGTCACTCACACTTAGCTTACCATGTACTCTCAGTATATTACTTTTATATTCACACACCAAAATCTAAGCTCTTAAATGCTCTTACCAAACCACGTGTCGCGTAACTGGTTTTGCCGAAGTTGCATGCAATATTGCAAGGCATTCCATTACTGTCATTACTGTGTCACTGTTAAAATATGTTATTGTTGTCAGTTTGTATGAAAATATTTTTCTGACAAACTGGTTTCCAATAATGGTTACCCTAAGACCAATAAAATAGCTCGGTAACGGTCAGCCACATCCCATAGAGTTGATGCACCATCATCGAACCCGATTTTGCTTGTATGAAAATAAAGCTTCGTAACAATGTTCAAGACTATAGCTCGGTTCGTTTTATAGATATCGTACAGATAGGCAGATCGTATCGTATAGTAAGCAGAGACAGATACGTTAAGTTTTCAGCTACTTCAGTGGTAGGGTTCCGTAATGCCCAGCCAAAAACAAATCTTCAGTACTTCAAGAAATTTCTAAAAATACATTGAATATTAATAAAATAACTGATAGTAACAAATAACTAATCCTACAAATTAGTTAATAAAATAGAGAACATGGCTACCGAACATAAATAAACACTAGACTAACACTATATTAATAATAGGCGTACTATTTTAAATTATTAATCTGTCAATAATGTAGATTTGAAAATCAAATCAAATTAAATTAAACTATGAGTCACCACTTTAGGATTTATAAATAGTTATGTTTATTTAAATGTAGGCTGGAATTTATTTGAGAGAAACTTAGTAGAGGATTATTTTATCAAAGTACTCTTGGGGTTTGACTATTAAATGAAACTGAAACTTTTGAAAGTAATGTTAACCGTGATTGATCAATTCAAATGCCTCAGTAAATACTTGGTCGAGCGTGAATGTGTAGGCTGTTTGTTAGTTGTACCGAATTTTATTGGAACATTTCGTTGGGATCTTAGTTCCTATAGGCAACATAGCAAACTGAGAATATCATAAAGCTACAATGAGTTTAATTTCTATTCTAGCTATTTTGGAGAAGAAAAAGTAACAAAAGAATGTTAACACATATCTTAATATCTTTATTAGATTTATTATTTAGAAATATAACATGTACAGTTGGAGCCATCTTTCAATGTCTATGCTTAATGATGCAAACCAAGTTTTAGATAAATATGTCAGGTTTTTGTATGTTGCACTCTACTAAAGTATTATATTAATATAAATATCTTAGTATTATTTATTACTGGGAGATACATTTTTCATTACGCCTTGGTTACTTGTGCACTGATTTTTACAAGAATTTGCTAATACGTGAATTTGGATAAAAACCATTACATTGGTATATTTTCTTCCCAGTCATTTTGTAGTAGACTTAAACAAATTTTATCTCAAAAATAAAATACAGTAACCTCAATGCTGTAATAGTATAAAGTACTGCCTTATCATGGCAATTTGAAATTGATTCTTTTGTTGCCAACAATAGCTTATAGAAAATCTAATATTACACAATGCACGAGTACGTGTTCGTACTCTACACCACACAAAATTTCAAGTCTATAGCTCATTTTTCTCCTGAGATGGCCTGCAGACAGATGGATAGCCAGCCAGTCACACAACAAAGAAACTTTTACATCCCTCCCTGGCAGAGAAACGACAAATTGTTTCAACCTATTAATAAATAAGTTTTAATTTTGTCAAATTCAATGGTTAGATATATACAATCATAGAAATCATTCTTATCTGTTTATTATTAAGCTGTGTTTTACAGCAGTATTAAAATAATAAATGTCTACAGCACGCAAGTCACAAAACATTGTTTTTACTAGTAAGGCTTCATACGTTAATACGGCACATGTTAGAATCTATTAGGTTTGGTATTTGGATTTTTTACATATTTATTTAGGTTTTTTTATCGTTGATATCGTAGCTACCAATAAGACCTATGTTAAAATGTTCGCTAACGCCAAGACAAATTCAAAGAAGTAACATGAACCATAATGACTTTCATATAAAACTCCAAGTTAACATATCAGTTCTCATTCGAGATATCGTGTGAACAAATAGACGGACAGAAATTACATTTTTCAGACACTAGTGTTAGGCTTCGCTAAAGCTCAGTCAATTATAGAAGATCTCATTTCCACAACAATGTTTAATATAATTATTTTCCCCTATTCTTATTCAACATGTAACTAACCTTATTTTTGACGTGACAACGTCTTAAATTAGGATGCGGCTCGGAGTCACTCATGAAAAAGTGTAACGCCCGGTAACGTTACGATGCCCGTCCAGTGGGTCCGCCGCACGGGATCCGCACGGGATAAAGCAGATAACTGTGGGTCCGCCGCACGGGATAAAGCAGATAACTATGTTTATTCGTGAAAATGTGGAGTGCTTAGATTCGTCATTTACAACAACTACAACAATAAAGGTAAATAATTGTACACTGATATTTCATTATCGTAAACTATGATTGATTGATTAATTGTTAGATTGACACAAAAGTTGAGAAACTGAGTTTATAGGTTATGTCATACTATTGACAAATGTTGATAGTGTTAAGTAAATTATTAGTTTAAATCACTCTGCAATCAATCGTAATTCAGTCGATTGAGAAGAAACAGCGCGTATTGCTAGTCAAAAATTTAAAATAACAAATTATAACCTTTAACCTGCCATAACAGTGCGACCAAACAAACGAACTACACCGACCAATCACCACGCGCGGAGTTAGAATTTAACTGTGTTTAGCAAGAATTTCAAATTCCAATTTTAGTAAATGTTTTATTCAACTTTACCTTTTACAATAACAAATTTTAATTAATTTCAAATTATGTACAATGTTTTAGTAAACAAAATATATTTCTATAGTTAAAATTTGTGCAATTCTTATTTTCATTCAATTCCTTGTTCCTATTGTGCAATTTAATAATATTCATATCAATAAATATTCTACCGAGAAAAAGACGTTGTCACGTAAAATCTTCGCCCGTAAAACCGACTTTACAGGCAACCATAATTTTTTTATATGATACTCACATCCTGTCGGCGCTCCTCTGTCATGTGCCTCGTTATTTGTATTATATCGTAGATCGGATTCCCAAATAACACAAGTCATGTTGAAACAGTTATTGATTAATTTGGCTCTCTTTCATTCCAATAAAACAAGATGTTATCAAATTTCAATTCAACCGATTCAACTGATCTGATCTGTCTGAAAACCAACAATACCACAGATTGGCAGCTGGGCTGAATTGCAGATTTATTCAACTTACAAAGAGACATTTTACAATATTTAATCCGATTGTATGATTCTATAATTATAATTAATGCCTCCTATTTAATTACTTCAAATTAGTTTTATCTCGAAAATATAGCAACTACGTTAATGGATTAAACCAACCCTATTGCAACATCTATGTACTTTTAGGTGTGAATAGGATCAGTGTAGTTAATTATGTAGATGAACAAAATGATTCATTTTGATAGCATCTACTGTAATTATATTTTGTTGATAGAGCAAATGCAATTGAACAAATAGCACTCGTTTGCTGGATGTGCATGTTATCATTACACCACAGAGTTCTTATTTTTATTATATCTGATATATATATATGTATATATATATATATATATATATATATATATATATTTATTTATTTATACGCATATAGGTTTACTGCTTATATAATACAGTAGCGTGTGTGTTAAAATGTCTCAACGCTTTAAAATCCCATAAGTCCCGAATCCCAATTTTAAAATCGATTTTTATTTGTTATCGGTAAATAATGTCCGGTCGTAATGTTGTTTTTGTGTTGTTCAGTGACTTGATATGTGCAGCTACATTAGTGATACTTGCCCTAATCACTCATATAACCTTCAGATAGAAGTATATGATTGAACATTTTAGTGCAAACTTTTCTGTTGTTAACCATGATTAGGATAACTTCGTAGCCACATATTATTAGTTGAACTGATAAATTAATGTTATAGCCTCTGACCTAAGTATATTCTGTTGATTTTGACAAATGCTAATGAACGAATAACACTCGCTTGCTGGATGAGCAAGCTAACATTACAGTATAGAGTCCTTGTCCTTTATTTTTTATCAGCCTTTCTTCTATATATGTAAAGTTCTGCTTACCGTAGTGTGTGCGTTGAAATGTTTCTACGTTTTAAACACACGTGAATCACAGCTTAAATTGATTTGTGTTTGTTGTGTGCAAGTATTTTACAGAGGACTTGTGTTCAGTGCCTTGTTCTCTATAGTAACATGATTGTACTTGCCCTAATTACTCTGAACCTTCACATATATGCTTAATTTTTTATATACAACCTTCACTGCTTTTAAATATGGCTAGAGGGCCTCAAAGCTAAATATTGTTATACTTATACTTTGTGTGTATGCTTAACCTTATGTCAGAGATTTTTGACATCTGACAGACTAATTTCCGATACGCACTAGCATTAGTTTATATTTTTTTTCATCGATTATGGCGAATGTCGGAAAGCCTGTTATACTTTGAAGTTTTGATTCATACAGCAATTCTTGCAACATACGGACTTTTGAAAAAGGGTTTACTATAATGATCAAATGACTTGTCGTCAACAGTAGCTAGTACTTATATCGTACCAAGAGGCAAAAATAATTCATGTAATTTAATTGAACAGTCAGAAAATATTTTCGACTGTCGCATTACTAATACTGACTGAATCACAGGTCATTTACAGTCACTGTCTCGCCTCAATTAATTTATTTTAAATGTGGTTCTTCATACGTAAAGTCTAAGCTTGCAGGTTTAACGTCTGCATTTGTAAATTATGAAATTATGAGAACTTCTACACTGTGGCATATACTTTGTGGTTTGATACAACTTATTCCCGATCATATTATTTTGACATTGTGTATTCCTTGAAATAGTATCATATTTAAAACGTTTTTTCTATAGAAAATAAAAAGAATACACAATGTTATTAAGCATACAGAGGGATACGAATATAGTCTCACGATACGAAGAATGACGCTAAAACAATATCTCACCAGTTCTTGAAGCCTTGACAACCAAACAGAGTTCTAAATTTATAAATTTAAACTTATACATGTGAAAATAAATCAAACATATTCTATATTTTTAAACATGTAGGATTAGTTTAGGTGTTATGTAACATTGCTTAGCTTCTTAAAATATTTATTATTTTCGAAATAATTTTTTGAATCTTGGTAGATATGTGCAGCTTACTAACTCAGATACCAAACATTTGGATCTGAATTCATCATATTTGGAGTTAGTTTCCATTTAAATATTTTAAAATCTAACTACACGAAGATAAAAGTTTAAAAACTTACTAATATTGATGGAATACAAAGGAATAAACCGTTTGTATAATATTTAGTCTATTATTAGGAAAACCCTCCTAATAATGTAACGAACGAATCAGTCATATATAATTGATAACTGCAAGGACGATAAAATATTCGTTTACGACTAACTGTACAATTACTCCACAATTCTATCTCCTACCAGTTTCTACATTCCAAGGCAGAGCTAAGTAAAGCTTCAGTACAAGTTGTACGAGAACTTCCACTCCAACTGTACAGCTTGTCGTGAACTTGTGTATTGGGACTCATGTGTGTGATATAGTTACAGGCAAATTGAATTACGTACTAGTATTAGCTAACAATAATGTTATAGGAATAGTCTTTACAATATTTTCTTTCATCGTGTGAATGTGACAATAAATGAAGCTACCGCATTGTTAACAGACAATAACAAAGATTCAGAGAAACGCTAAGATAAGAATTAAAAACTATGTTCATGTGTATGCGTAGTAGTATATGTCTAGTAATGATGTATATGCCTTATACGTCCTGGTATAAGTTTAAAGTACGGTAGCACGAAGTAAATACAAAATAATACAAAGTGAATTACAATGTTACATTTGATTGAATTGAAATTATTCACAGTTTAATATTTCACTAGATATATATAATAGAACAGTATCATTATTTTTACTAAAATATTACCATATTTGTATAAACACTGCCCTTATTTTATTCTTTTATAGTTCCAATGATATGTAACTCAGCAAACTAAATATCTTTCATGTTTAGATGAATCAACATATTGGCTTTTAACATCCAAATTAAATATAAAATATTATTCTTTATTTAAATGTCACTTAAAATAATGTCGAAGTCAACATATAATACCGAGAGTTTTCATTACGCTAAACGCATATTAATTTTTAATATACCTTATTATTGCTGATATTAATTGTTCAAAATAAAAGTATATGCTGATCAGTAATTATTACTTCCAATTTTCTTGATGAATTATAAATTAAGAAATGCACGACATGGCCATGTAAAGACTAGTTGGCTGTCAACCGAGTTACATTATTTATTTATTTATTTCCAACGGACATACTCTCCATTTTTTTACATTCAAGATCCATATACTTAACTATTAACAACTTAACCTAAACAAGAAACTCTACAACAAAACAGGTGAAAGGCTGAAAAATGATATTAACATAATACACTATTGCAAGGCATGATATATAACAAGAATAAATATGTATATAAATGTTTTAAAACTGTAACAATACCATCATGAAAGACCGCAACAATAAATAAACTATAACAATAGAAATAATATAATAACAGAAATAAAATAATAAACTATAACATAACATAACAAGAATATTCATAACAATGTCTCAAAAACAGCAACAGTAAAAATAACAATAGAGATGAAATAAACTACGGCGTACAATAAACAGGGAATATGAAAAAATCTATGTAGGCAGCAAGTTAGCAGCGAAAGACAACAAAAGCTGATGTGTAATATGATAGAAATTAAGTGGAGGCATTTAAGTTGGTAGCACTGCACCTTTCACTTTCCACTTCAATGTTCTCACACCATTGTGGAACAGGTCGACAGTTACAGGCAGGTTGTTGCCGGCCCTCTGCAGGCGTGCCACCGTGCTGTTTGCTGCGTAGTTTGTCCCATAGTGTTGCCTGATGAAGAGGTAATTGGAACGAGTGCTGGATGGTGTCTTGAAATTGAGGAGTTGAAGGACGTCTGGGCAAACCATCTCACCGTTCACCAACTTGTGGACAACCACTAAGTCGGCTACAGTCCTGCGAGTCTCAAGATGTTCTAGTTCAAGTTTGGAGTACAGATCATCAATTGGTACTTGTTTGATGATAATTTGATGGTAACATTATTTTTGCTTAGCCTATATTTTAAAAGTTTTATAAAGCAAAACAGTTTCTCAATCGAAATTAATACGTGTGTACACTCACTTTTCCTGTACGTAAACATGAGGCTAGTAAAATAAATTATATTAGTAATGAAAATGTTATTAAAATGTGCCTGAAATTCACCATTTAACAATTATTAAAGTTTTTTCCCAGAACATTTTTCCAGATTTTTTTCCAGAAAATCTATCTTAAATATTTGAAAACATTCTGATGGATAACAGAAATCTAGTAATACGAATACACACTATACCAAATAAATAAAATAGGTTTAGTATAAAACTTTCCACTTGATGTACTTAAAAATGAACGATTTCATATTCAAACCGTTAAAAGCTGCATTGATTACCTACAGTGTAGTTTCACAAGACCGAAAAACATCTTTCTTCATTTCTAGTGGCAATAGTTTGATGGACAAATTCTGAGAGTTCTAATAAATAGTAGACCTCATTACTAACATACATATTCGCTCTAGACTACCATTTATTTATCACTCTCCAGATTGTTTCCATACTGAATTTAACTGTTTGGAACTGAGTATCAAGCGTTTATAACAGCAGCTGGAGTTCATAATTGAACATGTTTGATATCACTTACAATTCTACAACATTTAAATTAAGCCTGTTAATTAGAAAGCTGAATAGCTTATAACATGTCATAATGAAGCGTGTCTGTATTCAAAGGGATTCAATGAGGTTGTTTATTATCGGCAATATTTAAAAAACTTGAAAATGGATATTAATCTGTACATATATTACAAAAAATAGAGATGTATTGCATTAGTGTAACTAGTAATTTATTGTACGTCATTAAAATAATAGTATTCAGAGATATTCTAAACCCTATAGTTATAAATATTATATATAGGCTGTATATTCTATTCATAAAGTGCTACTATAACACATTTGAATATTATATAACTGTTAAAATGTTTCAAACCCTGAGAACGATATATGAAGAGCATTTCATATATGAACCATCGCCCTTTCCATTTCGTTAGAAAATGTTCTGCATGTTAATGTCGTCATATGTCCGCTATTGCTACACAGATGATAGCCACGTGACCGACATTCTAATTTGTGCATGCCGTTACCCATATTAGTATATGAGTATTTTTACTAGATTTGATACTAGATAGTAATTGTAGTTACATTTCATAAACAAATAAAAGATGAAAAATCTTTAAATTATTACATTTATGAATAAACTCAGATTAAATCTTATCATGGTTTCTTTTTATTCTACAGGTAAAAATCAAATTTGAGGCTTAAGAACAAATATTACATTCATTCCTAAGAAACTGGAACACCAGCTAGGCCACTACAATATAAAGTAGTACATCTTAAAATGATGTCTGTAAATGATGTCTTGAATTAGTTTAATGCATATCATTCTCTGAAAATCTGTTATTTTAACGAGATTAAATTACTACTTACAAGCGTCTTCTATAAATATACACTTCGTCGTGTCCGACTATCAATATCAAAGACCTTTAGTTTCTATGATTGATATTTCAGCTCATTTTACTTTTTAGTTTCAACATCGTTGCAAAACATTTTTTTATATTTTAAAAACTTTCTTAAAATATAACTTAAACTCTTTTCTGGACATGTACAATATTTTATTTAGCATAGTCATTGCACAATCTGTTTTGGTACACCAAATTTAGATATGTTCCTTACGAGTAATAATATTCAAATTTTAATTTCTAACATTTAGATTACGTAATGACGATCTCGGCCCTACAAAAAGCATCTGGGTAACATTATTGTCACTCTTTAGTACTTTACATTAATATAGAAAGTAAGAGAGTAATAACATTGTATATTGTTGTATTGTATAACATTGTATATAATCGGATAGTGTTTGTTACCATCTGACACTTAGATGTCCTTACTTTTGTTAAAACAGATAATTTACAATATATTATATAACTACTTTAAATTAGTTCAGCTAATAGTTATTTGACACATAAAATTTTATCCGATTATATTTAATACTTAACTTCCTTACTGCTATACTTGAAATACATTAAAAGCAATGCAAGTGTTCAATAATAATAACAGTAACCATAGAAATGTTCAAAATGTATAATTTTAGCTTGAAAATAATTACCTGCGTGAAATGTTCACCCTTATATTCTCAGCTCCAATTTGCACCAAACGCCGATCTGTGATGTTCAATACCGCCTCTGTCACAGTTCAGTCAACTGTAACATTCCATCACCAGGCAGGGAATATTACATTCCTTTTAACTTAACGAAATTCGATTCTTGATATTACTTTTAATAAACTCCCTAGAAAGAAGTTGTTTTAATAAGTTGATGATTGTTGAAAATAAACTTAATATTATAAAGTTTTAATCTATATAATTCATAAAGCATCACCCAACAGTACAAGTATTCAGTAGTGACATTAACAGTACACATTATGACGATTGTTTCTTTATTTGTCTCATGGCTCCTCAATTATGATTGAAATAGCACGGAGGATAGAAATCTTGTTTGGGATAAAGATAGCCCTATATAATAAATATGTTTTAAATTGCTGATTATATTCATTTTGTGTGTTTTAAATTAATGTCTTCAGATTTCTAAACAAAAAACTTAGAACGATACAGGATACGGATTAAGCTTTACTTCGATGTCATGAGTTTTGAGAGGACCAAGGCCTTGATGAGTGTTCTATGTTCTTTCTGATTTTTTAACGTCAATCCTCATTCAGAATGATATTGAAGAGTCAAATTTACGGATAATTTTCTTGTATTTATGTACTTTAATATCTATTATATTTTAATTAATACTTTTCTTCAGGTCTCCAAAATCGTAGTCATGGTCAATTAACATAAATAGATATCTCTGACCTATACCATTCTTCTTTTGTGACGGACACATTTAAATAATCAGTTGCCCAAATTCCCCACTCAGTACTAAAATCGAAAACTATCTCTACTGCGTTGCTTTTAACGTTCCAATAAATGTTGCAGCCGGGCATGGTTTAGCACTTTAACTGTTTAGCCCAAATGTTTCGGTATAAATAATCTTTACGCTTCCTTTAGAGTAGCTGGGCAGTATTGTATTTACGGTTCTTTCAATACAAGGCTATGGATTATAATAGGAACAATAGTGATGTGTTTTATCAACATGTGAAATCACGTGAAAAGATAAGTGAGTAAGTCATTCGTTATTATTTTCTTAAGACAAATTACCAGTAGCTATATTGGTATTTTTACTAAATAGTGCAATTTTATGGCAACTATTCCTGAATATTATTAAATGTTTAATTAGGGCTACCTCCATTATGATAATGTCCTAATAATTGTAATAAAACATTTGTATAATAATCTGAAATTGTATTTCTGTTCTTAGATATGAATTATTAATGTAGACTTTTACTGCCAATTCTCTTTTACTGTAATTCTCATTGGTATTTTGCATCTTAATAAGATTTGCTTGCTTGTCAAATAGTTCACTGAATAAACAAACGGAAGGTCATGTGGAGAAAATTTTAAAATTTACATTCATCTTCTATCTTTCAGTAATATATGAAAACAAAAGCATCTTTTAAAATTCTAGAACTGACTAGTGAATGAGTCCAACAGTTTGCATTATAACGCGAAAACAACTGATAAGCCTTATAAATAATTACAACACTATTCTTACGTCTTACCATATCCATATTGAATAACAGATTATGCCAGATTAAGCTAAACAAGTACGTATACATATTCAGTTGGTGCACAGCGCGCCTCGATCTTGTTATTGTCAACTAAATACATTTTGTAAACGAAATTACGTTGAGGCTAAGAGCCCTTTATTTCATCTAACCTACTTCAAAAGCAGCCTAGTACGCCATCTGCGTTTACAAAAAGGTATCATTTTAATTTCTTAAACTTGTAATTAAAATTAATAAATAAGAGAATCAGTACCCTAGAAAACATAACACCTCATACTTTTATTCTTGCCATGTAATATAAAATATCCAATTACCTACATAGCACTCAAACCATATAAGATAGCACTGTCCATCTCCACAGGACTGCAACTACAGCGTTCAACTTGTTTTACTTACCGAAGTGGATACTTCAATGCTCCGAAGTACATTACTTGTGTATATTATCTTGCATTTGAAAACTAGTGTAAAGCCTAATCAAATTTAGAATTGCACGTTTACAGACTACCAAATATCTCGGGGAAATGGTCGTGCATGATAATTCAATTTTAATACACCAAAATCGTGTTTCTATAATGTAACCAAGGTTAATTACGAGTTATTTCATTATTTGGTCACCGTAGCAGTAAACAAATTACTACTATACATTGGCTTTCCGCTCAGTACCTGAGTATGAGTTCCATACGGGCTTTTCTGCGTCATATACGGATCATGATACCCTAAAATAGAGACAAAATACTGTTTATATACCACTCTTAAACAAAACAAACCGCCCAGCTACAGTACCAGTACGTGGTGACGCTCAGCAACCGATACTCGGTAACTGACCAAGTGTCACTATCAAGTCAAGTGTCTATCATAAGGAAACAAATTTAAATGCTGCAGACTTGAATTCTTAGAGAAGGAAATCCACACATCCGATTACCAGTGACTTCCATTATACAGAACAAATCAAAACTTAAATCGGGGTAATTGTCTTCAACATTATAGTGCCTGTGATTATTTGGGGCAATAAACTTCTGATACAAAACAAGGTGTTATCAAATCATTCAAACTAATAAAGACGGTCTCTTAAAGTAGTAACTGGGATTTTGCAGTATTATATTTTCTATTTACTAAACACAAGACCGAGTCCTAAAAAGCTCCAGTAATTAATAAATTAATAAAATACGTTTTGGACTGACGGTTGCTCTACACCAATACTTCCTTAACACCAATTTTTAGTTTATATTTTCAAAGTTTTAAAACCCATATGAACTTCACTTGATTACGTGATATTTCGGCCCTTAATTTATTTCCACGTATACAGGGTGAGTTATAAGTCCCTTCCCCTCCTATTTTTTTTTAAACCGTATAAGTTAGGAGGTTTAAACTCCGTACATATTCGTTAGACCTAAATATCTTGTTTTTCATGGGTTCATTGACTCTCCACCTCCAATGGGGGACGGTCCACGAGGAGTAAGCCGAGATTCTTAAATGTAAGCATAGGTTGATATGCACATCAAATTAAAGGTCTCTTTAAGTAGAATACAATGCCGCAAACCGGACCTCAAAAGGTTCATCCTAATGAAAATTACAGGGTGTTAACATGTACAAAATAGTAATGTGTTATTATCTGCGTTTTATCGCGCAACTTTTTAAAAGTTCATTTAAAAACAATTTTTCTATTGCTGTTTATTCTTTAAAAGAAACTTTATTTTGTTGTGTTTAATGATTTTAAGGGATCACTGGAAGTCCGAGATCTAGGAGTTAACTAAAGGATTTAATAAGAAGTCGATCATGTGTTGTGTCGCCTTGTAAGTATTTTATTTAAAGAATTGTTGTCTTACAAAGGTTTTAGACCCATTTATTTTTATTTCAACAGCGATTCCGGTTCTAATATAGTATGATTCCGATACTAGTAGGTTGTTACTTACCCTTTTATTGTAGTAGATGCTCAAACTGATTGCCTGTTACTTCCTGACAGTAGTATAGTCTGTTAACAAATTCACTCCTTACACGGGTTAGGATTTCTGGTGTTACCTTCCTGCAGGCCTCAGTAATTCTGTTCCGAAGATCTTCCACACATGCGACTGGTGTACAATAAATCACAGACTTCAAGTGTCCCCACAAAAAAAAAGTCCAGTGGGTTCAAGTCAGGGGACCGTGCCGGCCATTCTATTGCCCCGCGTCGTCCTATCCACTTCTCACGAAAATGTACATTAAGGTAACCACGAACATTAACATCGTAGTGTGGAGGAGCACCGTCCTGCTGGAACCTTACTTCTTCTCGATTAAACTCCCCAACATTAGTGCGAATTGTATTTTCTATTAATGGATGAATATTATTTTGGAGCATATGTAAATAACTTTCTCCATTTAAATTTCCGTCAATAAACAGTGGTCCAATCACGTGGTTACCAAAGAGACCTGCCCAAACATTTACTTTCTGGGGATACTGGGTATGATGTTCTCTGTGAACATGGGGATTAGAGTTATCCCAGTATCGGCAGTTGTGTCTATTCACTAAACCATTTACGTAAAATGTACTCTCATCACTAAAGCAGATATTATTTACGGTTGTTGGATTTGCTATAATTAGTCTATCCATAGTTTCACAGAACTGCAATCTTCTGTCCGGGTCATCTTCATTTAATGCGTGATGTAGCATAATTTTGTAGGGATGAAATTTGTGCTTCTTCAGGGTAGTTATTGCTTTGCGTTGTGATACCCCGATATTGTCTGCTATTTGTCTCGAAGAGGTTTGAGGATTTTCCACGACTGTACAAAGAACCTCAAAATCAACTTCTTCTGACAAAGGAGGACGGCCTGAACGTTTTGCATCAGTAACGCTACCAGTCTCTCTAAATTTTGTTATTAACTGCCTTAAATAGGTTCTGCTAACAGGTCTTTCTGGATGGTTTTCATTAAATCGTCTCATTGTTTCGTGGTAATTATTCCCAGAAGCACCAAAAATAAACACCATGTCAACTTTTTCTTGAAGAGTGCGAGACATGTTTCTAACTTTAACAGCACTAAAACTAACAAGGTCAGTAGCCACACTGCAACTAACAAGGTCAGATACTTAATGGCCCAAGTAACTGAAAAAAATATAACATGTCTCCCAGATAACAAACAACTTTCACTTTTACAACGACATAGGGACTATGTCAAAGATTACATTTAAAAATGCAGACCCCATATTCTGTACAAAATTATTATTAACAAAAATTACGAATTATCCTTTTTTAATTCAGATTGTAGCACCGTTTCCAGCGTTAAAAGGCAATGTTAAACGACACATCACATGACCGACTTCTTATTATCCTTTAGTTAACTCCTAGATCTCGGACTTCCAGTGATCCCTAAAAATCATTAAACACAACAAAATAAAGTTTCTTTTAAAGAATAAACAGCAATAGAAAAATTGTTTTTAAATGAACTTTTAAAAAGTTGCGCGATAAAACGCAGATAATAACACATTACTATTTTGTACATTTTAACACCCTGTAATTTTCATTAGGATGAACCTTTTGAGGTCTGGTTTGCGGCATTGTATTCTACTTAAAGAGACCTTTAATTTGATGTGCATATCAACCTATGCTTACATTTAAGAATCTCGGCTTTACTCCTCGTGGACCGTCCCCCATTGGAGGTGGAGAGTCAATGAACCCATGAAAAACAAGATATTTAGGTCTAACGAATATGTACGGAGTTTAAACCTCCTAACTTATACGGTTTAAAAAATAAATAGTGGGGAAGGGACTTAAAACTCACCCTGTATGTTTTATTTCAGAGTAGAACGTTAGCATAAATTCAGAGTCTTTTGTTTAGCTTTTAAGTGGTTACTATTTTAGGTTTAATAAATTATAATAATGTTAATATTTATTTGAAGAATGCATTTATCGTACTTGAGATTTAATTGGGTATTTAATGGTTCCAACCAAGTGCTGTAATAGTTTGCGATTATTTATTTATTACTTGCTTGATTAATTATTAAGACACTCTGCTTTTCAATGTCTCTACTATGTTTTGCTATACTACCCCAACCTATACCTGCACTCTTGATTCTGGACTCGTACATAGACTCGCTTTAAATATTAAGGAACACTTTAAGGATTATATATCAATTTATTTAGAAAAGGACACAATTTTAAATGTATACTTATTATTCAAGAGATTGTAGCAAACGCCGAAAAATAAGTAAATTTCTGAAGAACTGACTGTTAAAATAGATCTGAGCAACAAACTGCCTAAAACATTCAACAGAGGGTTGATGATGATGATGATGTTAGCTCTATCGGACGTCGGCACGCGTCACTGCAATGACGTCACGATTGTCGAATACACTCAGCGTCCACATAAACATATCCCTTGGTATTGTCCACAGTTTATGTCCAACAGAGGGATTGTACTGAATTTTGAACCTAACAAATACATAACACCTCTTAGTATTTGTGTATTACCCATTATTTATTTACAGAGAGTTGATACATTACTAATATTATCCGATTGTAATACCTCCCGGAAGGATAAGTTATAATATTTTAAAAAGTCCTAGAGTAAAAATATATTCAATGTTATAGTTGTCTTGCTAATATGCACACGCCCGTTTTGATACAGAAATTTATATTTTTGTTATTGGTACGCCAAGGATTTCACATAAATTCTAGGTCTGTGTCCAAAACTCGTAAAGTATAATTACTAGTGATTAAACACAGAGATTATAGAATATGGTCATGTGACACTTAATTCAGTACATTAATTTCATATAGAATAGAATATTGAAGAATCGGTTATATTTCTCTTTAATATTGCAAAAAATTGCCTTTTACGGATATACCCGTACAACAAAATATGATTTAGGGTTATTTCAGTCCATGATTTAACTTTCATGTTAACAGGTTTACTAAAATATCTACGGAAAATAATTAATTCTAATTTACTAAGCGTTTATAATCTTTAACGATATAAATTGGGGAATATAATGATTTAAGTCACATATAATAATGAGTGAAAACAATATATGCATAACTAAAACTGTAACAAAAATATAAAAACGAATTTTAAATATCTTTAGTATCCATAGGTTTATTGAAACACTCGTAGCATCCTCATTTAAAGTGTTATATGAAAACAAATAGATCGTCTCTTTGATTTTTGTACGCTTTTATAAAAGGAGTTTTTAATGGTAAATAGGTCGTGTGGTACATACATTTAATTACAAATATTTGGTGTCTCTAAACATGATTTAAAAAATATATATTTTTCGACTTACCTTGTATCATTTTTGGAAATGAATATGAAAGAAGGAGGAGAAGGAAGAGTAATTTCAAAGGGTAGATAGGTGAGTGGTATTAAATGTATGTTTATAACTATATTTCGTGTCTTTAGAAATTTGTTTATCAACTACCCTCTACACAATTTTCAGAATTTAAAAGACCATGGTCACTTCTGTTATGATAGTCACTGTTATAATGGTCACTGGTAACAATGGTAAATATGGTATAGATATTCAGAATAATGTGTAGAGCCTGCTTTATTCACCATCATGGTTCTTTACAGTTCCCGGTTTACAACTTATTTTAACGAGCTGTATTATAGTTAAAATGCTTGAACTTGAGTTTATACACATTGTTTACAAGATTTTAATATATATATATATATATATATATATATATATATATATATATATATATTTGTAAAAATCTTTTTTAACCCTATCGTAAAGATAGCGGTAGTAGGAACGTTCTATTAACATATAACTTCTCGTGGCACAGGGACAATTTAAATAAATTTTAAATGTGAGATTTTGGATTGAGGGAAGACAAAATATCTTTAGTTTGGTTGTGATTTGGCTACGATTCTTAATTCATAAACATTTTTATTTTTTCAATCCATTCGGTTTTTCAAGACTGCATATTGTAAATCAAATCCCACCTTGATGGTAGGTTGCCTCTCGTCTGATTTTAAATTTAATGCATACTATTAGTTAGCTATGAAGTAAGTAATACATGTTACAATAACCATTGATTGATTCATTTTAAAAAAATGACATTTTATGGTGAGGATAATAATAAATTTGAGCATCCCTCTTACAACCAACTTGCAGACACGAAAATAAATGTTACATCAGTGGCAACTAACAATATATAAATCCAGTGGAGACCTGCAGTATATTTATCTAGTTAACGAACGCTTTTGAGCCCCAGCATAACTAGCGTAGCTGACAGTTTCTTTGTAAGTATAAATTCATTTATTCATTTTTAAAATAATCAGATTGTGTCCTTGTATATTGCAAATCGGTTTCTCGATTCTAGGCGATTATTACTTATCTTTATAGAAAAAAACATCGCTGTGTCACTTAAAAAGTTTAAAACACAAAGCGTTCAGTGTTAAAACTGGTCAAACACTAAAAGAAAGTAATCAATATACAACGCATAAAAAGCCAAAAGTATGCTCACGATGGATGACCCGACTCACAGAGGGCTTACAATAGCTGCACTAGCGTAGGGACAAAACCAAGTGGCACTGAGAACCAGTTTTAGCAATTTCACTGATCAAAACTGAATCAAAAGTTTCCGACAGTTATGCATTTCACAACTACAAAGAACTCACCCTTGTTTGTTTTCTCAGGAGAGGACGCTGAAACCTCTCATTGAACTTAGTCCTAATAAAAATTTTGAGCTTATTTTCTGGTAATGGGATATTCAGGATGGTGTATTGTACCAGGTTTGTGGTAGGGCTACCCCCTGACAAGCTACAAGAGGAAGGATAGCGTTAGATTTTCATCTCTTTCATTAATTAACGGATAAGCGATTAAGTAAGATTGGTTACACATACTACATCAAACGCAGCAGCATATTTCAGGTTATCTACTTGATAATCGATAACTGAAATCACTTGTAGGGATGCATTTTTATACACCTATGACCATATGCACATAGTATGACGATAAAATTTAAACAATTTTATTGTGTCAAAAATATTATAACTTCATAAGTCATATTCACCTGATTTATTTAAGGAATATTTTGATAAAAATTTCGGGATCAGTTTAACATGTTTAAAATATCAAAAGTATAGTTCAGTGAATAAAAAGCCACAGTAATAACACTAGAAGGACATATTTCAAATAGCTAATGAGACCAGCAAACTTATTTGGTTTGCTTCAACGATGCATTTAAAATGATGCCCTCTCACCGTAAAATTGTTTGCTTTCTGATAAATATATGAAGCTACAACTCAAAGCAAACGTTACTTTATTAATTTAACGTTCACTCTATCTCCAGTAGTACTTTACTGTACGTACTGTATTTACTGTTTACCATTTACTGCTTACTGCATACATACATTTCATTCAGATACAAAAATACGTGTATATAATTCTACGTTGATGTTACAATGTAATAAAAATATAAAATTTTCGGTCGCATAGGGGCTTGAATTTTCTAGGCTGGCACTGCTAAAAACGTTGCATTGACTATTATGGAATTCTCACTAAGTTCTTGCCATGTTATCTGTTTCAAGTATTTTTTCTTTAAATACTTTAAATACATACAAGACAGAACTAATGGTCTAGTCTAATGCGGAAGTTCGCCTTTCAAAGAAAAAAATAAAGCAAATTGTTAACTAATTATAGGTCCTAATACTCAGTAACTTTGTTGTGATGTAACTTGTTATTGTTATTCTCTTGTCTTGTTAAAATTATTTATTTTGTTACTAGTCTTTGTTATGTTTGTTACTGTATTGTTATCTTATTGTTTTGTTGATATTATGCATGTTGATATCCGATTGTTCTGTTAATACCATTTTCATTGTTACAATTTCATTGTTTCATTGTAAACATAGTTTTAAGTTGTTCTTATACCTATATTTATCTAGGTATAATATATATCTAGGTAGATAAATAAGTCATTTTTTTAATTATAGGCTAAATGGTTATGTACCGTTGGAAGAAATAAATAAATAAATTAAGTTGGCTGTTGGAGTTGGTGGGCTTCGCTAATTTTTAAGGCAGTTGGTAGTCTGGTCATAAGGGCATGCAACTCCTGTTTCCTTTGAGTTGCCGGCTTCTCATCTTCCAAGGTGGGATAGCTGAGATGTAGTATCCGCTATGCCTGCCTCCTCATGGATCTCGACAGGAGATGGCCCCTACCTCCATCCTTACCTATTTTTAATATCCTGTCACTCCGGAAGATTGACTATAGGTTCCTTTACTAAGTCTTATTTAAAGCGGGTTTATAAATATTAATACTCATTCATATTAATACTCGGGATTCTATTTCTAAAAAATGCTTAATTTTTTAATATTGAATTGATTATGAATTTATGACTTTAAAATAAATTAAATCTAATTTGAAAAATAGTGACTCCATTGTAATATATCAGAAAAAGATTTTCTCTTTATTTAATTACTGTTCCAAATAACTGTAATAACATTTAAATAAAAAGATAGTAAAAGGAGAATTTTAAAACTAGTTCAATACCAGACTCAGACTAATTTTATAATATTTTGAAAAACTACATTAAAAATGTTTTATGTAAACAATCCCTGTGTCCATGTTAAACAGCCAAAGCATTTAAACAATTGTGATCATACTCTCCTTTTGTAATTTACAGATACAAATGTATAAAATATATAGCAGTAAGTTGCAAATTTTCACGATTTTTCGACATTATAGAAACAACGATAGTTAACATAAATTAAAACGTTTTAATGTAGTTTTTCAAATTATATTAAAATCAATTTGAGACACTTATTAACTGATATTAAATAAATATTTGGTTTAAAGTTATTATTATTTAGGTTTACTCTATTACACATACATACACCTCTCTAAATATTGTGATAGTAAATAGTTCCAGCTTCAAAATCTAAGAAAATACTAGACCTAGCAATTGTTGATAATTTGTTTTAGATGAAAACTCTGCTTCGTGTTTTATATTAAAAAATATTGTTGTTAATATTTCTTTAAGTTATTAATTATGCCGTTATTAATTATTACACTTTTTAAACCAAAAGATATCAGAGAATTAAAAAAAGCGAGAACTAGGCATAACATTTAAACGTTCACGGAAGCTGCAACTGAACGAGTATCACACCAGGAAATTAAACACGTCCAATATTTCTGTAAGTTAGCAATTTCCTGATCACTTTCTAATGTTATTCTGTTCTTATCAAGAATCATATAAAACTGAACGAACAGCACACCGGGAAAATAAGCAGGTGCTGTCATTCTGTTACTCAGCAACTTCTCATTGCTCTGTAATGTGACTCTGTCCGTTTCAAATATCATACAACTCAACAAACATCACACCAGGAAATTAAACAGATACATTCATCTGTCAGTTATCAACTTCCTAACCGAACTTTAATGTTTTATCGATATAGTGAGGCACGCATGTGTCTGTCAAATTTAATCTTTCAAGAACATCCGAAAGTTGAAAAACGAAATATAGTTATTTTAGTGTTTACAAGCCTATTTCATTCCATTTTCGTTGTTCACTTAATGAAAATTATTCTATTTTTCTGAGGAAAGAATGTAACTCGGGTGTGAAAATCTGTTTAGGAGAAATAGAAGTAGAATAACAAAATATAGCTCTTCTAATGGTTGCAACCCCATTTCAACCTCTATGGACGACGTTTGATCATGGAAATTGATGTTGCTTTCACATGAGATAAGAGGCATACTATGTGGTGGGTACATTAGTGATATGTGAATATGTGAGTGACTTAGGGTACATATACATATGTATTTATGTATACCCTAAGTCACTCACTCATTCACATATCACTAATTCACCCACCACATAAAGAGTTATTAATCTTTTGCTATCTTGTTCTGCTATATTAGATATAATGCAGAAAACGCTAATAGAATACTAGTAGTATCTACATTGTGTAAAAATGTATGTGTTCATATTTACTATTGAGTTATTCAATCTTATGTTGGTGAAATTGCAAATAGACCATATATTTATACTGTCATCTAACCTACTGCATTGCCTAAAAGGGTTTTATAGAACAGTTAAGAACAGTTTTGTACTGTTTACTATAAGTTACCTAACCATAAAAGTTAAATGGAACTAAACATTCTGGCAGCTCAGAGAAGGGATCACGTCAATGTGGCTGAGGACAAGTCCAGTTCTGAACTTATCCGGGTATTACATTTCACCTTGAAACTTTAAGGAAACAGAACACTTTTGTAAGATTCGACCGCAAGAGATAACTTATCAATTCTACAAATAGAGCACAGCGACTACCCTCTGTGGAGTAAGAGGCTCAAGGGATAAACATTTAAAAGGGAACATTTAAAAGTTACGTGGCGTAGCTCTAGCATCGGACCTCAAAACTAACTGACACAATACCTCTGATCTCTGCACATCTCGCCTGTATGAATGATCTATATCCTGTGTAACTAATACAAGTAACTTAAATTTACCGCAATATCCAAATCAACTGCATTACTTTGAAGCGGAAGTTTGTATCCGTAAAGGATGTATCAGTGTGACAAAGTTCAGACCTATACAAAGTGAGTTGGATACTGCACATTAGATTCAATCATAGAAACACAGAAACCTTTGTTAAGGTTAAGTTTACAGAATAATTGACAAGTGCAATAACAAGAGTACTAGCACAGGCCACGTGTTGCTGTTGTGTGAGAGAAAATGCTTATCTCCCCTCAACTGTTACTAGTCTCCCTTCAACATTACATATCACCTTTGGTAAGTCTAAGTTGTAAGTCAAGAGTAGGATGAATTTTGTGCAGATACGACTGTGAATCGTATTACTGTATCTTAAATTTGGCCTAGCCCTTTCCCTTAACTAATCCAGATTCTATTTATTAGCTTCAAAAATATAAAGATTAGACAAATTACGAGAGGAGTATCCCTGCTGAATAAAGCTTTTACATATTATTTTGAGACATATCACATTTCAAAATGTACAGTCACAGCTATTCACACTTTAAAAATCTCTTCATAACTACACTATTGACAGATGCCATACATACTATCTAGTCCCGGTTTATGGCTAACAGTTAACTCTTTGTTTGAAGGTTATTTTTGACGATGGAAGGATTGTGAAGGAAACAGGATTTTTCCGGACATTTGCCATCGTTCAGTTTGTAATTATGTATTAGGTTAGTTCTTTACCTGAAGAAGAGATCAGATTGCAGATCTCGAAACGTAGTGTTACTGATTTCTTGTTTCACTGAACGATGGAAAATGTTCGGAAAAATCCTGTTTCCTTAACAGTTAACATTCAATGCTTACTTCCACATGTGTTCTAATAATATTCTAATAAATAGTTACTCAAGATTGAAATAGTCATATAACATTTTGGGCATTGTAAGTAATCATTTTATACATAATTATATTGAAAATATTATAGTTTTATTGTCTTTATTCATACAAATTTTCATATATTATTCTTTAGTTACTGTAGCTAAAAAAACTAGACACTCGTTTATTAAATTGGATCAGACATATTTTTAAAACTTGAAGACCAAAGGTTTACTCGGTGTCCCTTGGGTATTTTGTGAAGCAGATGCTGAAGGCTTTGTGACAATATATCAAGTGCCTGAATATGACACGACAATCGCTCAGAGGGTGCCATCCCTCTTTATAACCTTTTGGAAAACACTGCAAGGTATCCGTCTTAATATTAGTAATGAATTATAATAAATAACAGTAATATTATAAATAAAAGGTGGATGACCTACTTTAGTAAAAATCAGGCTGATAATTTACTGAAGCCCTCTAATTGTCACTTTTAATTAATCAGCAAATTAGTTAGGATCATCTATACGGTATGAGTATCTCACGACAAAATATTGCCGGAAGTTTAATGTTACTGATTGACTGTGGTTATTAATGTGTTATGTTGGTGTAACCAATCAATCGTATATGTTTGACTTCCCTTCGTGTATTTGAGAATCGAGGTTGACTTAAAGGACTCCTTGTATCGTTCATGTAGAGAGCATCAGTTTACTTCTGAAGTAATGACACACTTTGATTGCAAGATTCTCTGCCAACTTTCCTAAGTCAACATTAACTCAGATGAGCTCATAATACCGCTTTGGTTCTTATTAAGTCCTATATTCATTACACGCTGTCTTGTTATTAGCAATCTGCATTAAAGAGACTGTCAATATCTTTAGAAGAATACGATACCTTTCTGGAGTCATAGTCATTGAATGTACAGTAAACAACTAGTACATTTAATGTTTTTGTAAAAAATGTCTTATCAACATTTTTTATAATGTCACGCGTTAGGATGTGCGTCAATATTAATGTCAAACATGTTAGTGACAAATGCCTTATTGTGCTATTGCAAAACGTATGTTAAATTTCCTAGGATACAGTTTATAGTATACTAAGCGAATTACAATCATGTTATATGTTAAAAGTAACAGTATAAACGTTTTGTTTTTAATAAAAATTCACGAATATATTATATTTATTCAGAAATAAATTTAGGTTAGTAGACAAATTAACATAGCGTATTATAGAGCTTAGTGCTCCCCTTAATTAAATTTTTAACTTCAATCGACGCATATAAATATATATAATAAATGTACAAATAAATGCCTATATTTTTTTTATCTAGCATAATAAATTGGATTCATCGATGATGTCATGTTATCACGAGATATTCATTTTTATGTAATGTTCTAATGAGAAATGTCCAATATTTTGTTATCATATTTCGTGTATTACCCTTTCACATAAGAACAAGAAAAAAATGCTAAATAAGAAATCAATAGACGAGTTTTGACCTTTATTATTGTATTAGAAGACTATGCAAAGTTTATTATGTAACCTACATATGTAATTAAAAAATGTTAGTATTAATCGATCAAACGTGTATAAAAAATTACCACATAAAAAATCCTTCATGTTTGTACAAAATTGTTAAAAACGTTTGCCCGAACACTTTAAACATAAGGAAAATCGTAAATACATTTTTCAGATAAAAATGAAATACGTAAAACTATTAAATACTCAACATTGCAATTAACTGTTGTGTGTGTTACTGTTACTAACAAATATATTTTTTAAGTTATAAATCAAAGTGATAGTCATCCTAAGTGCATACGGTAGTACACCGTTTGCATATGACGTAGCTATAGTAGGAAGGGTTGATTCAATGCAAATAATGAATGAGTTAAGCTCTTCATTCGCCTTCCGCTTAGTGCAGTGTCTGGCATCTGAAACTGCTTCAGATTGACTCCTGGAATCGGGAGTCCTCGTCTGTCTGAAGTGATCCCTAAAAAATCGTCGCAGTCTGGAAGGCTTTCAAACGACCTTCATGCATCAGAGGCACCTAGACTATAAAGTATAGCTGCTGGGTAACCAGACTGAGCTCCTTTGTAGCCTAGGTAATCTATGATGTCAAAACGGTGCAAGGAGTTTTGAAAGTCTTCATCGCCATACATTCTTTGAATCTATTCAGACAGGCGTGAACTCCAGGTTCCAGGAGTCAATCTGTACCGCTGTCATATTTCAGACACTGCTCTAAGCGGTAATTGAATGGATTAAGGGATTCTCAATATTCGCATAGTACGCTTTAGATAAATCATACATTTACCCAACAAATGAGAATATACAAATTTCTGTACCCTATAAATACTAATTGCTAAGTTTATTATTTTTTTATTATTCTCTTTGTTCTTTTACAGTAAATGATTAAAATAATAGAATATAGTTATTGTCAGCGTAACTAATTAATTGTTTTTGCATTTATGTAGACAACCTGACAATTATGGCGAAGAGAGAATTCACTGCAAATACTTAATTGCATTATAAAGTGACAGAGAGAAACAATTATTAGTGACTGTACTATCATATTGTACTTTGAACAACTCCCTTTGTAATAATAATGCGACACTCTATCGTATATTGCATAATTACAAATTATAATCTATTAAAATATAAAACTACTGTTCTACATATTGTTTAGTGGACTTTTTAATTTACCGGTAATTGCTTTTTGTTACCTACAAGAATTGAAATTACGTGTTTTATCTCTGGCTTAGTTCTATTGCATTTTAATAGATAAGTCTGTAAGTGTTGTATATTATTTATCATTTTAATATAATAGCCATCTGAAACCTTTTGTAACTAAATTAAGGGTATAGAGGAAAATATAATGGTTACAGCCCTCAACGTATTTGCGATTTATACAAAAAGCTCATATTTTTTCCAAAGTACTGAAGCAGTGACAAAAGATGTAAAGTTTTGAGAGCACAATAAATAATATTGTTTTTAAATAAGTTACAGATAAGTTTTCAAGTGTTTATGGTATTTTTATTGTAAAACTTCAACAATTTTTGCAAGGATTTGAAGTCCAACAAGAAATAAAAATAAAATTACATGGTATGCCAATATTATATCATGCTTTTATTTTTATATATTTAATACATCAAATCAAAAGTTGAATATAGTAATAGAATATTTGTGGCTTCACTCAAGCACCTTATTATACCTATTATTATTATACGTTTAAGCAGTTAGTTTTACAATTTAAAAATAATATCGGTTATTGGTTTGAACCATTTAAAAAGATATATTATTGCTTATTTGGTATAGAGTGTAAAATAATAATTGCGTATTTTGTATCCAACAATAATAGCCAGAGGAAAATAGTTATTTTGTAATATTTTATGAAACATATTTCAATAAAGTCAGTCTATTCCAAGAAATAGTTTGTAATAGCAGTGCATAATGAATGGTCTAACTATGAGAGCACCCATGCATTAAAAATTAGTAACTTCTATGATGCACCTATTTTTACACTAATCATCACCTATATACTTTCTCTAATCTCTATAGGGTCTAGAGTCACATATATAGTAATGTTACTGGATAAGTACCTCTTGTTCTTTACTTTATACGATCCCTATCTCTGAAATGTTAAAAAAATATATTTTGTGTTAAGAATCATTTTTATTGCAAGCTGTCCTTCAACTTTATCACCTACGCATTTCCTATTTTCTGCAGACTAATTCTAAAATTATTATCACGCAACACATTCAAACATCTCTATTCTGGCTTTATTAAACATTTATATCGCCATATGCTACCAAACCTCGATTTGCTACTATATGATAATAATATAATAATAGATTCGGAAATATCTTATACGGATTGTGGTAGTATATTACATCTAGGCATGAGAGCTGTAGGTTTACAGACGTTCACCGTTACTTTGAACTTACATGACGTTCCATCAAAGTAATTTAATTGTATACGTAAGGCCTATATTGGAAGTGTTTACAACAGTTAGGTAGCATTTTTATTACAGGCCCTTGGCTAAGTTATTATTTAGATTATATTAATTGCAAGTTCTTGTTCTTTGGATGAAATTACTATGGATACAGATTTTAGATATGTTTTACTAATAGCCTATATTTACATAAGATCACTAACTAACAATTATTAAAGGAAGTTATAAATGAGATACTTCTGTTTTAAAAATACCTTGATTAGTCTTAATTTCTATATCATCGTGTGTATAAGGGTATTTCTAGACATCTTTAAGATGAATTAAGAATATAACTGGTCCTATTTAGTATCCCTGGGGTACGCCATACCTAGTATTTTTACCACCGTATTTACGTCATGTATACTGTGCCATCACGTGTTTTGTGCAATTGACGTACGGCAGCCGATACTCCCGGTAAATGACTTAGTGTCAATATTGCAACAATTTTATCAGAATGGAAACTAAATTAATATTTTTTAGACTTGAATTATTGCAGAAGGAAACCTACACATTATAAGGCAGCGACATTCCACGAATTATACAAACTAAAACGCAAACAAGATCGGAGTAATTGCCTGGAAGTTCATTGTGCCAGTAAGGATTTCGCGGTTGTTGTACGTCAATAAGCTCCCGACACAAAACGAGGCCTTGTGTTCTCAAAGCATTCGAATTGATAACAACGGTTTCTTGAGGTAGTGTCTAACTAGAGAGAGTTTTGCTGTGCTTTTGCATCAGTAAGCTCTGTACACGAAACACAGTCCCGAGTTTTCAAAAAACTGCACTTCGTTGAATTCGTTTTGTATTAGAGCTCACGGTAGCTCTGCACTAATATTTGTTTGACGCCAAACCACAGCTTATATTCTGAAAGTTTTAAACCCCTTATGAACTTTTATAGATTACGCCATGTACGTAAGTACAATTTATATTTTCGTATTATAAATTAGCCCTTTCATGCGAGACATATATTTCTTAATGTAATATAAAGCAAAGTTGTAAATAGTAAAGTAACTTACCTTGGTTTATATTTTATTTGGCAGATTAATATTGATAATAGTGTGGTGATGTCCTTCTAGCTTCATGAATCTTACGTTATCTCGATAAATGGCTAATACCGTTGTGATATTGTTTTAGGGAAGTTCAACCATCTCTGACTCCAACTTCGAGTCTCTTATTACAACTTCGAGTGCTTTTAGACTTCTAGTTAGTAAATTTTCACTTTTTCCGACTACAGCTGCAATGTCGAGCTAAGATGCTGACGCCCGCGCTTGTGAGTCGACATCAACATGAAGTGAAGTTAATTTTAATTTTTAAATAATTATTAAGTTCGTATGCAAAATTCCCAAAGAACATTGGAACCATTAGACCCACACCCAAGATATCATTTAGTTCTTAATCACTCTATTTGGCAGCAACGTGGCAATACATTATTTTATTTTAACATCTAGAAGTGGTACTTTTATGTTTATATGCCGCAGTTAAATATATAAGTAAACTTTGAAAATCGAGTATTCATTACTACAACCTCAGTGGTATCCAACTCCATGTGTTTCGTCTATTCGGTACACACTTATGTTGTAGTACCCACCCAACCTGCCAGGAAATCGCATTACTTAAACACTGCTATGAAACTCAATGGACAAATATATGAATGCATCATGTAGCAAGATAGTTCAAGAAAGATCATCTGTCAAACTTTATTTTTTCACGAACGCTCATTTCTACATATACATGAGTTCTGTGATTGCACATGTTCAACCATAGAATTTTGCTGAGCCTTGCTGAAGGCAACAAGGCTTACACGCAGTTTCTCATTGTATTACAGAATAATTTAATCCAAAAAAGAGAAAATTATTTGCAAAATTGTTAGCGTGGTAAAACATGCTTTTTAGAATTTTTACTTTCATAAGCATTTTAGACGATGACATTAAAATTTATCTTCAACCCGATTTCACATTTACGATTAAACTACTAGAATGCAAAGTTGATTTGAAACATAACAAATAATAAAAAGAGGTACATCATTACGTATGTACTTGTTTGTGGATGTTGTTATGCAATAAAAATCAGCATGTAAGCTATGTTTCTTTAAACACCAAATTTCGATGCATAGAAGGTTTAATGGTACACATTTTTATTATATTGGGTTTCATATCAGTGTTTAAATAATACAATTTTAGACACAAAATCACTGCACAATTATGATGTAAATTTAGGGATAGCGAAATTCAATATGCCCACCGCCAGCTCCAGATCGATTAAACTTCTTAAACGGTGCCGAACATTTCCAAATTCATTTTTTCTGAAATCATTATATTAGTCTCCACAATTCAACCTATCCCTTAAGAGCTTCAATTAATATATTAAATAATAAATTGATCATCACTCTATAACTTCTAAAATCATGCTTCACTATAAATTCATACAATCTAGCGTTTAAAATCCTAAAAGAGTAAAATATAAAAAAAACCACTTGATTTAACTCCACGATGCAAGAGAATGGCTGAATGTGACATATGACTGATATAGTGCTGCTATCTGGTGGCCACTCTCTCATCATGTGACGTCACATTTATTTGTCAACTTAGCTTTACGTTTCCACAGTCGTTCTGACTTGTGTAATATATCTGAGAAGGTTTCACAACATAAAATATGTAACCATAAATAGTCAAGTATTAAAAACGCACTGAATAAACTAGCATGGTGCCTTCACTCAGAATTTCTACTTTCTTACGTTCTCTTATTAGTTATATCTTGTCATCGAGATCTTTAATTTGAAATAAACCTACATTGTAGACTTTAATAGAATTCCGAGGGACCGCCTACTTGATGAGACACTAATGGTGTGAAAATATTCTTTTATTAGATGCAAGATCTATCGAATACTCCGAACTCCCAGGCGCTGTCGATAGCTGCGAAAGACCAGTTAAGTGTTAAGAACTGCAACGGATAATTACCTGAATACAGTGAGCGGGGAAAACACTTGTAATTAAAATAATCAAATAATATGGTAAATGAAAATGGAATAAAATTGAACGTTAACCTGGAAAATAATTATTGATAATGGTAATGTTGGTTCTCCATAGATTTAGATTATAAAATTGATATCTTAGAGGTTCAACACAATTCCTGATCACATACAATGGTAATTATTAATGTGTATCTAATTTAATGAATTTTGTTTTGCACTTTACCTTATGGGTTGGCTTCTAAATGAGCTTTCG
Source organism: Homalodisca vitripennis (assembly GCF_021130785.1). Classification (NCBI taxonomy): domain Eukaryota; kingdom Metazoa; phylum Arthropoda; class Insecta; order Hemiptera; family Cicadellidae; genus Homalodisca; species Homalodisca vitripennis. The sequence goes on from NC_060208.1 coordinate 144,618,958, forward strand.
ACTAATGTTCGTATACTGTTTCATATTATAAATAAAAATTAATCACTAAACTAATTGCTGATTACTAATCTCGAAATTTGCTGGACCGATTCACCTAACTATTTTGTAAAATATTCGTTGAACTCCAAGGAAAGTTTTTATGAAGATAAAAGTTGCCAGAAATATTATTTATTGGTAAAAATAATTTTATTCAGGAAATATAATTCAAATTTAACTGATAGCTAAACAGCTGTTGACACTTGCAGTTGAAGTTTGCCCAAGAGGCTAAAACAAGTATACAAAACTTGATAACTGGTGTAATACAGAAAACAAAGGCAAATGTACTATCCAAATTTTCTCTAGACTGCACCAAAGACGAATTTAATTGCAAATACTATTTAAACCTACCTTAACGAACAATGCTTAATGTTTGCTCTAAGGTACTTGGCTTCATTGATATTTTCATATGGCATGTATACGGTGACTGTAGGAAAAGCAGAGGAATGAACAAAAACCATGTTTAGCAATTCTAACCCACAAGCCATTCTTTCCCAGACTGCAGTACAAAATACATTAAGATTTCAATCACGAAAAACCGTTTTATAAAATTATTATTTAGAGATATCGCATGAACTTAGTAAGAATTACTTCTTGTTGCGAAATTAGAAGCTTTTCGACTGCAGTTGGGTGCTTAGTTATATCTGTGTCATAGAGTTTTTCATCGGGACAACAAGACTAACACAATTATGGAGCCGTAATTTCATTAGACCGGAAACACATTTAAACAGCAGGAATAAACACTTTTCGACTGTAGATAGTTTCTCGATCAGTGTGTATATTCTCATCGGGATAAGAGGACAAAAAGAACTTTGACGCTGGGAACATAGCTTTCGGTCTAAGATTACAAGAGCTGGAATTAGACGCTTTTGACTGAAGTACGTTATTGAGACTATACATGTTTTTTTTTAATTGGGCCAATAAGGCATCTTCATGGGCATATTTAAGACCAACCCAAGGTAGTTCCTTGAACAAAACCAGTGCTTTTCTGGACAATGTAGGGGAGAAAACGCTATCACCGTCATACAGTATTCCTTTGTTTCTAATTTGCAAATCTTGTTTTATCCCTTTGAAACCCTCTCCAATCCTGCTCTCTTTGTTTATTTGGCTTTATAGTATATTAGTTGTAGTATTTACCGGTTCACTACAAACCACATAAGAACTGTTCGATCACCAAGAACTTTGGAAAATAATTATAACAATATATTAATTTAAACAAACTCTCCAAAAATATAAAGTTTTTATTTTTGTGAGGCCTTTCGTACTCAATGAGAACATCTTCGGACCCACACAACTGAATAAAAGTAATAATAACTTCAAGTAATAAGAGCTTCAAGAATGTAATTATAACAATTTTCAAACCTAATACAATTTCATTGGCCAGCTTCGTACGTTTTTCCGTTCTATTATGGCGGCGCGGTCGTGCCAACTTTCAAAAAATAAACAAATCCGTTATTTATTAATTTATATAACAATTATTTTTGTACAAATAACAATATATATTTCCAAAATTTCACTTCCTACAAAATCCAACAGCTTTTCCTGAAGTTTTTTTTACAGATATATCAAAATTATAAACTACTATTAAACTAATCTCTCTTAGCAAAAAGTATTTGAGAAGCTTTGGAGCATAATACTGTAGGTTATGTAAGTTATGATTGCTTATTTACATTACCAAGTATAATATTATTGAAAACATTTTAAACAATACTACTGTCAATTACAAATCAGAATAGCCTACTACTTCAAGAATACCATATCAGGGATTAATGAATGAAGGTATTAAAGATTATTTTGCTGAAGTACTTATAGGATTTGACTATCAAATCGAACAACTGGAACTGTTGAAAGCAAAGTGGTCCGAAACGTTCAGCTCAGTCGCCTCAGTAAACACTTAGTCGACCGTGAATGTGTGCTGTTTTATGTGTAAGCCGTTAGTTGTATTGGGTCATGACGGAACATTTTGTTAGTTTTTAGATAGTGTGAACGCTTCAGACCTAATGAATAGACTTCCCTTGATTGTAAAATCGTATATCTGTTGTTAAATACACTGTTGAAGCATTAAGAAGTGAATCACCATCCAATTCTTTTCGTTTAATGAAGAAGAACTCTTAAAGTTAATTTATAGCCTGTGTCGTTCTATTGCGATATGTATACTACAACTCTGAGATAAGGTTCTATGCATCCTCAAAGATTCACTCAAATTTCGTTGTTAAAATTAATAAATTGAATAACTTACAATTTTTCATTGTTAAATTGAATTAAATTTTCGCCAATAAATGGATTAAGTTTAACAGGTGTTACTCGTGAAATAAATAACATCTTTTAAAACCTTCTTAAAGCCAATCATTAGTCAAAAACTACTCGTAGTTATAAATATACGAAACTCATATTCGAGAAAGTATTTAATTGTAACTATTATTTCTTAGGTATCATACGACTATTAGGTACGTTTAAAAAGCATGCATATAAATGATATATAATTTACATTAAGTATTGACACATTATAAGAACCTTCGTTACATCATATAGTTTCTCTGAAGTAATTAGATAACCAATGAACTATGTCAGTCTGATGTGTTTTCTAAATCGATATAATAATAAAAAACAAATAGATGCCCTTCTCTAAAATAAATTTCCCTAAAATATTTACAACAAAATTAGAAAAAGAAATTTCAGACAGTTCTTAATCCTTTGTACTTCATGAAAGGATTGGTCTGATGATTTCTGTGTTTAGTTCAAGAATTATTTGGTAATGTTACATAGCAGTCTTTATTTAAACAGACCCAACTATCTTACTGTATGTTGGGTAATAGAGGTAGTTGAGGTTAATGAAATATCTGAATAAATGGAAATATTCTGCCGTTAATTAATTTCATCGATTCTAAACCATTCTGTAAAATAACAATCGCTTTCAAATAATTATTAGATGTTTTTAAGGTACCATGACATTCATCTTCATATTAACAAGAATAATTACAGTAACAACGTTACATAACCCTCAGCCTCTCTTAGAGCTAACAGTATTAAAATATAACTTTAAAATATAAAGATTGAATGGGCAACGATATATTGAATAACAATTAATCGATAAAATTATGAAACACTGAAAACAGTAATAAAGAATACACATCAAACATACAATATTACTTCAAGGATTGTCACACAATTGTTATTGTACATACGAAGTGAATCGAAGCAATCCTTACAAACAAGGTTTCGAAGTGAAAGAATTGAGACAGACTGATTTTTCATACTTGCAATTTTTTTTCTACGGTTTACAATTTTATAATGACAATAAATGTAGACTTTTGTACTTCCTCAGTTTAATATAACTGCATATGTTCAGTACTTTTGCAAACTTTCACACAATATAACAGTATAATAGATTATCAGAAAAAGTATTTGTAATTATTTCCAAATGTAAGTGTATCTTTTATTTGAGTTATTTCACTCCCTCCCCCAATACATCGTAGAGGATAAAGTAAGGTAATTTTTTCAATGGAAATATTTTTTTTTGAGCCTTCAAGCGAACCGTTCAAAATATCCGTCCACACATTTGTGCAAATGAGTTTTGTATGGCATGTGTAAGCATTAGCAGTGATAAAACCGATTATTTTGTATTCAACTTTCACATTTGCATACAAAATTTGATCAAGAAAAGTTCTATAATTTTTATTAGAAAATGTTATTATTAAACTCAATATTTTCTACTAGTAGATAACTACACGTTTAATTCTATGGCAACGTTCAAGTCTATTTAGAAATTCTTGTTAATTAGTTTCTGACTTTAATCAACACTTCTGCCCCCTCCCTAACTTTACTTTCGTGTAGAAACGAACAAATATAATGTTTAGTGAGCGGAAGGAGAATGTTTGGTTGATAGTTCTTCAAAAGTGTGTTATAATGAAAAGTCTGGAAGAAAAACAGAGAAATATGACTGTCAAGGCTGTGGTAAAACAAATAAGTCACATTATGGATTACACATCATTTGGTTCTACGATGATAAAGTCACGTGATAACCATGTTAACAGTGGCTTAAATGGTTTTGTAGCTGTCGCAATGGTAGTACAAACATCGAAAAGTACAGTACCAATATTAACAAGGGTCATAAAGCTCTACATGATTCTGCAGGTTGTAAAGTGAAATAGGCATAGTAAACAGAACCGTAATGATTGTCCGAGCTATACCAGTAGCCTACTACCTCCTGCCACCATGCTGTGATTTTTGTGTTGTCAATAGTTAACTGTTATCAGCTGGTGCTCAGCCGCTTTTGTGGCATACTAGTAGTTTGACACTAATACTTTAGATATTTATGGGTGCAGAAACTTTAACCATATGAATAAATTGATTTTAATTTAGTTAAGTTTAAATGCAATTTTTGATACGCGCAATCATAGAAGGTGGTACTAAAATAAGAAAGATAATTATAAACAGTAATTTATGTTGAATTGTATCCGAAGATGCGTAATGCGAAATATAGTACAGTACTTCAATAATAATGTATTTGCCTTTTTCTACATTTATTATAAAAACTAAATTGAATATATCGGCATTTGTCTTCTCATTTTGTCGTTCTTAAGTGGTTCACAAGAGTTTAAGATTCTTTGCCATAATTCTTCTTTGAAATGAACTAGTTCTGTGTATACAAGTTGCTTTAAATGACCTCAAAGGTAATAATCCAAGGGATTTAAATCAGGCGGAGGCAAATTAATTGGTCCACCTCGACCAATCCATCTGCCTGGAAAACTTATCTGCAAGTGATTTCTAACATTTTGTATATAATATGTGACGGTGCGCCATCATGTTGGAATATCATTTGATTTCTTCTTCAAGTGGTACGTCTTTAAGTAGAACTGGCATTTTACTATCTAAAGTCTGTGTACACAAGACCAGTAATGCGGAATTTTCAAAAACGAAGGGGCCAATTAACTGGTGTAGCGTTTTTAAAGCTACATTGATTTATTTTTTTATTAAAACTTAAATTAAATAAAAATTTTGGGATCGAAATATTGGGACTTAATTTTAGATTAGATTGTGAAATGTCAGGGTAAAAACGAACATGTAATCCTTTGGCAAGTTAGTACTGGTAGTTTTAAATTGTTAGGAAGGCAGGTTGACTGCCTTGAATTGATTAGAACTTGTCTTGTTGCGAGTATTGTTCTCCTGGTTTCATACAGCTGGACCAATGAGAGAGCACCACGGATGTCCTGCAAATTTGATTGGAAAGGGAAGTATTTAAGCGCCCGCTCATAATTTTCGCCCTTCTTTTGGTTTTTTTCGTGAGTAAAGTTGATTGCAGTGCACTGTAATTCTTAAATTTTTCCGCGAGTGATTTTGAGGAAAAAATTAAATTCAAAGAAACTACAGAGCATTCTGAATAACATATTCTCGAAGAACAATAGAGCATAATAGAATCATACAAGTTACATTTGGTTCATGCTTGCAAGAGAAGTCAATTAAAATTGAACTTTGTTAATAACTTTAATTGAGATTTGGAAAAGTAGTAATTTATTAATATTTAACTGGAACTGTTTTATTGTGAATTATTAATTGAACTTTAATAATTTTTAGAGAGAGAGTTGTAATCTGAATTGCAGAGACTTGAAAGTTATGGTTCAAATAGTGTAAAGAGAAGTTTAAATTTTTATTTTGAAATTTGAGTGAACTTAGAAGTGAATATTTTTATTTTAGTTATTTCCAAGTGGTATTTCATTTTTATTTTAAAACTTTATTATTTTATTTTAGAAGAGAGCTCTAATTTTTATTTTGATATATTTGATTAATATTTTTATTTCTTGCCAAAGGAATTTTTAAATTTACTAAACGGTTTGTCAATTCTTTGTGGAAAATACAGTGATAAAAATTCTGAAACGTTGAACTTATTAATTTGCCAGTTAAAAATAAATCCATTGTTTTTATTTAAAACTGTGATTTTTATTTTAGACATACCAGATAATATTTAATAGTTAACAAATTTAGTAATACATTGCACTTAATATTCACTAGGATCTTTACTAATCAAAAAATATTTTATATCGTTTTGGATGTATTATTGATGATTTAAATATTAATACTCTGGAATATTAATATCAACAATCCAAGTCGTTATAACTGGTCCGCAATATAACCACAGCATACATTTATTGAAAATCTAATTTGAAAGTTCTACAACTGCTTTTGGATTTTCAGTTGACCACCGATGACTATTTTTCGAATTTATAATTCCGTATCTTGTAAAAATCGACTCATCCGTCGTTATAAATCACGAATAAAGTACAAATAATATAATAATACACATACACTGCACAAACCAAAGATGATAGAAGAGTTACTGCAAGAGCTGATGTTTTTTTTTTTTTTTTTTTTTTTTTTTTTTTTTTTTTTTTTTTTGAAGGAGAAACCTTCATGGGCCAATGCCCTTTCCGAGGATCCTATCGAACAGAATAAGAGGGAGAGTCGATACAGTACAAATCCGATGGTACTGATATAGATTTCAATGGTTACACACAGGATTCGAACCTGCGCTATCTCTAACTCAGACTCTCAAAGTCCAACGTCTTAGAGCGCTCAGCAATCGGCACTCCTAATTGTTGAATAGGTGTACAATAATAACTTGCATTCAGGTATTTTTGCAGCAGTGTTACCAACTCTCGATTTTCCAATATGTGTTCATTTAATTAAACAATACATTTTTTAACTTTGTGTTTGTTTATTATTTGCCTATTTTACATCATTCTATGCAGAACTAAATAATCTAAAAGTTTTGTTTATAAATTTTGTTTTTTTATTCCCCATTTAATGAAGTTATTGGCGTAATAAAAAAAAACAAAACAAACCCTGTTTTTTTCGATACCGAATTTAGCATAGTTTGTCTGATGTATCAGAAATGGGTGGTCTTAACACGTTTGGGTCGTATTTTTTTCAATTTTTCAGTTCTTTTTACATAAAATACAATAAATTTAACAGCTATCTTTACGCCATACACCATCAGTTTCGTTTTATTTCCGTCCTTTCCTACAAAAGTCGGGCGAAATCTTTCGCTAGCCGCAGCTACCAAAGCTATATAAGCTCGCTAACAAATCGTTTCCTGAAATATATTTATAGTAACTTTTTTCATTATTGTAATAAAAGAAAACTACCTGAGAAGTTTGTCGGGTTACTCGTGGAACACCCTGTCCACAGTCTTTTCAGAGGTAAATAAATCTGTGATAAAAACCTGCGTTGGCAAAAAATATTAGTATTTTACAAGAGCAAGGTGAAGAAAAGCACTACAAACTTTGATTCAATGAACCCATCCAGGACTAATTGCACGTAAATTGTATTTGTTCTTTGCTAATAAATTAATATTGAATTTATAAATATTTTATTTTTATAGAACCTTTTCTCGTTCTTCAATACGAATCGAGTTTGAACACAATGGAAAATCCAATACAGTTTTCAAAATAATAATCATTTATAAATACAGAACTATTTATGATACAGGATGTCATGATTTACAAACTACCAATAATAATAAAAAAGCAAGTCGATTCTTTACGTCCAAGGAACGTTTTATAAAACTGCTAGTATATATTTCTTTTTTGTTCTGTTAGGACAAGCAGCTTATAAATTGCACTTAGTCCTGTAAGAAAACTTCAACAGTCATCCTCCACAGTAGACTATACCTATCGAATTGTCCATGAACCCCAGAATCTCAACATTTGCGGCTAGTGATGTGCCGCTACTGGACATCCATAAGGTTGCCCAGATTGAAGTGGCACATCGGTTTTTGCTGGCCCAGTGGTAGGTTCAACTGGTAAGTATAAACCAGCCAGAAGTGATCCCTGCTGGGTACTGCTAGTATATTAATAAAAATTAAAATGTCATGCAAACCAGGATAAAATATTGAAAAACTTTTTAATTACAGCAAAGTAGATAGATAATTCCACGGAGTACATCTGCAGTCTAAAAAAGTCTGTGTATTTGTGGCGCAGTGTAAATTATTTAATTTGAACTCTGAATACCTACACTAATTAGTAGACATATTAGGCATATTAAGCGTCAAGAAATTGAAAAATTTGCCATAGCAGGGAATAGGAGACCAAACATGTAATAAAATTTCATCAAATAAAATCACTTCCAAACTATTATTGAAGAATAATAAGAGTACCTCTAGAATTGATCAATAAAGAACAACACTAAAGAAAGTAAATAAAATTGTCACAAATTCGGCAGTCTATGATAATAAAGCCGTAGTGAGTGTTATTGGTCATATTGGTCGTTGATTGATTAAGCTTCAGTCAACCAAGATATAGCCTCCACTCTCTTCAGCACACTTGTACAAGGCAGTTTGTATTACTGACAGTTCGGTTTAAAATCTGTTAACTGGTGATAGCTCTGAACATCGAGATCGAACTAGTTCTATAATTTAATTGTGGTACTAAACTTTAGACGTACTGGGAACTAAAATCTAAGATTTTCGGACTTACCAATACATTCTAATTGATGCATAAAGATACTTGTAACTATGAAATAAAATTATGATATATACTCTGTAATTGATGACGTCTATAAATACGTTCAAATATCGTGAACTATAAGGAATAAATAGTAGTTTTAATTCGAATATTATCTATTTAAAGTATGTGTTTTAATGAATTATAATTTTAATCATCACTGATGCCGGTTTGTAAAGATACTGCGATGATTTACAATTAAAGCACCAAGTGTAGCAATCTAGAGAATGTTCAATATAACGTGACTTACAACTCAATTTCAGACTGGGTATATACATAACTTGTATGTTTGCTTGTCTCTCTGACTGTCAAGTTATCATGTCACTTATCTGTCATGTTTGACACGTATCATCAATTATGATTGGGATAAAAACGATAAAACACTATTTAACTTAATTTTTCCTATTTTCAACGGTAGATACTGTTGATAAAACTACTCTCAACCCTCAATTTTAAATATTTCAATTTAAAATACAAAGGAACTAAAGAGGTAAAACAATTTAAATGAATAAATGCATTTATTTCCCATATAGCAATTCCACGATACAATCATTTGAACAGTTGAGAGAAAAAAACTGGCCAATTTCACAAGTAGTTTGGCCAATTACAAACATATATAAATTACAATTCCTTAATTAGCAACCAGTCTATGATTAATTAACTGATTAGTTAACCAATATAAACTAAATCTAAACTAAATAATCTAAATTAAACTAATTAGAGTCTAGCATTATGTTTATTACAAGTTGTATGCCCGCTGTAGCATCTGTGGGCAGAGATATTTATTTAAAACATGCTTAAAAACCACTACTCTAGCACGTTGGTGAAACACCTTACATCCTTCTGACCATAAAGCCAAGCGGCTGTCCTTTTACAAAAATACTTTATGTTGATTGAGTTCTATTTGAAGTAAAGTTGAAAAATTTAGGGCCTAGGTATTGAATGAAATGACGGAAAATATATCTGTTGACTTTGGGTAGTTTGATAAACGATAAACGATTTCTCTTGTAGTTGCTGTAATTGTTTTGAAAAAATAATTGTATAAAATGTATAAATGGTAATTGCTACAAGTAATTTTTTTAATAGTTATAAAATGAAGCAGATGACAAATATAACTAAAATTAGAGATCGTGTTTGAGAATAGATTATAAAAAATTTAGGAAGTGTGTTGAGACGTTTAACTAGAATTGAGTGCATTCTCTAAATAATACTTCTGTAGGCTTTGACAAATTTTTGGATAGTTTACAAAAACTTACCATGTGTTCCAAGGTAAAAATTAACAGACATTCCCAAGCAAAACTTAATCCATGGATGAATAACAGTTTACTACGATTTAAAATGTTACAAAAACATTAATCCTACAAATTATCGCCCAATTGTCTTACTTTCAATATTCTTACAAACTTATCTACAAAATTATCAAAACCTGTTTGGTAAATTTTAAATGGAATAATATTTGTATTCATTATCAGTACGGCTTGAGAAGAAAATTAATACAACCTATGCTTTATTAGGTTTTTTGACACAGGTTTACAAAGAAGTCAATATATGAAGGATTTCTGGAGGGATTTTTGTTAACGTGCTGAAGGTATTTGATAATGTAGATCATAAAGGTTTAATTTCAAGAATGTATTATGCCGGTATCCGCGGTAATTCCGTTGAAGTGGTTTTTTAAATCACATCCATCCTATAGAAGTCAAATTACTAGAGTGGCAGGTGTTGACAGAAACAAAATTATAATTAGACACGCTATACCCCAGAGCTCAGTATTATAGTTATCAAAACAATATTCCACTTATGTTCTCTGTCCGCAGGATATCTCATGAACTAACTGACCAATAGACCTTAAGGGTTATCTGAACTTTCATTTTGTAATAAAACATCGAATTCTGATGCTGGTACATGTCGCTTTTTGAATTTCTCTAAGCATCAGCAAACATCTACGCAGAACATCTAGGAATGAATAGAAACAATATAGATTTGAAAACGTGCATGAAATACATTACATACTCATCATCGATTTCGATGATTGTGCGAGTCCCTTAATGGGATTTGGCTGAGCGTCATACAACCCTATACCTTTTATATATATTTGTCATGGAGAAGGACGTATATTATATTCTGCTATATTTCTTCTGTCAGTATGTCCAAAGAATGTTTTGAGAACGAAATAAGTTTCACCCAAACCTTGGATGCAAAATAAAATGGATTCTTGGATACAATTACTTACCAATTAATAAAAATTAACATTCATTTTTTAATAATGTAGGAGTTTATTAATCAAATAAACTAACGTTTATTTTTGGTTTCTAATAAATTTATGCTCTTCCCAACACAATAGAGCGGTACTTCAAATACGTTTTCGCTTCAGTGTATATTGATTATTCTTTGTCAGACTAGTTGCTGAATTTTATTAATTGAATCAATAAAATTGACTTAATATCTTGAAAGTACCTATGCACAAACCTAATTACCACAAATATACGGCAATCTTAAGCGATTTAGACCAGATTTACTACCTAACTAATTTACATCTAATAATTGGGCATCAACAAATATTCAAAAGAGACACGCAATACACAAATCAATAATGTTATTCAGCAATTACTGACTTGATGAAGCACAGTACATTCAAGATGGCCAGTCATAAATAAGCTTTAGCTACAAACTTAGGCTGCCGCCCAGATGCGCCTTACACAAAGAGTAAGTTTTAACTGGGAAACTACAAGAACCTCGACTAAACCAGTAAACGGCTGATCGCTTCCAACCCCAGCCCGCCCCGCGCCGGGGTCGTGAGATGGCCAAAAGGACGGTAGCGAATAACTACTAATCATTTAATTTGCATATTGCCTTTTTAGAGCCTAATTTCCGAGGGCAATAGCAGTTAAAAATAAAGTACGTCCCTCAATTACCATAACTTAACAATTGGTACAACACCTCACGTACAATACTGCAATTTACACTGGAAATATAAATTTGAGACAAAGCAGACACACGTTTACATCTTACCAACTAAAAGAGTTGTATACATAAAATTATGTACATTAAGTGTGTTATAAGATTTCTGAACTCCTTGTTCTTAAGTCCAAGTCTACGAAGTCCTGAATTCAAATGATAGGTTGGCTACGTCTAATCAGGTCTCCACAGCAGGGTCACAAGAAGATGGCCGGTGGATATTAGGCAACTCATTCGGATGTCCCTTTTTTCGAGCCGCCCCTGGTGTGCTCCGATTATTACTCGTCATATGTGTCGGGTGGGTCGTTGCTAAGCCGGGTCGATCTTTGGCCTTCCTCCTTCCGCGCAGGGGTCTCCACATACATGGTTTTAAATACAACGCACTACACCACTTTTAACAAGTGAAATGCCCTTTATGTTTTTGTAAGATTTTTTTTAACGAATGTTGTGATATATTGTAGCCAGTATTATCCTTGTCTTCATAAAGCAGCTCCGTCCACCAAACATTATTATTTGTACCCATTTCATTTATTAGTATACAACAATCACAGCAATACATCTTATTATTTTGACAGTATAACCTGTGAAGTTAAGACGCACACACAACAATAACATAATTATCAATCTCATCAACTTTTCCCATTAATTAATTTCATGGACTTACCTCATCGTCTATCTTTTGCTTTTGATTTTCCAGAATTTCCTGTAATTTCCTCTGTAATAATAATGTTTTTATTAAATTAAGTATTATACAAAGTTTTATAAATAGTTGCTGAAACGGTTAACATGCATAAACAGCAAACTTTTCACAGTCCATTTGATCACTTTTCAAGTTGATTTTATAAATGTTTATATTTATGATAATATTTAATATATAGTTTGGGAACGCTATTTCAAAATGTTTTAAGTAAAATTTTATAAACATTAATATATGAGAAAAAATCTATAGATCATTCTGTAAATTAATTTTCATTTCTAGCATCTAAATGGATATAGAAGTTTACTAATAAAAAAATTATTTAAACAAATTATCAATGTTTTGTTGTACTTTCAATTATACCTGGTTATAAATCTGAAATATATATTCTTGATGTAATAGTGACAAATCTTTTTCTACTGTTCTTTTTTATTACAAAAGTATAAATTTAAGAGATTTATTATCAAGGTTTGCTATGAATATGTAATAGATTTGTAGTGTGCACATTTAAGGAATCTATAACTAATTATATTAAATAAATTATAACTTTTAATGGTTACAGTACAGTATTTACCCCCAAACGTTCAGTTACGAAATATATATTATTTCTTAGATTACCATGCAGGTTCAAAAGTTCTCTAAACTACATAAACTTAACATCAAAGAAGTTCAAGCATCTTTCAGAGCATCCGACAGAGTACATCATGAATATGAGATGCCCTAGGGCTGTGCCGGGAGCTGGAGAGTGGGGTGTCGTACTCACTTGTCGTGCCAATCCTCCCTTGCTCTTGATAGGCTATTGTTGACACTCGGACCCTCCGCGTCGGCTCAACAAACCTTCTCAAGACATTGGCAAACATAATTTGCAATTCGAATAGCTAAAGTAATAAGCAGATGTGGATTTGTAATACAATGATTGTAGTCCGCTAATTGACTTGGTTTTTGATGGTGCAGTTATTTGTTAGATACATTATTTTTATGAATACAACCATGCCTTATGAATAAAATACCTATGAGATATTTAAATCATTAGAAAAGATTATATAAAAGAATATCATGAATATTGAACGGAGTGGTATGTGACAATAAATTACAAACAATAGATCCGGGCACAAAAAAAAATAAAAAGAGACATACGAGAGGAGAAAAGATATGTAAGGATTGGTTTTTCTCCTCTCAACTCGGTGTACGGCTTGGCTGACGTCACATCCTCTGGAGGGCTCCCATAGAGTCGACACGGTGTTCATGAGTAGATAGGCAGTTGGCCACACAGCTAACATTTCACAACAGTCACTGTCACCGGGGGGGAGAGGACAAGTGATAACGATATAATTTATATGTGCCAGGTGCCCCGGCATACGAAACGCCACCACAGATCGAGGTAAATAAACAGGATGAATGAAAAAGTACATTTTGAACGAGATATACCTCCACTACTCGACTACGGGATAGAGGCAGAGACCTTCGCCCTAGGTTACATTATGAACCTGACCTCAGACGATGTAAAGTATATTGGCTCGGCCAATGTGGTTAATAAATAGAATCTCACTCAAGTAAAATATAATTGTAAATATTATGCACATGTTTTCTAAATATTCATGACGAATTTCATAGGATTTCACGGAATACATTAGAATAAGATTTCACTATATGGCTGTAAATGCTGGGACTCTTTTAAATTTCGTCCTCAATCGCTCAGGTATTACACTTATATTAACAAGTAATAATCGTCTTGTGTAAGTTTCTATTTTAATGTTTATATAAGTATAGATATAAATATAAATATAGCCACTTATCTAGGATGATAACAATTTTATGCAACATCGATACATAGTAAATGCAAGTGGAAGTCTTTTAATACATAGAACCACATTTACAAATGGGCACTTAGAAGTGAACACCATTAGGGAAATTGCTAAGAGAGACAACGGGTGAATTGTTATAACTTACCGTGGGGCCGTTTAAACTGGGTCTTAATATTTTACCCTAATATCAGGTTGGCGGCTACGATACATGTGGTCATAAAATAGTGTCCTATAATGGTTTATAAGCAGAAATATGTATAAATATTTAATGTAAACATTTTACTCATTATAACACAAAGTATTCTAGTCTATTGTTTATTGTTCAGAAAACATGAAAGTGAAGTAAGGCATGAAATTGTTATGGTGTGTACATTTTATCAATATCGCTAGGGAATTATTATCGTATAACCAACGTTTAGTCCTTCTAAAAGTTGACGTACGTTGTGAAAGTCTACTATTATTGGACGTCACGTTGTTTTAAAAGTCATACCCATCATTATTAAACACTGGCATCCCTTTACAGCTTTTTAGGATTTGTTTCCAAAGGTTCACATTAAATAGTTTGAAAAAGTTGAAGCAATTTGAAATTTTAAATGGACGTTACTTATATCTGAGGTGCGTGGACTTTTGCACACACGATTACAAAAGTACTCTAGAGAATCAAATGAGTAAAGAGAAGTACTAATAATATTATTCATACTAATTTGTTATCGCTTATCTATTAGTCAAATGAAGAGCTCAGTATCTTTTACTGAAATTAATACAAATTAAATATACAAAGTAAAAGGAAAACAAAATTAAAAAATAATTGAACAAATATGTTAAAATCTTTAGCACCCTAACTTATTCATAAATTAATTTATTTCCAATCTAAGATATTTTTATGGTGTCCAAAAATACACAATAATACAACAATAAGAGGGATAAACTCCCTCAGAGACTTCAGATATGTATGTGGGAATGGAATCTCTAAGCCAGTTCACCACATTACAGTTCGTATGCAAAATTAACATATGTCGATATAGTCCGCTACTACTGCTCTACGATGAAAATAAATATATACGTACAATATGATACAAATCAGTACCGGTCATGAAGGTAACTATGATAATACGGAATGGTGTTGATTATATAGCATAAAATACAGAGTTAGATGCGTCATGTTACAGATTCCGTTTGTTAAGGGGCGAATGTGAATGTGTTACTTTAGGTATATTGTACAACAAGATGTGAATGAGATGGCGTCAGTATGTTTGCGAAAATTAAACGTATCCCTGAAGTAGTCAATATGAAATTTCATTTGATTTAAGCCTGTATATCTCGATGTTGTATTAACGCGTGGAGATGTGTGTATATATTTGTGTGCGTTTTTAATAATAATCAAACATAAGGAGAGTGAATAAGAGCATCCGCAGCCTCCCAGCCGAGGCAGAGCCATCCTCAGCCCCTATCAATTCTGGTGGAAGGTTTTTATAAAGGTAATGATCTAAATAAACTGCATAATAGTTTCCAGATTGTGTAGGCCTGTGAGCGTTGAATCCAAAATTTAATCTATTTCTAGATGAATAATGATTTTTCACATAGATTGAAAACTCATTTGGCGACAAAATTAAGAATTTCATAACATAATTTACTCATAAATATTCTTTGCGATCTATTGTACATAATAATTAAATAATACAACGTAGATTCCAAAATCTGACATATGGAATTTTTAAATCAACCTATAAATCAAAATATCTTTTACAGAGATTTTTTGTTACTTTGTACTTCATGGTGGTGAGCTTCCAGGACAAAGCCTGTTGGCCATACAATCTATATAGTAACAAAATGAAAATAAATAAAACCCAATCACACATTACATAACAATAAAAATATGAAAAAACACACATACAAACTCATACATGTGTCTTTTATATTTACATTTATAAATTAATTTATAATTATTTGAGAAATTCTATTATATTCTATTTATTTTAACCAAACCTGGTATGGATTTTCTTTGCATAAAACGGAGTAACGGTATAAAAAGATATATTCCGTCAACTTATTTAAAGTCTAGGGAGAAATCCTATGGTCAGAACCAATTTCTTGAGAACAATCCTGAACATACCAATATAGTGAGTTTTAAATGTTGAATAGGTCAAAAAGTTTTAAATAAGCTATACAAAACAGATAAACCGATTTCTCTGCAAGGCTCATTATGCTCGTTCCCATGGTCAACTGGCCTGTTTGAGTCTTTTATCAACCAAATTAAAGAGAGTCGATACAGTGCAATGGTACTGATAAAAAGAGATACGGTCATATGAAGGATTTTAACATGCACTATCTCTCTCTGGTCCAAAATTGGTCGTTTTAGACCGTGAGGCCATTGGCTCTCTTGTTTAGGATGTCTGTAGAAACAATCTGAAATAGTCGATTTCAGACTGCGTTATTCACATCTAAAAGTTGTAGATAATATCAAGCTGTGGTGTGCCGAGATTGTCGTGTTTCTGCCGAGTATATTGCTGGAAAGGAGTATGGAGCCTCTTACAATCAGTGTGGAATTAATTCTCTTGTTAAGATTCTGTGCAAATTTTCTCTCTATGTTTATAAGCTATTCAAAGAATTATTATATAAATTTATACATTTTGATTGCGGGACGAATGTCTAATTTAAGGAATTCAATGAAATTAAGCTAATTCTGAAGGAAATATATTTAGCCTGCTCTAAAATCTGTGAATAGCAATAAAAAGCTTTTCTGAGTTTCTCTGTCTAAAGAAGTAACTACATGTAGAGGTTTGTACCATCTGGAAGAGTCAAGCCTCTAAAATATACCAGAAGCTCCCGCATAATATACACTTTACTATGGTAACTTTTACTATTTGGAGGACTCATGATTCAATTATCTCCCAAATACCAGAATTTCTCATATAATAGAAATAGTCGATTTCAGACTGCGTTATTGACATCTAAAAGTTGTAGATAATATCAAGCTGTGGTGTGCCGAGATTGTCGTGTTTCTGCCGTGTATATTGCTGGAAAGGAGTATGGAGCCTCTTACAATCAGTGTGGAATTAATTCTCTTGTTAAGATTCTGTGCAAATTTTCTCTCTATGTTTACAAGCGATTAAAAGAATTATTATATAAATTTATACACTTTGGTTGATCTTATACATTAGTGCCTGACTAATGTAATTCGGAAATTTCTGATGACCAATTACTATGAGATCTTTCAGTAATACAGACTTATTCTACAACTTGACTATCGAAAGCATAAATATATTGAACGACTCCAAGAGACCATTAGTTACAGAAGCTCCTGCAAATATTTATATTTGTCATATCTAATGAAAATCTGTAACAGTTAGGACTGTTATCTGAAGTAGTGTACTGTCTTTTGAGTTTCAATTGCTGAAACGCATATAGATTCAACTTTTTGGGTAAACAATCCATTACCTGGCGATTATTATATTTACGAGTACACTTAAAGAAACATATTAACGTATGGATTATCATAAGTTCTGCTTTTGTTGAAAAATTAGTTGGAAAATTCATAATTAGTAGAAATACATTACGAGTAAAGAATACATTCAAATATTACGGCTTTATAATTTCAGTATTTGTTTTATCTGGCATCTTCGTGTATTGTTACTTACAGAAAGTTAAGGATTTGATAACTCAAGTTTTAACCTCAAGATTAACACAACTAAAGTTTTCATCCTTACCTTTTGCATGCTAAATTAAAATACTTAAAGTCTGGCACATATTTCTATTATAGACATCCAAAATTTTATATTAAGAAAGGAAATGTTTTTTTATCATAGATTCCTTATCAAACTGCAATAATCCGCTCAATCAATAGTTGTGTGAATATAAATATTCAGAAATATAGGTCAGAAGCTAAACCAATTATATTGCATAAATTGTATGTCACTTAGGAACAATCTTTTTAAATAGAATTCGCGATGGATATCATATTGCAAAACGACAAGCTGCTATTGTGTGTTGGGTCACGAATATAATCTTCCATTCAGGTTACTGTCAATTCTTCCCATCCACAAGATTGAAACTACTCATTCTTGTTACTTTTTAACAATAGAGGAACGAAGTACCAACCAATGTAAGTACAGGATAAAAATACTATTATACATAGAAATGTTCAAATAAACATATGCAGTATTTATGATTTTAATTGTTTTAATTATGTTATGCTAATGATTCAAGAGAAACATTTTAAAGTAAAACACTAAGTTGCTACTATTATAAACCGACATCAGTATCAAAACAGAAATATATGGTTCCATAATTTCTTATCCTTACCTATATATGATTCTATGGATTTATCCATAAATTGTTAGTGACTAATGTTTTACGACGTTTTCAATAACTTGTATATAATAGTATTATTATACATCCATTATCATAAAAACATAGTTTTATTACATCTAGAAAAGTTAGAAACTAGGAAACTGAGATGGTAAGCGAATAATTAAGAAGATCAATTTAAGTAGGTAGATATTAATGAACCAGTAATAGTAATTACATAAATAATTCAACAAATTTATATAACAGATCTATTTAATACATGGATATAACAAAATACTAAAGCAAAACAGAAACTTTAAACCATCAATACTAAACACCCATACATTATCGCGATATATATAGTATACCATATATTTGATACTATCTTTATTTATAATCTTATTTCTTAGTTATTATTTTTATAGTTAGTCAGTCATATATTAGGAACTAAAGATAATAAGTACAACATGCTGCCAGGTACAATCACAATAGTGCCATGTCAGTGACGTCACTGCAGCCATTACCTCCCAGCTGTTGCGTGGCGACATTCTGCGGTTGCTGTAATCACGTGTTTGTATAATTAGACATTCCGGCCACCGTGATACAACCATACTAGAACCTGTTGATAACCGTTCCATCACGTCTCAATATCTCCCAAATTACCAGGAACGCAGTTCACGTATATTATAATAATTTGGTGCATGATATGTATACAGATTTTATAGCACCAGAACAATTAAATTAATTTATGCGTAATTTTACTGTTATGTTTGAACAGGATCTTGTATATGACTTATATGTATTGTAATTTATATATATGTATCACAGAACTATCAGTTACATCCTAAAAACAACGTGCATATATGCCAAAAATAATAACAAATACAATACAGTACAGAAAAATCTACATTTCTTATAATTTATTTCAGGATATTATTTCCAAAACTAATTAAAAATAACAATATATTTTATGAGTTATTAAAATTTTCAACGTGTGTTTGTAATAAGTAATATCAGAATTAGATAGTATCTCTTTACTTCAAGAAACATTCAATGATTAATTTACTAGAAATTAAGTTATTAAAATTTTCAACGTGTGTTTGTAATAAGTAATATCAGAATTAGATAGTATCTCTTTACTTCAAGTAACATTCAATGATTATTTTACTAGAAATTAAGTTATTAAAATTTTCAACGTGTGTTTGTAATAAGTAATATCAGAATTAGATAGTATCTCTTTACTTCAAGTAACATTCAATGATTAATTTACTAGAAATTATTAATCTTCTGATATTTCGGCGAAGAAGTACATCCACTTAGCAGTATACGTAACTTCTGTAGTCAATGACAGTTGAAATAAACTCTTGCTTTTTCAAGCACATCATTGTAAGTTTAACATTTGAAGTATTCTTTATTAGTTAAAGGAATTTATGTAAATATAGTTATAATTAATGTATATAATTACCTACATTAAAGTACCTTACTGATTTGTAACATTTTTAAATGGAAGAAACTTCCAGCGGTCAGGGGATCCGAATAGACTTTGGAACTTTTTAGTTAAGAATTTTCTAAATACTAGGAGCTAAAATGCTAGAAACTACTTTAGACCACGACTTCAGGCTTGTGAAAGCTTTCTTAAATAGGGTACTTAAGGCGTACTTCAGGTAACTGAACCTGTCTATTCAATGAAAGCCTCTCAACGCAAAAAAAGCTTTCTCACAGAATCTGAGAGCTTCCGATCTCTGGGAACCCCAAATCTTTGGGTTTTCTAATAATTACACTGCCTCCTGCACCTAAGAGCTACTCATCTCTAGAAATTTCAGAGATATGGATGCTTGCCACTTCTAGAAGTTGCCACCTCATTCTCCAAAAGAGGATCCTGGCATTTTGTCTAGATTCTGAAAGATTCTAGACCCTAGAACAAGCTAGAGGGTCCCACCTATATGAGAAATTCTGGTATTTGGGAGATAATTGAATCATGAGTCCTCCAAATAGTAAAAGTTACCATAGTAAAGTGTACATTACGCGGGAGCTTCTGGTATATTTTAGAGGCTTGACTCTTCCAGATGGTACAAACCTCTACATGTGGTTACTTCTTTAGACAGAGAAACTCAGAAAAGCTTTTTATTGCTATTCACAGATTTTAGAGCAGGCTAAATATATTTCCTTCAGAATTAGCTTAATTTCATTGAATTCCTTAAATTGGACATTCGTCCCGCAACCAAAGTGTATAAATTTATATAATAATTCTTTTAATCGCTTGTAAACATAGAGAGAAAATTTGCACAGAATCTTAACAAGAGAATTAATTCCACACTGATTGTAAGAGGCTCCATACTCCTTTCCAGCAATATACACGGCAGAAACACGACAATCTCGGCACACCACAGCTTGATATTATCTACAACTTTTAGATGTCAATAACGCAGTCTGAAATCGACTATTTCAGATTGTTTCTACAGACATCCTAAACAAGAGAGCCAATGGCCTCACGGTCTAAAACGACCAATTTTGGACCAGAGAGAGATAGTGCATGTTAAAATCCTTCATATGACCGTATCTCTTTTTATCAGTACCATTGCACTGTATCGACTCTCTTTAATTAATTTGGTTGATAAAAGACTCAAACAGGCCAGTTGACCATGGGAACGAGCATAATGAGCCTTGCAGAGAAATCGGTTTATCTGTTTTGTATAGCTTATTTAAAACGTTTTGACCTATTCAACATTTAAAACTCACTATATTGGTATGTTCAGGATTGTTCTCAAGAAATTGGTTCTGACCACAGGATTTCTCTCCCTAGACTTTAAATAAGTTGACGGAATATATCTTTTTATACCGTTACTCCGTTTTATGCAAAGAAAATCCATACCAGGTTTGGTTAAAATAAATAGAATATAATAGAATTTCTCAAATAATTATAAATTAATTTATAAATGTAAATATAAAAGACACATGTATGAGTTTGTATGTGTGTTTTTTCATATTTTTATTGTTATGTAATGTGTGATTGGGTTTTATTTATTTTCATTTTGTTACTATATAGATTGTATGGCCAACAGGCTTTGTCCTGGAAGCTCACCACCATGAAGTACAAAGTAACAAAAAATCTCTGTAAAAGATATTTTTATAAAATGCTCATTCCAGTTTTATCATGCATTTTGTACCATTAAAAGCTCAGGATTCTTAAACTGTTTTGTTCAAACGGTTTTGAGTAAAGTGCTCCAATGTAATGAGAAACATTGTTCAGTGCACTTCACCTGACATACACATAATTGTATATGTATATTATATACATGGAATTTCTTACACATACTAGTACACAGTGTAATGAATATAATAGATATGTACTTTACGAAATTGTAACAAAATTAATCGTTTTATTACGTGCTTGGGATATAACATAAGTTAGATTTGTTTCAGGAAGTTTGAATTTACCATTTTATATAGATCTAGATCATCATAAACTCTAAGACAACCAACAGTTAAATAGAGAGAAAAAAAATATATATTTTTATAATTCCTCTTAAAAATATGTTACCAATATTATGTTAGTGCATTATTACTGCCACATCTAAGCAGCCCACAATGTTCTATGTTTATTTGAAACTTATACTTAAGCATTCTTCACTCCATAAGTATAATTTTATTAAATAGTAAAGAAAATAAGGTATAATATTTCACTGTGTAATATTTTAATATCACTGATAATATAATACAATTATATAACTGGTTTTATTTTATGTAGTTTAGAATGTATTTTCATTATAGTTCCTTAATTGCTTATGTTGATAGTGGTTTTCACTTAATTTCCTTACATTGTCTTATTCAATACATTAGAGACTTTTTTATTGCTACAATAAAGCATGAACGAAACAAGGATACTTATAAGGCTTGAGGCAGAGATAACTACCGAACTGGGACACTCATAAAGGTAGTTTATGAATGAACACTTGCTCCTCAAGTTAATTTCGTTAAAATTACTAAATTATAAAATACTCCAATCCCCAAAGCCTTTAAATTTACAAACACTTTGTAATATTAAAATATTATAGTGAAAACGAGTTGCTGTAACTGGGAACATAAATCCTCTTGTATGTAGAAGTGGTATGTTTAATTAGATTTTTTCTAGCAAGTATGTCAAATTTAATTGAAAAATATATTGATCAGTGCCGTAAATTTAAAATGTTCAGATACCAGATACAAATTTTATTATAAATGTCATATCATCATATTACAATTTCTTCTTCTGATGTTAACCTTTTACAAACGCTTCAATAATTTCTTTACTAATTTCATATATGAAGCATATTAACGATGAGGTTTAAGTATAAAAATAATAATACTGATTGGAAAGAAATATTCAATTTTCTAACTTGTTTATTTTGAATCTGACAACTTTGAAAATCAAATTCAACATTTTTTCGGGAGTGATAACAAACAATCCACACATACCTTGATAGGTATCCCAAGCCCTCTGGTATTTCTGCCTCCTTAAATAACATCACGGAGCCGCCTCTGTTTTACACTGATTCTGACGTTTAACTTCTAATTTGTGACTTTTACAAACTAGTTAATGATACTTTATCACTAAACACGTGAAATAAACGCGTGATTATGTGATTTTTGTTACCGAAAATCATACTAAGATGCCAAGTATTTAAAATCGATTTTTTTTTAAATCATCCATCGTAATATGTTGACTTTAAAAATAATGTAGAATTAACTGTATTTTTTTAAATCAGTCAATTTTAAAATTGAATATGTATCTACTAATAGAATTATATTAATGTGTTTCATCCATACACATCATCCGGTGAAATCACTCAGAAACTTTTTCAATTTATGGCTGAAGGAGCTTTACTTTTCTCATTTCCTTCTATCAATAGTGGCATCTGCCACGTTTGATGTAACTAATAATAATCCCTTTACGATCAATTTTTGAGTTTATTTACTTTTATTTTAATTCATAATAATGTATAACTCTTACCAACAAATTTAAATGAATTGCGATCTTAAAACTGAGATAATATCTAAGTAACATTAAATACTTTATCTAAAATCGTATACTTACCAAGCACATCTGAAAGGTGAAATGTTTGATTTCATTTTATCCCCGATAGTTTTCTGATCACCTGATAACATTCTCAGAACCTTGTTATATTTTTTCATTTCCTAATTTCCTAAAATACAAAAATCAAGCCATGGTTTGATAAGGATTTAGAGGAGGATATTTTGTGAACGTTTAGAAAGGATCCTAATGAACTCAACCCATAACGCTTAACACAGGTGTGTTCAACGAATTTTTTTATGTTATTACCTGATTGTACACCATAATTCTCAGGTATTTCGTCTCCGACAGCTTCCCCAAGAGTTTTAACAAGAGACTCGGTGTATCCTTATTTATAAATGTTTTGGATATACACTACACTTATAATAAGGAGAGTAGGATTTAAAACATTTGACATGATTGTATTAAAAGAACTTGTTGATACAGTTTGTCCTCTTTTTAAGCTGTCAAGGAAGACAGACATCAAAAACTCACAATAACCGTAACATTTACAGCAAAATATATTAATGTAGAAGCAAACAATAACCCAAAAATGTCTGTTCATCCCTCCCCTGCACCAATAAATGCCGTCCTTGTAATCAATCGGCATCCAGGCCTTCTAAATCACCACTATTGATATAAACAATTGATTGTATTGTTTATATCGATGGTCACCACTGACCCAGGTGATCATGAAGTGGAGTAAATTTCCTGTTCAGCCTCGTGTTGTCTGTTGTGGTAGGTGTATTATGCATTGCTAAGATACATGGGTATTTCGTTGTGGAATTTCATTATCAGTTTTTTTTATTTAGGAAGTTCATCGCCATTGTCAGTACTATTAACCTCGTGAATGTAGATATAAAGGTGAAAATATTTGCAACCCTGTTATAATTTAAAACTATTTATCGTCAATAATAAACATTTAACAAAAATAATCAGGAACATATATAATGCAATAGTTAGAAAAATCTAACCCGTACAATTAGACAATGCTATTTAGTTGTGAAACCTACCTTGTCCTAGAGGAATATAACGTTGTCAACACTGTATGAATGAGCGGAAATAAACACAGAAGGTAAGATAAATTATGTCGGTAATAAACAACGCAAGGGCGAATAAACCGGTAGTTAAATGACAGTAAAAATACCAGGAAGTAGCCCAACGGGAGACGGGAGGAATTTCAACATAGGGATGAGGTGCAATAAAATATGTTCAGACATCAGCATTGAATAATGCACCTTTTCCAGGTTATTTTTGTGGAGCTGAAGCAGGGGCAGAATAGAGTGACCACACCAATTTGTTTTTCTGACTTTCATATAACAGTGTTTGTTCCAGTAATCGTAACAGATATAAAGTTGGAAATAATATTATAATATTATTTTGTGAACTATCATAAGTATCCAAAAAGCATAATGATCTATATAGAAACGATTTCTAGAGTTTCAACTACACTACAAGAATTCAATCATGCTCCGTTAAGTTGTATAAATATATATTAATCGTCAAAGGGAATATAAAAGAAATTATAGAATGATTTTAGGAACATTTTAGAGCTTCTTATTCCAAAAAAATATGTTCACTATTAAAATTTCAAAAAAATTTTAAATTAAAACGCACTCTATTATAATGTTTTACTAATTAACTCTAATATGGTCTGTTCATTTAGTGAACACACTTTTGATCAGTCATGAAATACATTCAAGTAATATTTTAAAAACTCTATAAACATTATTGATTAATAGAAATTCATCAAATATAGAGTGTATTTTAACTTAAGTTTTTACGAGTAAATTAAAACAAGATAATTTTATACATATAATTTTAAGTACGGTAGAACCATATGTTCTGGGAAATGACCCAGAGTTTAAAATGACAAGAAAAGTCTCCAAGTTCTGCAGTTCCTCCTAATAGTATTGAGTCCGGAGATTGAGAATTCTCTTTGAGCTCATTACTGACCAGGTCTGATACAGAAAGACGTAATATTGGAATCAATTATTCTTCCAACATACATTCAGTACAAAAAGGATTCGTAGGATACCTAGAGTCAAAGCTAATTCTTACATTTGTTACAGCTAAATATATGTTTCGATGTAAATATAAAATAAATTTAAAATATATATATATATATATATATATATATATATATATATATATATATATATATATATATATATATAATATTAGCAATTACCCGCTGCTTCACACGCTATTTTCTGCTGAACAACTGGGATATCATAAAAGTTCCTTTACACCAGGCGTATCAACCCCTTCTGTGATAAGCGGTGGTTACTGGAAGATATTCATAATCTCGTGCTCTATTTTCGAATAATTGAACTTTAAGTTTAAAGAGCTGTATTTCAGGCCCTTATGTCGGAGAAGGAAACTTTATATAAATACCAATTTGTAGGCAATATAAATAAGTTGAAATTCTTAGGAATATTGCAGATTTTAATAGGTCTGGAAATATTTCAGGTCAGTATGCAGTAATAATAAAATTGAAGTTCGTATAGTGG
This sequence comes from Homalodisca vitripennis, assembly GCF_021130785.1. Taxonomy (NCBI): domain Eukaryota; kingdom Metazoa; phylum Arthropoda; class Insecta; order Hemiptera; family Cicadellidae; genus Homalodisca; species Homalodisca vitripennis. Next base: position 144,644,799 of record NC_060208.1, read on the forward strand.
TATAGTGAGAAATTCTATAATCTAATATTCTAATATGATAGACCCTCATAGTGATTTTAACATAATGTATCCGGTCGCCTTTTTCCTTCAGTTGCAGTAAACAAACATGCTGTCCCACAATGTCAAAGGGAACTAATTAAAACTATCCATATGAACCTAAATGGTTTGAATTTGTCGCTGCTACCATCTATAGCAACATTCAAATAGTACTAATGACACTATTTGTGGCACATTACGAAAATATATGTCTATGTATTATTTTCATATCAAAGCAATATCCATGCCAAATCTCGACTAAATTTGACCACTACTTGTTGTGTAATTGAGTGTGAAATATACAAATATTCAACCAAACATCTACCTCGGATATCTATTTCTCTATCTCTGATCAGCGATGTTGGTTGACTACGTTAAAAATGAATAAAACTCATATTTATAAACTTCTTAAACTGTATAGACTGCCAGTCTTTCTCTTAGCTTATCCAACAGTATTGTATATTTCCCACGAGTGTTATGGGTGTATCTCATTTTTCATGGAAAAGAGGTCCCGGTTATCTGTATCATAAACCAATTCAATAAGGATATGATTCTAGATTGTTAAGATTTAGAGCTCCACAAATAAAGGTGTACAATGATCTCGTGGCCACGCTGATGCGTAGGGCTTTTACCTTAAATAATCAAGCCGTTGTCACTTCCTTGCGCGTGGCCCCAGAACTGCAGACCTTATGAGATACGTCGGTGGAAAAATTCATGGTAGACTGCAATTAAGCACTTTCTACACAAGATGGACTCAAGTCTTTGCAGCTGGAATGTTGCACGGGGTAATCTTGAGCAGATGTTACTTTATGGCTTTCCCAGCAGCATCCAGTCCGGCGGATAACCCAAAAGCGTAACTTTATCCAGAACTTCTTTTCTTTTCTTCCTGAGTTTTCTTTCGTTGATGCTCAGTTTATTCAATAGGAACCAGCCCTTTACGTTTTGAAAGGAGAACAGTTTAAAGAAGATTCAAGTGTCCTTGCAGAGTTTGGCGCCTTCCCTATTATATATGTTTGTGTCGTCAACAAAGATAGATACATTACCAAGAGTCCCTACCATTACTATCATTACTAGGAAGAGAATAGGACCCAGAACCGAGCCATGTGGAACACCATATATCACAGCTAGGTTTCGAGTCTGATCTACCAACTGACATGAATTGCTGTTTATTGTATAAGTAAAAACGGAAAGTTGCTAGGGCCTTGATTTTTATTCCATGTTTTTAGCTTTTTCGGTAAGAATGTCGTGGAGAATGCAATACATACCTTATTTTAGTCGGCTGGTATTAAGACCACTGATTCTTTTACCACAAACGTACCCAATATTTTGGAAACTAGTTGTGCCATAGCTGACACTGTTGACCCTGGTTCCATGTTAGGCTTCAGAAAAAAGCTATTTCATTCCGTATTTAGATGTTTGTAAGCTGTTATTTTAAGTGAATCTTAAATATCTTGTTAAAGGCAAGGGGTGACAGATATAGGCTTATAAATTACCATTAATTCAGGATCCTCCTTTTGTTACACTGGTACCGTTTTCAAGATCTTCAACACATCATGGAATATCCCTTCGCTCAGATATGCATCCATTACTTTGGCAAGAGGATAGGCTGTGGCATATGCCACATACTTGAGGACAGTGACCGACACACTATAAACATCACGGGAGTTCGAAGAATTAAATTTTCTTATCATCTTAAAAGTCTTAGAAGAGGTGATAAGCCTCAAGCTTGTCATACTGAGTGATATGCGGCACATTGGTTTAAGATAGGATTTATGCGGTCTTGAAATTAAATTTCTTTAACTAAGATTATGTTTACTGCACGCAGCAGAAATTGGTTGAAATCACCAGGGCTGGACTGGCATTTCATAGAGAACTTTTGTTTTATATTTTATTAACAAGCTCCAACACTGTTCTACATGGGTTAGCTATTTTAGTCATATTAGCAGCCTCCTTGGAATCATGAAACATCCTGTAAACCTTTTATAAGGAGTAAAAATCTGTTCATATCCTCATGTGTAGTTAATGGTTAACATCTGCTAAGAGCAAGGACCAAGATTGTAACCTGGTTCAACCAAAGAGTATACTAAGATTAATCAGCAGCATGGTATTTTTTACTAGCCCTGGCACCTGTAGAAGCAGTTTTAAGTACTTTCAGAGGAAAAACATCGTCAAATATACTAGTTACTATATTGTTTTAAAATTGTTCAATATCTCTATCAGCTAAAAGGATCTAAAGGAACGCAAGTATTCTTGTTGTATCAACCTAGTAGAACGGAAGTAATCAGCATGCCAAGCAATATTTTGTGAGTCACTCACCGTTCCATGCAGACTAATTAACAAAGCTTCATGGTCTGCAATAATAATGTTGATGACCTTTCTAAGAGAAATCCCAGGGACCAGGAGTTGTGGCAATGGTGTGGAGGAGACCTGCGTTGGCGCTCGGCTAGTGTCAATAGGCCATGTGTCTGGATCAGAAGTTTAATCACGTTAATCATGTTTATTTACATTACCGCGAATAATTATGTGCTTATTCAATTTTCCCAAACGTGATAATACTAAATCCAGAGTGTTAAAAAATTGTTCAGCTTTCCAACAGGAGATCTATAGACATGCTACAACTACCAGACGCCTAGGTTAGTTATTAAAATCCAAGCTAATTCAATGTTACGCTCAGAGCAAAATTTTTGCAGATCTAGGTGTTTAAAATTGAGGTTAAAACTTCAAAATACTGCTACTTCACCATTTATATGCTGGGGACGAAAGTACGGTGTTGCCATTTTCCGATGGCCAATATTACTGAAAAGTTAAATCTCAGTATCTATTAATCTGTGCTCCGATGCAAATAAGATATTACGACGTACATTTTCAGAAAAAATTAAAGTAAATTATTTTTTTATGCATTGCACATTGAGGCAAGCTATTTTCAACCCTATTCCGAAATTATCCTTAGTTTGAGTTATTGCACTAAAAGGAGTATGTTGGCTTGGTGCTTCACCTTCTGAACAAAAAACACATTTTTAGGCCACACTGCATTGTTCATAAGCTCGTAATTTCTTATAATATCAACACAGAACTCAAAGCTTGGGTATTTCTCACTTTTAGTTTCAAATTTTTTCAAGTTTGTAGAAATGTCAGGGAAGGATTTCGTAATACGTAAATTCGATACTCGTATTCTTCTTAACTTGGCCGAGAAGAATCTTCTTAACTCGGCCAGGTTTTTTTGTCACTAGCAAATAATATGCCTAAGACGGCAATTTCACGTGTTCCAACAACTACTTGGTGTACTAGATTATCTTTCTTCTTGCTTCCCTTGCTTTCGGAAAGTCCGAAGTGTCGCCATGGTTGTGATTTGTTATTCGATTTTATGTCTGCAAGCTACGGCTTTGTAGAACTTGTCTAACAGATAAAGAATTCTCAGAAGTTTCATCACGCTTATACTGGTAAAGTTTAGTTGTCCACTTATTGTTCGTTGTACTCATCGTATCTTTGGCTGTTTTCCAAGGTTCTGGGAATTTAATATCTTTAACTCAACTTAGGCAGCTGTGAAACATCACTTTGTTTGTGTTGGAATTGTCCTAACTCAGCACTGGCGTTAAGAGTATTCGATATATTCTTGTTACAGTCGTTGAAAATCGATCTTTGATCTTTCGGATACTTCATTCGTTAATTCATCCGAATGTATTGAACCTGTATTACTCGAGTCTGAGAGGTTAGAAACAACAACACTATTCAGTACATTTACATTTTCCTAATTTGATCTAGTCTCTCATTAATTAACAGATTGTCATTGATATAAAATCTTTTACAACAATTTTTCACTTACCATTTTATGGAGATTTTTTTAATCTTCTGCCCTATTGACTTGTTTTCGAATGGTTTGTAGCTTACCAGTGCTTAACACACAAATCTACATGTGTGAGGCCTCCAAGTTCCTTTATCTTCTTGTACTGTTTGCTATTTATATTAACACACTTAATATGGTGCCATTCGTCACAGAAAGCATCACACTGCAAACCATCTTCGGCATCTTCCACAATGTTCTTTCAATTGGACAGATCGACTAGTCATTGAAATATTAGTAGGCTTCCCGGAAGGTAGGAACGATTTACTTATAAAATGTAACTATAACATATACTGTAGGTTGGGTATATAATCCTATACTTACTGTGTAAAAAATATGTTCACTCTCGCCAAGAACGTACCCAGGAAAAAATGTTAAGGAGGGAGAGGTCAAAACGACTGATATTTTCCCGTAGTGATCAGAAAGTAAGGCAAGTGCAGTCAACCGCTCATTCACCATATCGTTCCTTCAAAAGTTCTTACCCTTTTTAATGCTGATAATACACTTGCAAAAGCTAGAAAAGTGGCCTGCCAATAGGAGTAATTTAGTTGCAAGTTCTTGGGTTAAAAAGGCAGTTGACAAACATTAATCTTAGTTGCTATAGTTAAATTATATACTCGTATTCGTATAGATTATTAACTACCCCCTTATAGTGTATGATATTTTACACATCATCCATTAGAAATACTGTTCAAATTTCGTGGGTTGTATATATATATATATATATATATATATATACATATATACTTTTGGATGTTGAAGTTTTTCTAGAAAATCATATTTTAAAAAACCAATATACATGTTAAGGGTACTAACAAAATGGAAATTACTTGCATTACAGTAGCTGCCATCCAAATCATGTAAAAAAGTCCATTCCAAAAAGTCTTTCCCTTAGAGCCAAATCCTTATGTACAAAACGCTTCAGATTTCAAAATTTACAAAAGCAAACTTACATAAAGCTCTTTCCAACAGGGGATACCCTACAAAACTTTTTGAACCGGCAGCTCAGACAATTCAAAAAAAGGCTACAACTATTCCAAATCACTTCCAAAATGATCCTAAATTTATAACAAAATTTTATCCTGGTTTGCACAAATTCAATAGAGTTATGAAAATTGGCTATGAAATTTTATAAAAACTCGCCCTTAACTGAGAAATTATTGTCCAGGCCACCTAGAATAGTATTTAAGAGACCTAAAAATTTGAAGAATATGCTTGTGTAAGGCCCCAAATTCATGTTGGAAAAAATTATGAAAATTTATCTTTTGGCTGTGAACCTTGTATATAAAAACCACACGTTGTGGTATTTGCAAAATTATGGATAAGACCGATCAATTCCAAAGTAGTGTAACTAAAAAAACTTATCCAATAGCTGGTAAATTGGACTGTACCTCCAACAATTCAATTTACCAGCTAAACCTGTAGGTTTGTCCCAAGGACTACATTGGGCAAACCTCTAATTCTTTGCGGGTAAGAATGACCGGTGTCACCGTTTTTCTATCAATCACAAAGACGACAAAAAAACCAGTAGCCTTACACGCTATTCACCATATACAAAAGCTTTGAGGATTGTTAAAAACTCAAAGCTATAAGCAAAATTACTCCATGTGAAAACAGCTCTCGAAAATGTGATTTAAATTTAAGGAATACTGAATTGGCACACCAACTTATATTAAAATCAAAACAACCATATGGAACTTAAAATTCGCTAAATTATTGTTTTCCACTTGAATAATTAGATTGTGATACAAATTTACCTAAATTCAAAATTATATTATATTATGTTATTATTGTTAAATTAAAAAACAACTAATCAAACCTTGTGTACATGTCAAAATTGTATTTACATTATTTAGAATGTTTATTATCAGGTGTTTCTTCCTTTGTTTGTTTATTTTTATTCTGTGTTATTATTGTGTTAACTTGAAAAAGTTGTTTAATACAAAAACGAAATAATGTACAAGATAATTGTAGTTTTCTTTTGAACTTGCATTAAGAGACTATATATATAATATATATATATATATATTATATATTATATATATATTATTTAAGTACAAATATTATCCTGCTATTTTATTGTTGAACACAGACATTAATGTTGATATTAGTGTATAACGTGAAATAATATTTTTTACAATTATTTTGTATGCTATAGATTAAATAATTGTAGTTATAAATGAAAAGACATCGAGAAAAGTTGTTATCTAAAACTTTTTTTAAAGCAACAATTCATCAAGTTTCCAACAAATTACAGAACATTTCTTGTTTCTTCCTCCATACCTGAGGGAGATCTTGAACATGAACGTTTCGTTAGGGAGCGCAAAAACTTACTGTTACTTATTTCTCTTACCTAATAATGATGGTCACTCGTTGATCAAATATAGAAAAGTTGGGTAGATATGTAAAATATAAATTATTTGATGTTATAACTTATTGATGTCGTACGACAAATGTAGGAATGATGTTATGTAATTAAATTGACAGCAAAACTTGATTTAATGCCAGTCTGGTTATTTGGTTTTAGTGCCTGAAAATGTTTTCTAAATCTTGACTTGAAACTTCGACCGGTTTTACCAATGTAATATTTATCACATTTACAGCACTTCGTTTTGTATATTCCTGGCTTTAGAAATTTATCCATTTGCTGATGAGAATCTAGATTTATTTAAACTCTTTTCCCGTTTATTCAGGTCACATATACATCATGAACCCAACACTTTTTATTCTGCAAAGCCAAAAAAATGGTGCCGCACTTAGATTTAAAATATTGAATTAATATGAATAAAAATGTGAACAGTTCACCCAATTATGCAAATATCATATATGTTTTGAAATCGTTGTTTAATATAAAATAAACAATAAAGTATAAAGTCTAAAGATACGATAATTTATAAATTTAGTAAATCACTTTCTTAACCCTGCGTTAATTATTGTGCAATTATAGTATAAATGTAGGATTTTAGGAGTTAAAGAGCCTAGGTCACGCACCAACAAAACACGAGCCCACGTTTAGTGATGTGCGTCAATCAACACCATCCCCTGTAGATGCTCACAGCTGGGCTGGCACAGATATTCTGTTATTGAATGGGTGCAGACATACTAGTACTGGATGGGTACAGACATACTGGTACAAGGTGCTACAAACATACTTGTACTGGGTGAGTACAGACACTGGTACTGAATGGATACAGACATACTGGTAATAGGTGGGTGCTGACTTACTGGAACTGGATGGGTGCATACAGACTGGTTCTGGGTGTACACAGGCATACTGGCATTGAATGGGTCCAGATATACTGGAACTGGGTGGGTGCAGACATACTGGTTCTGTGAGGGTACACACATAATGGTACTGGATGAGCGCAGACATACTTGTACTGGCATACTGGCATTGAAATGGTGCAGATATAAATTCACTGGGTGAATAGTGACATGCTGGCACTGGGTAGATACAGACATACAGGTATCTTACACATATCACTTTAGGAGTTGGCAAAAGAATTTTAAGAGGTGGATTCATTCGTTTAACTGAATATCCTAGGAGTATGTGTGGGAGAGAACTTTACAAACACAATTTTTATTAATGATTTAAAACAATCCATTGTATGGCATATTATTCTGAGACTACTTTTCAACCGAAATATGTTTTATTGGGTGACAAAAACATACATCTTTGTGTCAAAATGCATCAGTAAACCTTGAATTGAAAATAAATAAAAAGTTAAACACGTGATACCAGTATGAATAAAACATTAATTAGAATATTATTATAAACCTATATATGACATTATGTTTTCTCTCGTCCTTTTATTTATGTGGTTGTTTTATTACATACAAAATTTACAGATGTTGTGTTGAGTTAAACATGGGATGATGAAATAATGTAACGTTTCTGTGTGCAACGAAGACTAAAATAGTTGAAGTTGTAATTACACAACATCTCACGTCCGCCCATTAGGCTAATGAGACTCGTTAACATATGCTCAGTCCAAAAAATATATTTATTCTCTACCTAATAATTTTCTTTTTAGTTAGTTTTCTAAAGTCTCTACCAACATTGTCTAGCAATCATTCGTACATAAGGAAACATAAGGAAATGTATCTCAAAACGTATGGCCACATTATGATATCAGTGACAAAATCCGGAAAATAACTTTAATAGACGATCCTCAGTTATAAGATATAAAATACGATATTTTAATTTTACCACATTATCATATTCACACTTTATTTCAAATTTAAAAGTGTAGGATCCATGTTCTCATTTCCTCTTTACTTCCACAAAATTGGTATCACAAATTGCATCACTTCCAATAGAATAGTCAACTACTAAACATACATGCTTTCATCCCTCAACAGTACATAATATATAACTTGTGTATGTGTGTATATGTTTATGCGGATGGTTTTATTGCATATGGTTTGTTTTCATAATTATCACTATTCCTTAAACTTGGAACGTACTCTGAGTAATGGGTAAATGGGTATAATGTAAACAATTTTTAAAACATTCTTATTTTGACTGTGAGAGATACACAGCAAATCCATATAAAGAAGACAATTCAGTAACCAAAGCAGGGCCTAAAAGACAAGTTATGCTTTTTCAGCGCCCTAACGACAAGTTAATGTTCGAGAACTCCCTCAGGTGTTGACGGAAGAAACAGGAACTTGTCTGAGATGTTTTTGAAACTTGATGGATTGGTGCGTGATGAAAAGAATAAAATATTTAAGTTATTTAACGATTAGGAATAAATAAAATTTAGACATTGCATATACCTAACATATTTCTATGAATATTGATCAAACATATTAACTTTTAACAAAACATTGTTGGCCACATTGTGAAATATTTTAATAAAATTAACAAATATAGAACGGGATGTTTATTTCTATAAGTTTAAAATCTTATGTTTTAGTTCAACAACAATATTTGGTTCAAGTGGTTAAAGACTTCAGGAAAAGGTTCTGTGATCACAAAAAAAGAAACATTACTCAGAAAATTCAGTGTCCAGTTTCCATTTTGAAGTTTTAAAAACTAAAACCATTAACTAGTAAAAAAACTTTATAAAAATAAAAAAATGTTATTATTTATGTAGAAATTTTTTTCTAAATAAAGATGCCATCTTTGCAAAAATGTTTTTACTAATGCTAAATATTTTTAAGATTAAAAACCGTTGCCACTTGCATAATGTAATGTAATCCAGCAAACTTTTTAAGTTTTAAGGTTTGCATTAAATTCTAAGGAGGCCTGTAGATATGAGATTATTTAAAATAGATCAAAGTTTGTCTTCTACAAAAATTCATAATTTTATGTAACATTTAACCTTGTCTTTGAAGTGACCCCTAAACCTGTAATAAAAATTAATGGAGGAGTTATTTTAAGGGGTAGAGCAAAATAAAAGGATGCCCCGTACAAATATACAAAAAATCATTGTTTATTTATATTTAGCGGTTTAAGAAAATGTTATAAATAATAGCATCAAATTAAAATAGAACTTTGCACATGTTAAATACAATAGAAGTTTGGCTTTGTTTACTTCATTTCAAATAATATTGAAATGTTTAATAAATAGGAGACGCTGAGCTCGTTATTGGTATTTCTTTGTCTGAACCTATAGCCATCAGACCTTTATTAAAATTCTTTAAATCAAGATTCTGTAGAATACAATATGACCATAATAATGGAGAAATGGTCAGTTAAGATTGTAGTAAAGCTTTGGATGACGTATTTTATCTTCTAATTATATTTAATTTGTATGTCTTACGTAGTTTATAAGTGTATTTCAAATATTTTAATTGAAACTAATTATATATAACTCAAGTGATTATTAAACTTGAAACTATATTACACGATATTTCATTAAATAATCGTGATAGCGAATAATTTTACTATAATAACACATTATAATGGTATAATCGTAGTAATATTTTCTCCTAAATAACATTTTATCTCATTCCTTTTTAAATTATTTCATGGAAGGTATATTCAGTCCAGTATATTATTATCTTATTTTTTTATTTACCTGTTTATCAAGGTTTTAATTAAATTTAATTGCCAGAATGCTGTCGACTAGTCCGCTTTTATGTGAAACAGATTTTGTCAGTGTATTTAAATTCGTTACGAATATTTTATAGATAGTGTAGATTGTTAACCCAAAGGTCCTTTAAGAACTCTCCACTCAGGCATTGGTTAGATTCGCTAAATTACCCCGTATCTCTCAGTTAACAGATAATGGATGGTCTGGATATGGAATTTTTGGAAGACATTTACCTGTGTTAGTCCAAATAATAAAGTGTTAAAAAAATACTCTGTGCAAGGAGTTGACTTATCGCTGTGTCCGTAAGGCTACACTAAGCTCTTATGTGTTAATATGGAGAACACTATGCCATTCCATTTTCTTGCCAAATTACAATTTAAAATAATGCATTAGCAAAATATTTGATAATATTTGGGATTGCCAGAATTTCTTCATAGGCATGATTAGTTGGAATATAATTGTAAAAAAAGATGTATAATGCTTTTTGTACAAATTTTAGCAATCATGCCACAGAAAAGCGGTGCTACGCTATTTATAACACTTTCCATTACCAATAATCAAACAAATTTCTTAGGTTGCCTCGCTCACAAGCAGCTGTACTACAACTGGTGAGTCAGCGCTCATGCAAGACTAAACCATACTGGTGCGCTGGTCACTTAAAACTATGAGGAAATGTCCGCGTGACACTGGTCTATGCAGCCGAGGAATAAAGCAAGTGTAGATCAATCCTAGTAAACTAAATAAAAATGTTTCAGTTTCAATTCTTTTCATCGTTATTGAATTAATGCGTGCATTGTCAAACAATTAAAACACTTTTGACGTTTTTTAATTACCTTGAAGCTTTCATCACAAAAAGACAAATATAAATATATATATTATAGTTTATATATTTATAACTTTCAGCATCCTAATTAGTTTTATAAAAGCGAAAGTAAGTATGTCAACTATTCAGCTGATTGTACTGAAATTTGTATATGAAAATTCTTAGAGTACACGGCTAACATATAAGTCTATTATTATTCCGAAAACCCTTCCGAGCTACGCTTAATGGTCTCAAATTTGCGAAAAATCCTATCTTGGTCTCTAAAGATGCATTACATGAAACAAATATTATTAATTGAAAAAAAACTGTTAAATAAATGTTCCGTATAAACATTGCTTTATGGCAGAGCAACCATATATATAATTATTTTGACCACTCTTTACTATAGCATAGAGTTAACTTGATACTAACAATGCTTCTTATTTCAACCTTTTCTGCAACAGAGTAAGAAAATATCCAGATAGTAAAATTATAAATTGTTGTAAAATTTGATTTTAACTGTTTATTTTAACAAATATTAAGTATGTAGTTCTTGATCAGTACTCTAATCAAGTTGCAAGTTACTATCTAGATTTTAATACAAATTTAAGAATGTTGTTAAACATATCTTAGTTCTCTTTTGACACAAGTAGGCTTGTCAGACCTGTATATATTTTTATCGTGAAGCAAGGCAAAATTAAACATCGAACTAAAAATACTGAGACCAGATTAAACTAAAACTACTATAAATATACACTTATTGATTGTGACAACAAGACAAGCCCATCATAGACAATGGAAATGTAATCAACTCGAACCAGTTCTCATACACGTTCATAGCCTACGAAAAAACCTGCATAACCGCGTGTAACTACCGTTTGTTATATAAGAATCGTACACTACTCAAATAAACAATTATTTATTTTAAATTGAAACAATCATAGAAACATGATAGATTGTATCAGAAAAGCTCGATTACTCATATTTTATATCTTACCCAGCCATTAGTATTTTTCACGTTCATGGAAGTTATCTTCAAAAGCACAGAGAAAAGATGTGAGTTGTCTTTATTCGTCCAAACAATATGAAATGCAACACCTTTGAGAAAACTTACAAATTGCCTCTTCAAGTAAAATTTATAACTCAAAGGCCCCAGCGCTGATTGCAAACAGACTTGATTGCTCTCTTCATACTTTAAGTGGGACGAAGCTCTAAGGTGACGATATGAATTGGATCCTCTGTACTCTGTGAATTCGTTTTATTTTAAATTATTTGTACAAATCTTAGACATAGCAGGTCCAATGAGACGATAAATGTTTAAAAAGTTTTTAAAACGGAATTGCTTCAATGGCTAAACAAGAATGCTTAACCACCAATGATAATCTGGAGAGTTCACAAAATAAAAGCGTGAATAGTGCAAACAAATGACGTGTTTAAGAAACATTTACATAACTCATTGACGTCCTGTTTATTAGTTAATAAAACATATCTTATGGTATAACCATTCCTATAACATGATGCACAAATACTAAGTGATATATTTATATAACATCTTATAAATTTCTGTGTCATACAATAATGTAAATAGTAATCAACAGGCTTTCCCCAATACGAAAATGTGTGTGCACTATAGTAAACACTCAATTCCGAATTGGTTACCGTAATATCTCGCCAACGGACTCTCAGAATTACAGGTTGAGTTTAATACTTTACTAAGGCTTATCTAACAGTGAAGCGTTGTATAAAATGTCTTCTTTGTTTCAGCAATGATCAACTATACAACAGTTTGTGAGATGTCACTGCTTTTGTAAAACTATAATACAGCTAATGATAATCTGTTATAACTCAAATAATAATCCGTATGTGGCAACCGCAAGAGACACGGTAATTTAATGCATATAGGCCTACTTTATTAACAGGTACCGAAATGTCACGCTTATTACCAGAAATAAAAATTTAATGTAAAAGGTTAAAGGTAAGAATTTACCTTTTGTAAAGTTCGAATTTTTGCAACAATAAACGTGTATTTTATGTTTTTATATATATATATATATATATATATATATATATATATATATATTATATATTATATATTTTATTTATACAATGTTTTACCATTTCGAAAAAGCTTTGCTAAAAATTGAGCGTTGCTTAATAATGTGTGTTTGCTTCAATAGTAATAGAAGTTTGAACCTATCATTAAACAGTAGTATCATGTTCTGAATGAAAACGAAGAGAAATATACGTGGAACTTATACCGCGCATTTCATGTGGAAAATCCACCAATAACTTACACGTCAGTTTAATGTCAGCCGTCTGGCAAAGGTATCATACAGACTATCAAATGTATTTCTGCCAACTCATATATGTTATGTGGAGTGCGTGTTCACATGAAATATCCGTAATGTTATAAAAATGTCATAGACATCCAGAACTCAAACGTTTATCTGAAATATTATACATACTCCCTACAATCTCAAGATGATCATCTAAAGGACTGTCTTGTATAGTTGATATAAAATAAAATCGTTAATAATTTGATAAAATCGTTAATAATAAAATCGTTGTCCGGGAAATTGAATACTAACAACGCTTAACATTAAGTAAAAATTATGAATAGCTGAGTGTAAAAAAGAAATTATATCTCTTTGAGTTAAAGTAATAATTTATTTCTCAGAATACAAATAAAGAGCCATTTTTCGTTTTCTAATGTCCGCTTGTGGTGTTTCTTTCAATAATTTTCTCGTTTTTCTAAATAATGAACCTTAAATTACTTAGTACGTCACTGTCTAGGTTTAAAACGATGTAATCGTTTTTGGTCCGAATACGTTTTAGCTTTATAAAACGTTTTGGTTAAGTCCCAATAGAATTTCTGAAAAATAAAAAAAAATTAATTATTCCACTACTGGTATAATTTTTTTGTAGATTTTTAGAACATTTATGAACAGATTAAAAAAACTGTTGAACATATCAACACTTTGTAGCATGTAAATGAAAAGTTACTGGAAGGACTCACCTGCTTTCTATTTTACTAAGCGTGTACTTTTTTAGAAAAATTATCAAGAAATATATTTTTTAAGTTGTATTTAATTTTTAAAAATGTCTTCATTTATAAAATAAAAATACGTTACTCACTGAACTTAGAAATCATTTAAATAACTTAAAAACTAAAACCTTTAACATAATTCCCTAAATGCTCTTCATTAAAAACCTGTTATTTCTCATAAAATAATAATTAGTAATAAAGAATGTTAACTTTTAATATTTTCAATGGAAGTTTAGCAAACCAAGTCAGCATCCGCAATCGACCCAAGCTTTCTACCGCGCGTGAGAGCTTGTCTTGGCAGCGGAACTCAGTCAATAGATACACTCAATTCAAGTTTACCAGCGCTTGTGATAGCTGCCGCGACAGAAAAGCCCAGTCAGAATTCGCACTCATTCAAGCTTTCTACCGCGCGTGAATGCCTGTCTCGGCAACGAACCCAGTCAATAGACACATGCTTGCTGCTTTTTCGTAAACTGTGTTCTATGCATTTGTAGCATTGATTGCTACCGAGAAAGCCTTAACGCGCGATAGAAACCGGGTGTTTGAGTACTGTGAAAATTAGCGACTGACTGGAATGAATGAAAGAAAATCAGTCAGCATACGCACTCAATCCAAGCTTACTAATGCCCGTGAAAGCCAGCCTCGGCAGAGAAACTCCTTAAGTATCCAAGTTCAATTCAAGCTTACTAATGCACGTGAAAGCCAGCCTCGGTAGCGAAACTCAATCAGTATCCACAATTAATTCAAGCCTTCTAGGGCACTTGACAAAATTTTTTGGCAGAGAAATCCAGTCAGCATACGACCTCATTGCACACGACTGCGAACGTTTGCCTATGCAAACAGGTGTCCATTTCGTCAACAGAATGCCAGTTTCCAATAAAAATGCATCATCGTATCATTCGTCAATACATTTTATTGAACGGGTCATAGCGCCATTACCATTTTACAATGAGTTTTTAGTCTGTAACTTAAATACCACCCATTTACAAAGTAGGCTCTGAAGTTGAATATTGTGAAATTGGCGAGTGACAAAATTAAATTTGAGCAAAAGACGTATATGTGAATGTGGCAGTGTGGTATGATTACATAATTTTATATTAAATGTCTGAATTTTGCCATGACATCAAACATATATATTATATATACATTACTTATATATAATGTATACCCCAGTAAAACATTTGATTTTGAATATGAATATGTAATCTTTCTAGAACGGGTGACTTCATGTTTCGGCAGAGCAACCCAGTAAGCATCCGCACTCAATCCAAGCTTTCTAGTGCACGTGACAGCCTCAAATCTCAGTATGCTGTGAGAGTGGCATTTAGCCGGCAGTGATAGCCTCTATTGTCTCACGACCTTTTTTATGCTAAATTAAAATTACCTCTCAGTTTCAAATGTTAGGGCTGTGATACTGCTATATTGTGATAACTTTAAGTAAACATGAAACACATTAAAATCTGCCAAGTACTTATGGAATCACTGCAGATATTAGCAATGAACTGAGCATTATGTCTGGCTAACTGTTAATTTTTTTCAATAGGGCCTGCTTCAGCGTTTATGTTTCTGTATTTATGTTTTTGTGTAGTGTTACCCAAGCATTTAAGTTCAATGGTTTTGTTACTTTTTTTTATTAATGTTAGATGTTTAATTGATGTTCTGTGTCCTGATTCAATGCAGTGCTGATTCAATCGTATTTTGTTGTTCTTTTTGTTTGTCTAATATAAATTTTGTCACAGTCATTGCATCCAATTTCATAAATTCCCGATTTGTTATCATTTGAAATTTTGTCTTTAGGGTTTCGTAAGATTTGGGATAGTTTGTTGCTTGTTCTGTGAGTGACAGTTTTATTTTATTTTTTTTGCATATTTGGCTCGAGAAAGTGCTGTATGCTGTGCAAATAAATTCTTGTTTGGTGTATTGAGGTAGCCTTAATGTTATCTTATATTTTCTAGTTCTTCTTTTCAATGTTTTTTTACCATATTGTCAATCAGTTGAATAGTGTATCCATTAAACATAGCAATATTTTTTATGTAATTTAATTCTTTGATATAGTTTTCTGTTGAAAGTGGTGTATTTAAAAGTCTATAAATCATTAAATTAAATGTTGCCATTTTTTGTGCGGGTGGATCATTAGATTAATTGATGACGAGTTTCCTGTAGATATCGAATTCAAATTTTCTTTCCTTTCTAATCACCAATATATCTAAAAAAAAATGGGATACTATTACTTTGTTCAATTTCATAAGTAAATTTAATAGTAGGGTAAAACAAATTTAGAGTTGTGGTAAAATCTTGTAGGTTTTCACTTTTTTTATTGTAAAGACATCACCGTATCGATCGTATCCATTTTATTAGGAAATATGTCATTTTAGATTTGGCTGTAGTTCTAAAATGGCACATAAGATATTAGCAATAAAACATGAAAGAGGATTTTTGTTAATTTTTAATTGTAAGCTTTTAGTTTTTAAGCTTTAGTTAGAAGAAATATTTTTGTTGTTTCTTTTTAATGTCGGTAATCGATTCAAAATATATTCGGGTTTTATAAAAACCCATATTCTCATATCTTCTAAGATAAGTTGATGAAGCCAACGATTTGAATTGGCAATTCCAACATGGAATATGAACATGATATTTACTAAGAGTGCTCTACCTCCAAAGAAATAAATATGTTTAAACGGGTGTAACTAAAAAGACGTAATAATCACAGTTAAACGTCGTTGATTTTTTATAATAAGCGTGTTTTAAAACTAAGTACCGTTTTTAAATTACGCCGCCACAGCTAAAGTAATAAACCAACAATATGCCATTTGCAATATATTGACTTACTCGTATCATGCGCCACATGAACATGTTACCAAAAGCTTCCTATTTCAAAGATGTATTTTGGGGAAATTTAGTTAGCATTACATTTTAAACGTCTTTTAAGAAATTTTCTACATCAAGGCAATATACGTATATTGTATATACGTATATTGCCCCACATTTTGAGTGAGAGCTGTTTTTCACTAAATTGAAAATATAGACTACAAGTCAGTGTATAATTACACTGATTCATTAATTACACTCGTACATTAATTCTGTGTAGAACATTAATGCTAGAAACTATTACTATTGCAACGCAATATTTCCTTAAGCCAGACTATTATCATGTCACTTGTAAATAATGACTAATGTATACAACTCTAGATGAAAGTTTAAATAAATTTACTTTTTATTAAAAAAAATATATACTTTTAATACATTCGAACATCTCTGTATAGGTTTGTGTTTCCCTTGTCTTAACTAAACACTACTATCAACAACAAGATTTTAGCGTCGGTGTTACAATGTGGGGCACAAGTATAGATAAGACACGGATAAACTTCCTATGAAAGAGTTTATGATGACGATAACAAAAACTTCAGCGGGAGAATGGGGGAGCAAAAATTGATAAGGTGCGCGTCTTCTCTTGCACGACATTTTTACCTCATGCGATGCAGTTTTGCTGCATAAAAACTACATAAAAATGAATTTAAAATTGAGGTAACTTTTTATGACTGCACAATGAATTAATTATAAGATCGCTGTACAATTACTCCAGTGATCAGTTCTCCTCGGCGGGTATTTTTATAGTACGGTAATTACTTTTAATTATACGAGTTTCAACTAAATTAAATTATAAATGCAGTAATTTTACGTTAATTGTTTTTAATACGAGTACTGTTAACACTTGTGTAGACAATCAAGTACACAATATAAAACACTCTTTAACATACATGTTGCTTTTTCTCAGATTACACAACATAAAAACACATTGTTACAATTAAACGACAAAGTACTGTACATTACTTAGAACTGCTTTGTAACTGAAAATAACATTTCATTACAAAAATAAATGTAACTGTAGCTTGCAGCTTTCATAAAGTCCCTTAATATATTACGGTGCACTTGCGTATTGACTTAAAAACACTCTATACAGTTTTATTCTTTATTAACTGATTTCACGTTGCACACTGGCACCACTACCGCTTTCTGCGTAGGCGCACGTTACTCAGCCAAGGGGGCGGGTCTACAGGGACTTCCACGTCAGAGATGACCACTGGCCTGTCCTCCCGATGACCTTCCCTGCCTTCTCCTGGCAGTCGATTCCAGCTCATGGTCTGAATGTGGATCTCCTACACATAACATGTTATTTGCACGTGCTAATTTTCATAAATATTTTACACTTTACAAAAGTACGTTTAATATAAAAATGTAATGACATTATTTGGCATAAGAGCCAAGACTTTATTTTAATTTAGTTTAGATATAAAATATCGATACAAAAGTCATAAGATTAATTTGGTTCCACTAGTTTCATGCCATGAACTCGCTATGGGATAACACTACATAATCAATGAATTTATTCTTAGTTCGAGTTAAAAAGTTTGTAATGATACACTAACTTAATTATTTACTAGAGAATGGATGAGTATTGTTAACTCATATCCTGCACTTGCTTGTTCTTGTAATTTCCTATGCTCCATATTTTTAAAGCCCCATTATATTATAGACCTCTCAGATCGAGTTTAATTATAATTTCTGTTAAACTTAATGTTTTATAAAGGAATCTTTTTCATTTTTTTATTAAAAGATTTGTTTCAAATTAAATGTTAAATGTTACTCTTAGTAAAACAGTATAACATAAAATTTTTAGTTAGCGTCAATCTCTGTACATATAACAGTCTAAAGATTCGATAAAGAATTAGTGAACTGAAGAGTCGATAAGATAGAGCGATAGATTAATACGCTGATTGATATCTGTTAAGCTATCAGATTCAACTAGACTACTATCAGATTTTTATCGCGAGATCCAAAGTCAAAATTGGAAAAACTTCCCTTTTTTTAGCTGCAACAATTCAAATATGAAATCCTAAAATGATTTATGATTTATCATTCGTATGGGATCCTATGTTTATGTAACAATGAACATAACTGTGTGATTGTAAATTTTAAATAATTGTTTGAGAATAAAATATTACAAAATCAGAGTCCTATAATAAAATATTATACGGCAACAGAGTTCTTTAAATGTTTGTTTTTAAATGTACCTGTTGTCAACTGTATAAGACATGTTTGGATATTCTTTAATTCAGTTTTTTAGCGTTTTGTGCAGTTTTTGCTAATGACTCGTAAGAGCGGGGATAATTTCTTATTTAAATTAGTGTTGTTACTGAACACACTAATGGTACAACAAATGGAACTTAATTAAAACAGTAGGTTATGTGTAATGTACTAATTGTTAACGTAAGGACGCTAATCGTAAACTTTCGTGGTTCAAACCTTCCATGTCACTAATTCAACAGTTATATAATTTTCTGTAAAGGATATAATCTGGTATATAAAAATATGAAAAAGAATTCAAGACGATTTTTGGTTTGCACTTAACATAAACAATACTTTTTTTAAATTGTATAGCTTATACGCTAATGGAATAGAGCCACATACGAAGAAACCTTCAACGCAATTCTTGTTTAGTATATTTAAAAACATTTTATTATTTTAAGTGAACAGGATGGTAAAAATTATATTGATATGAATACTGTTTATAAAATTATGAATGTTTACGCTAAGTAAACATCAACTATACAGAGTACTGATTTCATTTTTACTCTCAAAGCTCCTGTGAACCACACTACACACTTGGTTTTCTTTAGATCTGTTTTATTTTTAGGTTATAACAACGATGTAATCAGAACTTTTACCACTAAAATGTATTATTAAACAACACTTTGTCATATGGTTGACCTAACCTACACCTTTGACTATCATATGTGCAATAGTAACATTATAATAGTAATAACCATTTGTAAACACTCAGTATGTCTCAGTCTGTGCCAGTCTTGTATATATTTTTTAATTTTAGAACATAATGTGTATTCTTTGAACAAAGTAAGAAATCATTTACCAAAGAACATTAAAACGGTACTAGTGGATATTTCTAGGTCAAGTAAAGTATGTCTGTTCACATAAAAGACAGATAAAGGCCTTATGAGGACCTATTTTGACCTGTACTGAAAACTTCTTGTCAATGTTTTGCTGAAATTGACACACCTAACATTTTTTTATTTACAGTATAACTATGCGCAATTAGTTAGTCGGCAATATTCAGATTAGCTCCATTACCCCTTCCGCTTAGTTCAGCGTTTGAAATCTGACTCTGTCAGGTGTGACAAACAACACATTTTTATCTAGATTACACTGGATGGCTGATAGATAAACCAGCAGACCTCTATTGTGGACTAGATGTCTCCGATGTCTTAATGATGTAAAACGTTCGTCTTGAACATCTTCATCATCGCCGACTGTTTTAGATCTCTTCAGACGGACGTAAACTCCAGATTCCTGGAGTCTCGTCTGTGATAGTGTCAGATTTCAGTGGAAGGTGAAATGGAGCTGAACTTAACATGTGCATTGAATCAACTCTTCCCACTGTACGAGCTACGTTATGTGTCAGATGTAATACGAAAAATAGTCATGATACACCACTGGAAGTGGAATCTGACAAAATAGTCTAGCCGGTAAATAGCAGCAATGTAATGAATTTTCAGTTGTCACATAATATGGTAACAACGAGAAAAATATGCTATAAAAGAGACGCCGCATCTGTACGGATGGACAGTGCCACTAATTATTATCATATCTATTAACCTGGATCTCGAACAAACTGTTCACCATTGGAAAGCTATATACAGTACTTCTACGATGTTTACTTCAAAATTTCGATTCCAATAATTTCAGTCCATAAAGAAGGACTGAATGTTATTATTTAAATCACAATACATAAAAATATTAATTAATGCAATGGACACTCGCAATTACAACGCACGCGGGACACTGAAGCCACGAAACGATGCGGCCTCAAGTTGTCCTCAATTCATTACTGATAACGCTCAGATATAACTGTTTACAGGAAACCTTTTCATCACTGTCAGATATTTTTATTGTTTGAGATTAAATTTTAAATATGAGACGCTGAGTAATCAGAAGTTTAATGAATGAATGAAAGTGATGTAAAAACATTAACCAATATTTCCCAGTCTTATGTCTCAAGTTGTAATATATATTCATGTTTTTGAAATATTATGTATCGCACACATAAATTATATACTTTATATCTGTTTGCTTGGTTTTTAAACCATTATCATTTCATTTGTAGCCAATTTTACAAAATAATTTTTTTTAATTTGCTTGATCAACAAAACAGAGTACTGATGTCACTGATTCTACTATTATAGCTCCTGCAAATCACATTACACACCTGGTTTTCTTTTGATCTGTTTTATTTTATAAAACAGAAAACACATTCTGTAAGTACAGAAGTACTTACAGTCTACTTTTGAACGCAGGCTTTAATACTGTGAGATATTAACAATGGAAATTGAAAACTCTGTAAATAAGCAATCTTGTTTTGTAATAATCAGTGTTGAAGCATATACTGATATTTGTAAAAAATTATGTAATTGTCAAATTAAATAACTAGTTGAATTTTTTATCATCAGTCTAACTATTATTGTGTTTCTTTCTGAAACTACTTACACTTTGTTAATAATACTTACGTTTGTGGAATTGTCACGGCAAGCCGCAGACATCTCTGCCAGGTGACCACAAGCCAACAGCATCACTACCACGAGACTCAGCACAGCGACTCCGGTCAGCAGTCGGTCCTCAGCAGCTCCACAAGCCTGTCTCAGCAACGATACGGAGTCAGCAGTCCTCAACTCCACTCCGAGTTTCTCAGCGCGCGTCAGCACGGCACTCAGCCGGCGAGAAGCGGTCTCTACTGTCACGTGACGTCTCGGCTTCTTCATGGCCGAGTAAGTAGTCGGCCTCTGTGGACAGTCTTTGAAGTATATTTCTAAGTAACGAAAAAATCTTCAAGTGTAATCATAATGACTAATTCAACAATTAAAACACGCTCTGTTCTGTAAAAGTCTCAGATTCTCCTAAAAAGAGCAAATGCTATGTAGTTTTACACTTTTCAACTCGATTTTTATACGCGCATAAACGTCCTACAATACGTCACCAATTTAACGTCAAACCACACGCGGTGCTCGGTTCCCACTGCGGGTGTTCGTGAATGTCCTGAACGTCCCCTCATATTACCGCCCGCCACCACCCCCTGCGCATGCCCAAGCCATGATTGTGATAAGGGGTTGTTTGTCATTAATTATTCAAGACAGCGTCCCTACTTAGCATTGACATCAGTTATAGCTTTGATACAATGATGGGAGATGTCAACCGCTAATTGGTCTCTGTGACTTAAAGGCAAATAAAGCTTGGAATATGCCACTTGAACGGGATATAAATTGTAACTTCGACAGCGTCAATGTGACGTCAAATAATCTTACATATAAAATTGAATAACTAAACGTGTTGCTTAGCGCTAATCTCGAGAACGGCTTGATCAATTTGGCTAATTCATTTTTTATATTTTGAAGTACAAGAAAAGTTTATAGGAAAGGGCAAATCGGAAATTTGTATATATATATATATATATATATATATATATATATATATATATATATATATGTGTGTGTGTGTGTGTGTGTGTGTGTGTGTGTGTGTGTGTGTGTGTGTGTGTGTGTGTGTGTGTGTGTGTGTGTGTGTGTGTGTGTGTGTTTCAAAATAATATGTAATGTGTGTGTGTATGTGTTTTTTTTTTGCGATGCCATCACGGTGGGGAAATCCTTTATGTACTACCTGGGGTAGGGAACCGTCACTCCCCAGAGTGTGGGACTCATACTGCGTATATACCCACTAATACCACCACCAAAAGCATTTCCTCTTGTCACAAATACTCCCCGCGGGACCGCCGCCAGGTATTACTTCGCAGGGAGTGACACGAGCTATCCGCTACTTCAGGGTGATCCAATTGACCTCATTTCAGGCAACACTGTAACATTGTGCGAGGCTCTCTAGGGTGGCTGTAGGGGACGTCTCGATCGTTCCTCCTCCCTCATTCTTGATATGACTTTCTTAGCAAAAGTCGCGACCGCGAGCCAGTTCACTTCCATTCGGATCATATTCTCCACAACATTATCCGTTGTAGCAGCCTCACCGAGAACGAAGGACAATTCCACTCTTTCTTCATTGCATCTTGGGCAGTTGAAGAAGACGTGCTCCGCGTCTTCTTCAACGGGAGAGCAGACCGGGCAGGCATCACTGATGTCATTGTGGGTGCGGTGCAGGTACTTTCTAAAGCGCCCATGTCCGGTCAGGAGTTGTGTGAGGTGATAATCTACTTCTCCGTGCTTCCTTCCGATCCAAGGTGCGATGTTTGGGATCAGCCGGTGTGTCCATCGGCCTTTGGTTGATTGGTCCCATCGCACCTGCCACGATTCCACAGTTCTCGAGCGTTCCACATCTCTACCATCCGTGGGACGTCGGTGATACATTCTTGAGCGCTCATCAACAAGCAACGCTAGTGGTGGTATGCCGGCTAGAACGTAGGTAGCTTCATAGGATATATCCCTGAATCCGCAGATCACACGCAGGCAAGCTCGTCTGTGGATTGCCTCTGCCTGATGGAAGTATGCTCGCGTCTCAACAGCGTCGTGCCAAATAGGCGCTGCGTAGAGGAGGATGGAATCGATGACGCTTGCATACAATCTTCGTCGGCTGCTTCTCGGGCCACCGATATTCGGCATTATACCCGAGAGGGCTCCCGCCGCCTTGGAAGCCTTGTCGCAGACCTTTGCCAGGTGTTTTTTGAAGGTCAATCTGGCATCTATCTGTACCCCCAGATATCGGATGGAGGGAGCCGACACGATATCGCAGTCACCCACTCTTAGAGTGATGGTCTCCATCGCCTTCCTGCTAGTGACGAGCAGGGCTTCAGTCTTCTGGTCCGCAGTTTCAAGCCCCAGGTCTGCTAGTGCCTCACGCACTTGGTGAATGGCACTGTTGACCTCATAAATGACTTCATCCAGGTGTTTAGCCGCGATGACCACTGCGATATCGTCGGCGAAGCCAACAACCTTCGCCGACCCCAGGAGGTTCAGCCGAAGAATCCTGTCGTACATGACATTCCATAGAATGGGGCCAAGCACCGATCCTTGAGGCACCCCGGCTGTGACGTCATAGGTCTCCGGGCCATCGTCCGTGCGGAATTCCAGCACCCTGCCATGGAAGTAGCTTGAGATTATCCTCAACAGATACTCCGGGATGTTGATCTGTCGGAGGGCACTGAGGATGTTGTTCCATCTTGCCGAATTAAAAGCATTTCGCACGTCCAGTGTGACTATGGCACAGTATTTTTTTAGATCCACGCTTCCATCTCTTGCCAGAGATGGCCTCTCGAGCCATGCTGATCACCATTTGGATGCCGTCCACCGTGGATCGTCCCTTACGAAATCCGAATTGTGCTTCGGATAGACCAGCTGGGTCTTCCGTCCATGTCTCAAGCCGGTCTACAATGATTCTTTCGAGAATCTTGCCCATTGTTTCCAGCATACAAAGCGGGCGGTAGGAGGAAGGTTCCTCAGCAGGCTTGCCTGGCTTCAAGGTGAGGACCAGCCTCTGGCGTTTCCAGTGTGTCGGGAATACACCCTCTTGTAGACATCTTGTAAACACCCGCTCGAAGATGTCAGGGTGGAGCTCTATAGCGACCTTCAAGACGGCGTTAGGTATGCCATCCGGTCCTGGCGCAGCCGCATCTCTCACTCTCCCACAGGCTCTCTGGAGCTCATTCCTGGTGACGGTAGGAACTTCCTCTATAATTGGCCGGGGTTGTGGAACAATTTGGGAGTCATGCACTGTGGGGAACAGTGCACTGACTGCCCTGCGCATTAATTGTGGGGAGCTGTTATAGGCCATCCTGGAGTCTTTCAAACGAGCCATGGGAAAACCATACAGGACCGTCATGGTGTGTGTGTGTGTGTGTGTGTGTGTGTGTGTGTGTGTGTGTGTGTGTGTGTGTGTGTGTGTGTGTGTGTGTATCAAAATACAAATTTAACTTACACATTTAACAGCTGTTCCTCTTTTAAACATTCTTTGATTTTTCAGATTAAGTTGTCAAAGAGGATGAAACCTTTCTTAACACATTATCTTTATAGATTATTAAGTATCAGTATTTGGCTTCAGATAACAGAGACAATGTCACTCTATAAATTTAATTTTAGATTGCGCTAATGATGGAAATACTTTATTTTAGGTTTGATTTTGAAAATGCTTTTAAAACACTGTTATAAAATCAGTCAGCTTCCTTGAAAATGTGATATGCATCTTCTGATAATAATAATAATAATAAATTATTTATTGCATTTGTTACAATTTTACAATTGCGTTGCAAGCGTCATATTCTTCCTAGCCAGTCATACACATTGAAGCTCACTCAAACATACATACATCTCTCAACAATCATGCAAACAATCACACTCTCAACACCAAAATATCGGGTAGGGGGGTTACTAATTGTCCCAGCGGTATTGAAAAAACTCCTCAATCGTGTAAAAGGCACTAGACACCAAAAGATGCTTTAAACGAGTCTTGAAAAGATTCAGGTTTTGATTTTTGATGCATTCAGGAAGGCAATTGATTACTTTGACACCAACTTGAGATGGCAGCCGTTCAAAGGCTGTACTTCTGTGTGGTTGAATACTGTTGTTGTCCCTACCTCTAGTATCATATGAGTGAACATCCCTGCCTTGAGTCAAAGTGCACCTTGACCTGCAGTACAGAGCGATCTCCAAGATATAGAGGGAGGGTAAAGTCAATAATCTAAGCTCCCTAAATGCTTCTCTACACGACTCTCTTGTTTTCAATTTCAAGATGGTTCTGACAGCTCAGTTCAAAGAAGTACTAGGTAGATAAATTAATGACAGCTTAAACTTTATTAATTTATTATTTCAGTAAAAGATTGACAATTCACCAATAATTTTAAATTACTCATCATTAAAGATGCCATCATGAGGTGTAAATTCATTCAAATTGAAATAATATACATATTTTTACAATTTACAAATCATGAGTAGCTGAGTAAAACTGACTGAATATTTCATTAATAAATTTATTATAAATATACATATAAATGTTTAAGTAATAAATGGGTTTAATATACGCTATAATTCTTCATAGGTGTTGAGTCCTTCTTGTTTTCAAACTGAATTCTACGAAGCGTGTTCAGAAAGTAAGTACCTTAGCGCTGCAATCGGTGTTCCGCGCAAGAGTACTAGTCGTCCTTGTTCACTGGCTGTCGACTCACGCCATTTTAGTTGTTCTCAGAACGCGTTTAAGACAATTTGTGATCCCGACGATCGTATCTTTAACTGTAAAACCTGGGGGTAGTGTAAATGTTTTGAATAACATAACTAACCATTTGGATAATAAAAATGTAACAGAGCTTATACATGATACTATTGGCTTCATTTCGTTTTCTGACTTGTTTATCTTTGACAAGTAATATAAACTTGGTAAAATGTATTTTAAACTGTTAGTTTGCTGCATAATACTTTGTTCATGAGTAAGTAGTATTCTTTTAAAATAGTGTCTATTAGTTTTTTTTTACTCCCCAGAGTGTGGGACTCTCTATACTCACCAAAGCCACCACCACCACACTTCACTTTTTCAAATAAAGTCACTACGAGGGACCGCTCATAAATAAAACTTTATGAGTTTTATATATCTTAATATCTCGAAAACCGTTCAAGATAAAAAAAATGTTTGTAACATCTAGGAAATGTTATGAGCATTCTAGGATATTTTTTACCCTCATACATAACGGAATTGTAATTTTTAAGCTGGAACGCTGCCACGATGAAACGAAATGGCGTTCAAGCTGGCCATCGAACTTGTGTAGATATTTGTAAGATTATTTACTAGTTTAAACTGTTTGAACTTTTTGGAGCAGTTATTGCTTCCACAAACCTCTTTATATAGCATTCATATAAAATTTTAAACCTAGGTAGGGTAGTTTTGAGCTCTATGGGTATACAAAAGTAACTAGTATTATTTCCCTTTCCCTTGCATTTATTCACTGTACAACGTTTATTGATAACACAGAATGTAGTAGAACCATATGCTGTGGTGTATAAAATTACAACTTAATGCTATAATAGAACATATGTTGAGTTTATTGACACGATTATTACATTTATTTTTATTTTTGTTTAAATGAATATACAGAAAATACATCTGACGTGTTTCACTAATTTTATAATTAGTGTTTTTAAAATGGACATTATTGGATTATAATATTGAAATTTTATTTATTTACATGCGCAGTCAGATGAGAATTTAAAACTTAATACAAGTACACGCTTATATGTCATAAAAATAAGAGAAGTCACAAGAAGGTCTTTCTTTCAACCTAATGGAATACGAGGGAGTAGCGTATTAAAAGATATAAGGAAGTAAGTAGTTTACATAAATCTGTTATAAGAGTCAAAAGATACGAATACGTATCACTATTATTGTATGGTCACAGTGAATAATAAATAAGGCTTCTCAGACCTTTCATATAAAGTCACTTATGATTGCAGGAACAAAGAACATGGTAAATAATTCTTGCAATGCAAAATTTTTCGAGAAAATAGTTTTCTTCGGTGATTTTTCTAGGAAATAATTGGTGGTGCATTAGCTGCCGTCTTGGTCGGAGGTCATGTCTGGGCTTATCGCAGGTACTGGTTTTTTGGTGATTCCTGCTCCTGCCATTACCGTCTCTGTTACAGAACCTATTTCAGTCCAAAATCCTGTTGAAGTCGAAGAACCTGCAGCTGCCGATCAACACCCAGAATTTGGCCCCGAAGTTCTCGCCGATGCTGGTACTGGCAATGTCACCCAGCCCACCTCCGCTCCTACAACTGGCCATCTGCCATTTGGAGACGGGGAAGAAAGACAAGTACCTTGATACGATCAAATGCTTCTGGGGCCAGTCTGGTACATTTAGTAGGAAGCGGATCAAGGCTGAGACTGTCTGCAGCAATGGACGAGCACGAGGACGACGCCGATGAGTAGTGCCTAATACTTGCTTCCTTCAAATTTATAGTCAGCTTGAAATACAACAGTAAGTTATCAAAATGATTTATAATTACATTGATCAATAAAATATGTTCATTAATAATTTTATTAATTTTTCGTGCACCAAGTGATGAAGTTTTTAGCATTGATACTAAATGTTTAAAACATGAGTTCTGATGGCGGACTGTTTGCTGCATGTTGCTGCTCTAACTTAAGTTTTAATATATTTTTGAAACACCACTACAGAATTAAAACATATAATTTTAGTTTTCACTGACACTTCGCGCAATATTAATATTATAAAATAAATTAATAGTGGTGATCGTTATTCAAACATTGTAAATATAAACTTTTATTAATCAAAATCTTTCAATCAGTGCTTTACAATCTTTTACCTACAAAAGTGACCTCATCTTGGCGTAACATTGATTAAAATTTCTTTTTTTATATAATCATTCAATCGTTCAAAATTTCAAGGTAGTAGCTCGACCCTTTAGGTTATAAAGGTGGAGAGTCCGTTCGGAAAACGTAATAAACGTGACGGAGACACTGCTTACATTCACTAACCTAATAACTTATCTGTGATGTTATAGTGCTGATTGATAGTTATGAATGATTTGTAAAAGAATACTAGAACGTTATTGCCCAAATATCACGGATTCAAAATGACATTGAACCCATGATGTTCGATTGCATGATGATTGTTTGGCTTTTGATGGGCCGGAACCCATTTCAGTCAGTTAGTTTTGTAATCATCTTATTCCCAAATATAATAGTACAGAGACTAGAGTCTTTTGTACAGAAGGTGAAATATTAATTTAAACATAATACATTATTTATCTCCGACGGAGTCTGAAATTAATTTAAAATAACTAAACACTAAATGTCTGTTTATTATCTATTTATAAATATTTTACAATCATTCTGGCAATGTATCTAGGTGTCTTAAACTATTTGATATCACATGCTATCATTAAATTAATACTTCTTTTACCATATTAAGTACATTAAAATTAAATTCAAAATTTATGCACGTTACTATAAATACTATTTGTATTTGTACTACCTTTAACTACTTGTGCACTACCTCTTTCTTACAAAAGGTTTTATTTCTTTAGAGTATCAATTTAAGTTCCAGGAGAAAATAAGAGGAGATTTATATGACTATCTGTTTAGAACATTGCTTAGACAGTTACGACTACATACAAACGTGAAACATATTTCATTAATGTTTTCCAACAGCGCATATAATCTTCCAGAACATTAGCGTTCAAAAGCAAAGTTAACTTACATTTTGCTGTAAAGTTAACACATTTCGGTCCCCACCGGAAGCAGTGGGTTAAGCGATAACGTGTGGTTGTTCCGGTAAGGGTCTTTTTATTGTTCGTGTTCTGTAAATTATACAAGTTACATCAAGACTTTATCTTACTCGGTACATTTATACACATAAAACTAAGCCGGATTAGTTACAGTTCAATAATGGCTATTCCGATTATAATGGTCTGATTTGTTGGATTCGTCTCCGCCCTGAATAACAGAATAACTTAAAATATCGACAATTGTCACGCACAAATGAGGTACATAGACAGAGAAAAATATTTTATGTATTTGTATAGGTCGAAAGAGACTGTTAAGTGTAATCAACTATTACATGTTTATAACATTTAATGGTTGATATATGTATATCAAACATTTTTTTATGACAGCACAAGCATATGTTTAATTAATTTAATCACTACTTTCGTATGTTTACATTATTTATATTACTGAAAGGATGGAGAAAGTTTGATATTAACAATAATTTCAAACCTGTTTGCAACCACTGTTGAGCACAGAGGAAGAAAATATCCAGATAATAAAATTAAGTTTTAGTAAAAAATATACTTTTAACTGTACATTTTAGCAAATGTTAAGTACTGGCAGTTACCCACGCCTTTGTACGAATTTGGAACTGAATAAAAGGGACATCGTGGCCATACTGGTTTGAATTAAATTCTAAACGTTCCTGAAATAAGTGTGTCACAGAACGATATTCTATCTTCTGATACATTATAGATTGAAGATTAAAGAGCAGTGTGTTGAAGCCTTACATTCAGAGAGTGAAATAGATTTTATAAGTACCTATTAAACTACTCGAACTTTTCTCCAATAGTCCATGATTATTGAGTGAATAGATACGACTTCAGTAACAATTAAACTCTTTTAGGTCATTGTAATGGTATCCTAAAGTCAGTCTTTAATTTTCAGCCAATGTACGGATTCTATGTAGGTTTTAAACGGAAGTTACCATATTTTTTGTATATATATGTACAATGTTCATGGTTGAGAGCTGTAGATGTTAATGAATTCACGAAGGATTTTTATTTCAGGCTATGTGCATGTGCACTTCTGATTCGCATGAATTATATTTTTGACACCCCGGTTGAAGTTGCCTAATTTTACCGGCCAAGAATATATATATATATATATATATATATATATATATTGTGATTCAATGTTTATTGAAATTAAATAAGGCTATTGCCATTTATACAATTTAATGTAAATATAAGTCGTTTGACAGGTATTTGGTCTTCCGATCATATGTTAGTTTGCTTATTTAAACGCATATGTGACAGATACGGCCAAATACAAAATAATTGAATCGGAAAAAGTAAGCGCTTTGTGGTATAATGGTAGCACATTCACCCGGCAATTGAGAGATCCGGGTTCGACTCCCGGCGGAGCAAGTACTTTTTGTGATTCAATGTTTATTTATATTAAATAAGGCTATTGCCATTTATACAATTTAATGTAAATAAAAGTCTTTTGACAGGTATTTGGTCTTCCGATCATATGTTAGTTTGCTTATTTAAACGCATATGTGACAGATACGGCCAAATACAAAATAATTGAATCGGAAAAAGAAAGCGCTCTGTGGTGTAATGGTAGCACATTCACCCGGCAAGCGAGAGATTCCGGGTTCGACTCCCGGCGGAGCAAGTACTTTTTGTGATTCAATGTTTATTAATATATATACTTTCTTCCATTTTTATTTGTTCCGGTCTAGGGCATTTCCGGTGCCATAGTTGAATATGTATTGCATTGCCCCGATCAAGAAAATACATACGCAGTTTCAAGAAGTCTACTTTTAACCGAAACCACTAAGATTGGTTATATAACAGTCTTAAAATCTATAGTCAAATTCTTTCTATAGCATTTGATAGACGAATTTCCCTCAATTCCTGTTCATTAATACGTTTCAAATCTTTATAATATTTTGTAATTGTAACTATCATTAATTACGCCTTCTTTGAAATATACCTACTCCACTTTGTGTAACGAAAGACAACAAAAGTAAAGATTCCTCAATACAACTAATTCGTTTAGATATCCAAAGGTATCAACACTTTTACGTACCCGACACTTGAAACTCAGAACAAATATTTTATAGATTATTTTTACTCAAACAAAGCATCTGTAGAACAATAAGCGTAAATTATTAATGTAAAATTTCTTGTGTGCGTTTGTATGTTCACTGAACGCCTCCTAAACGACCGATTTTGACGAAATTTTGTGTGTGTTGTAAGAGATTCAAAAATGGTTTAGATTTGCAACTCTGTCTAATTTAAATTGTTTATTTATTTTAATTTATTAATGTTTTATTTATAAGCTGTTGTTGATTTTGAAATGTTTTACCTTCGATCCGCCAGACTGCGCTACGACACGTAATACAAAGTGAACTGATACTTAACAGCTGGCAAAACTTTCAACTAAAGTTCAACAAACATTTGTTTACATTTAAAATTTATAACATTATTATTGCAAAGTGCTTGATCAGTAGTGTAATGCAGAATGCATAGAAGAATGTATTTGCCTAATTTTCATTTTAGATTGCACCAATGATCAATAAAGTATTTAATGCAATGAAAATACTATTGAATGCTGTTATAAAAACTACCTCATTGTACAAAGCCGTGAATGTTTGCACATAAGGTAATCGAATGGAAAAGAGCCGAAAAAGACGCTTAATGATCGAAATTGGTTTTCATTGATACATTTTCTTGATCGAAGCACAAAGCAAACACCACAATAATACTGGAAATATCTTAGACAAAAAATTAATTTTAACAGACCGAATTTGATTTTTATAACTTAATTAGTTTAATTAATTATCTAATTAATTTTACTGAATAACTTATCAACACCTACCAAAAACCACGAAAGATAGTGGCAGGAAATATGGTACATACCTTCTCAATGAGCCCAAAAGACTCACGAAGGAACGACTATCAATTATCTCAGCAATTTTTAGAATGTGATAGAAAAAGAATACGTGAATATAGTGTACTTTTTTAAACAGTAAATTGCGTGCCAAGCTGCGGGAAACTGCTAGTTATTTGTTTACATTTTTCATTTCTTTTTGCGTTTGGTATTTATAACATAAAGCTACACGTATTTTGTCTCAAAAATGTATTAATTGATTCCAGTTAGTTGCCACATGTTTACTTTAAAGTTTATTCCGTAACCTTAAATAAATTATTTGTATTTTTTAGGTAGGTAGGTATTCTTTGAAACACCTCACATTTTGTACTTTTTTGTGGGAAAATACTTTAAATCAATTCAAAACACATATTTACATTCAGATTTATCATACGAAAATACTATGCATTGATACTGTACATACAATTACATAATTTTGGTCATGTTGCCTTGCTATAAAAATTATGTAATTTTTAATTACTACATAAATTGCTATACCTACAATAGCAACCCTAGTCATGAATTACATTGTTGAAAACTAAAATGTTTTTCTTTACTAAGTTACAACAATAAAATACTATTGTACTAAAATTATACTAAGGTATTAACTCTACTAATCGGTTTTACTTAACTTTAGTTAAAGGTTAGGTTAATCGTGGATTCATTATTATACTTATATTATACGCAGTGAGGTGTGTTATGATTATCACTCAACCAATCAGAGCACAGGTGCTGTTCTTTGGTCATAAGTCGCGCAACGCGCAACCAAAACACACAGGCCCGTACTTAGAACGGCTTTCCCGGATAATTTTAGCGGGGTCTGGGCCGGGCTTTGCTACACGTATATTTCAAGTGACCGTATCGACGGAAGGTGAAGGGACATAACGGGGCATTGCTGAATATCCTTTTTCGGGGCCCGCCAAAGCTGAATACGGCCCTGCTTCAACGTAATGCCTGTCTACCAAAATATGTATCGAAACTATTTACTTAAAGGGTAATTTCATATCATCTTTATGTGTCTTAAAGCATTGATATACATACTTTATTGATCTAAATACATTCAGAAATGCTTATTAAAATTTAAACTTTAATAGAGAAAAATGTTTATTGTGGGTTATTCTTTAGAGATATATACGTGCCACTGGGGACATTTTTGTAGGCCTTTTTTAAATGTATAACTCCGTAATAATTATTTTGCTATAAGGCGTAAGGTTTAGTCACTATTGACACTGAAAGCACTCAAAACGAAGCCGACAGTGAAAACTGTATCAAAATCCATTGAGTAGTTTAGAAAATATCGATTCACAAACAGTCCAGCACGAAAAGCTACTTTGAGTTATACTATTTATTTATTCAATGCTTAATCAACAGTTTAATACAAATATCAAAGACAAAGATACTATCTAGCATTTACCATAAATATAAAGACTGTTATAAAACCCATCGAAGTTATCTTTTTACACAAGTAAGCTTTTAAGACTTGCGTATGTGTATGCTCTTGTTTGGGGGAACAAAGCAAAATCAAATATTACACAAAAATACTTACACCAGAATAAATTACAATGGCCATAAATGTACACATTTAGACTTATTTCCTTGCTCGAACTACATGGCAAGCTCAACATTGGCGTCAGAAATATAATTCACTGAAACTGATAGTGCTCATGCACTTGCAAAGCCTTCAAATTGCGTACGAAGCCGCGTGTAACTGCTAGTTGCAAGAGATTGGACGCTACAATATCTTATTAGTAAAAGAAAAGCTATGTCAATTCTTGCCATACCACTAGTGAAATATAACTTAGTCTATTTTACTATTACTGGTAAATAAATAAAGAAGTTTCTAATATTAAATTTATTATTGGTCAAGGCCTTAAGGAATCAATGATTCCATCATCAGGCATTTCACAAATGAACTTCATTTATGTTTGTGTGTTGTATGTGTAATTTTGTTTCATTTGTGCTGTATTTTTGTGTTTTTTTTTTTTCGAATATTAAAGTATAAAGTAATAGCCATTAGCAATTTCACTTAAGATCTGAAGCTGTTTGTTAATCATGGAAATTGAAATGACATGTACTTAAATATACCTACTTCTGTGTCCAAACTACTTATAGCCCCATCTTTTTTACATCATAAGTGCGTAACTGAAAAACTAAGGACTTGGACCTAGGGATTAGGGAATCATCCACACCAGCGTACTCACACCATACTTCAGTTATTACTGATAGCAGTGGAACAATAAATTATCATCATATAAAAACTGTTTCAATCTTCAACGTTAAGATCACAAAGCAATGTTTTTGGAATTAAATTTAAAATAATCATAAGTTTGTAATATCTTCCAGGATCACTTATATCTAGTGTTTATAAAGTTAAATATAAAAAGAATATACGCATGGTGTTCCTGTTTTTCAACATGGCATTACGTGCGTAGTCGCGGATAATTGCTAATACTATGCAAAATTGTATTTAATACGTTTTCTGTGTTTACATAAATTTATTTTATATTTATGGATGGTATGTTTAAGATGTATGGATGGAATGTATGTGAGGTTGGAATGTATGGATTCAAGACACGAGACACAAACTTGACAAAAACCAAAGAACATTACTTATTATGATTGTAGAGTATTACTCTTTTTTGTAGTGTAAGAATTATAACTTGTTACTCTCTCTTGCTACGTTTTTCTTTTGTTAGTACACGAGAAATTTTTATATTTCTGTTAATCGGTTAATTGATAGTTACTCTATTTATTATTATTACATATTAGTATAGGTATTGTTGAGTGTTGTTATCCCTATCTTCAAAACTTACTAGATAATCCCGCCAGAAGGTACAACAGGAGTATTGAGTCCGTCTCATTATTTTAATACTCCTACCAATGAGGTCTGTGCTCAAATAAACACCATAATATATTGTAATGGACATAAACTTTTATTTTGTATCTATTAAATTAATAAAAAGTTTTTTTATAAATTACAAATAAAATTATGTGGAATGGTTGAATACTTAAAAAATATAGAGATTATTTTATTTGTGTAAACTAATATTTTAGGCCATATTATTAAGTTTCTTAAAGCTTACTTAATATTTACAATCTGTAAAATTGTTAACGAACGTTACATTTTAAAAATTATCCTATATCGGCCTTCCATACTAGATAGTTTAAGATGTAACCAAGTTGGACATAGTGTAGCTTCTTAATAATTACATTCAAACGTGCTTTCCTTTAACTGCTTTGAAATAGCCCTACGAGCAATTTGAAACAGCATGGTTGTCTAAATTATAATTTGAATAAAACTGAACAAAAAATCTATTTTATTTTAGTTAAGAAAATTATATATTGAAGAACTAAAGAATTAGAAAATAAACTTAAAGAGGTAAGGAATATATTGTGAAATGACAGAAGAGGTATTCACTCCAGTCATCCTTAAGGGACTTAAGGGTTCGTGACTGATAAGGAAGCTCCGGAAGAGGAAGGAGGGTACACAAACCGATAAGAGACGTCCCATTGTAAGATAGCTTGGAATGCTTGAAAGCAGCATTAACGAGATGGATCGCTCGCTCGTATTAAAATTGCACCTCAGTATTCAAATTAGAATGCTAAATGTGTACCTCTTTATTTACATTATTATACTCTTTGAAGAAATTAGATGAATCAATGATTTGTTTAATAATTATGATATGACTATTGACTAACATTAAAAAAAAGACGATCATGTTCATTTAAAGCATATTTCTAATACAAATTACGGTAGACAGATTGTATAATGGTAGACATCAAATACAATAAACAATTTGAATTTTACTTAAGCTATATAAAGTGGAAAAGACAGCCAAAAGTAAGCTTTTTAAGTAATTGACTAATAAGTAATTGTAAGTAATATTATTAATTAAATATATTTGTTATAAAAAGAAAATATGCAACGGTACTTAAAAAAATACTGAAAGATGTAAAATTAGTAGAATTATTAACAACATACACTTGGTTATTCTGCCATTGGTATAAGAAGTGTAACAAATAAGGGCTAAATTACGAGTCAAGTGTAATACATCACAGGTATTCTTCCCCAAAAGTACATGCTAAATACTTGTAGTGCTATCCCACTGATCGTTGGGTATTAAATACATTTATATAAATCTCATACTAAAAATTTCTCACTCTGTTTTGGTCCGAAGTCAACAAATACAGATTTCAGTTTCTTTATTTTTGAAAATCATTGGTAATATTCTCGTTTGATAGTTTTAAATTGACATAATAGTTAATAAATTGAACGAATCTCAAATTCGTTTGAACTAATGTATAAGTGTGAGGGAGAGAAGTTTTGTCTTGTTACATAAATAGAATTGTTAAACGGCGGTTTGCTCTCTGAGGTGCTAAACAATGAGTGTCTGATGGTAAAGCAAGTTTCTGGCAAATTAACTAAATTAACACCTTTAGGGTAATTTTAGAGCCTAACGAAACAAGTATTGGTATTTTCCACTCTATACAATAAATTATTTAACTGTATATGTATACATAGTTAAATGACTTTGAAATCAGTAAAAACTTAACACATTAACAATTTGTAAAACATGGATATCCATTCCCATTCACTATACAAATTTAAAAAATTATCGCAAGCGTATTAAGAGAATTATAGTGTAGTTGACACCTTTTATATTATTACCTGGGTGTAAACTGAAGCCTCGCCTATTTACCAGTGGCGTCAATTTCGTAAGAGCTCAGAACGAACACCATGAAACATATCCTTCAACAAAAAGGGCTTTAATCTCCTGAATGGTGCCAACATCGATTTAATCAAACAAAGGAGACTTCTCAACAAGGTGTATGTGGGGAGGTGGTCTATTTCTGGGACAGCATTACGTCCTTTGTATCTTCCGTAGTTCTCTGGGTTTCCAACAAGATCAATAGAGAGGTAAAGACATTTGTAGATTTATTCAAAACTGAAAATTTAGAAGGTGTATGTTTTATAAACTATCTTTGATCGGTAGATGTTTGGGAGATTAAATTTTTGGCAGCCGATTATTTAATCATTTGAATCTACTTAATAATATGAATTTATTGTTATTGTATGCATTATAATGTTTTCTATTAGTTCTGTTATTATGTTATTTGGTACTTCTTTTACTGTTGATTTAAGAAAATAATAGATAGTTTCCAAGTGTAAGGAAAATCCTCATAATCTCAGCCGAGCCGTATTTCAAATCAAGCATTTAGAAGCTGTATTAATAATAGACCTCACTAATTTTTTATTTTAGGAATTAGTAAAGTGAGACTTGTAAACAGTGTTGTTGACTGAATAGAATTAAATTAAAATCAAATTATTAATTTGATTTCATTGAACAGTTTTATTTTAATTTATATACACGATTATAAGCTCGTATAACACAAAAATAAAAATTATATTATCTTATGCTTATTAGCAAAGTTGTATGTAAGTTTTAAATCGTTGCTAATTTCATTTCCGAGATATCCTACGGACGAACAGAGAGAGATATAGATAGAAGAGAATTATTTTCAACCATGAACTTTGCTGATATTCAGCCAAATCCGATGAAGCGACATGTATCATCATTGAACTCCATATTGTCTATGTAGAACTGAAGTTTCTTAATAATTTCAATTATATTACAATTCGTACCCGAAATATCTTTGCGAGTGATGGATAGGCTTAATTGCTATGGACGGGTATGCACCATACTTGAACTCAATCTTCCTAGATATCAAACTTCAAGCCTATGGCTCTGACAGACAGAGAGACAGGAGAGTTAAATAATGTGGCAGCCCACTCAATAATAGGTTATACTAACGTTTGACCTATAATATTATCATTATGATCCATTGATTACTATGATTATAATTCATCTCAATTATTTGCAGGTAGGTTATACGGTCCATGTACTACTTGACGGAGTTTAGAAGTTTGTATTCAGTTACTATTAGACGTTTGTAAAGTCTTATCTGTACTGTAACACCACATTATAACAAGGGCAACAGCATTCATATAAATTAGTTAGACGATTTTCACGGTAGCGTATGGGTTTGCTTACGGCTCTGTAAAAAAGAGGTCACGGGATAAATTCCGGAAACATTTTTCAATTTTTCAAATGGTTTGTGTTCCTCGAAAAATAAAAATAATTTAAAATGCTCTTGTCAAAGTAATAACCATACAAAAATCTCTTTAATATTTATAAATGCATTAAAGTATTATCATAAAAATCGCACTTTGCTTTGTAATATAATAGTAAACCATTTATTTTTACTTATAAAATTGTATTATTTTTAGAGCGAAACATTGAACTTGACTAGATTCACTAAAAATATTCGGTTTGATAATTTATCTCAAAAACAAGTTATGTAATTTTGAAGAAAATTAATTACTTGACTAACGAAAGACAGCATATATCAAAAATCTCTGGCCGATGATAAAAACGTTTGTAATGCACGTTATGATAATGTAGAAACAACACTAGAGCAATTGTCAGAGTTTCGCTAGTAATTCGCAGATCTCCGCAATATGTAAACCTTTCAAGTACTGTGCTGCATGAATACAAACTATACAGATGCAAATTTTACGTTACTCTAAAAGCTCTTATGAATACGAGTATATCCGAGATTTAGCACAATTGGAAACGCTGTCTTTCAGTTCCTGGTATCATTGTTTGCACATTGTTATACGGCAGATCATTTTAGTGCTTTCAAACCGTTATTAGAGTAACTGCTTCCCTAAAGAAAACCAATAAATGATATTTTACAGTATTATCCAGCTGAGAATTTCCTGTTTCTCTCTTCTCATAATGTGTTTTTACTATTGAATAAACTATTACTTCTGCGATGCACTTAGTAGGTGTTATTGCCTATTAAGGGGAAATAAATTGAAGGGCTCAGGGGAAGAAGGGGGCAAGTCAGTTTTTTGTAGATTTTACAGGAAACTGATTTTTTAAGTTTTAAGATCGAAATCTCTATATAAAATTTGAG
This sequence comes from Homalodisca vitripennis, assembly GCF_021130785.1. NCBI lineage: Eukaryota > Metazoa > Arthropoda > Insecta > Hemiptera > Cicadellidae > Homalodisca > Homalodisca vitripennis. Next base: position 144,683,768 of record NC_060208.1, read on the forward strand.
TTTTCTTAATTTTTTTAGATTCTTTATACAGTTTTATCTTAAATCTACAAAATTTTATAGGTTAGATTGTCTTAACCTTCCTTGATTTTTTTAAAAATAACATAAATTGTTTATAAACTCCATATTTACACGTTATAAAGGGGGTAAGTCATAGAAAATAAATGGATGTCCAGGGAAAAAAAGAGTTAAGTCATCTACTACACAAAGTGATTTTTTGTTAACACCTGTTTTAATTGTTAAAAAACTATTACAAAACTAAATATTCATGACATTCTTGCAACTTTCTCAGCTTCTTCTACTTGTATGGCAAGTTTTCTAAGTACTCTCTAGCTTCTCTTTCGCAGAACCTGGACAAGTGCTTCACATCTTCATACTTTGCCTTGGGTATCGGTATCAAATCTATAAATGTAACAAAAACTGTAATGTAGAGATGTAAATTAATTACAATTCAATTTATATAAATGAATACAATTAATTACATTATTTTTATTTTATACAATTTTAATTTAACACTAACCATTTAACATTGAAAAATCAAATGAGTGGTTCAGAATGTTTTCTAAATTATCCCTCCCTCTCCATATCCTACTCTTTATAATTTCTTATTACAAGAACATAGAAAAATACAGTTCATAAAAAAATAAAAATAATACTGTGTTAAATAGAATATTATTGTCGTTTTGTTGATTAAAGCACGATAACATTAGAGCCTTCACTCAAACACTTATTCTAATACTAAGCTTCTTAAATTAATAACGTTATAAGACCTACCTTCATATAGATAATTCTGGAAGAATGAATTCGTTGTCTGCCAAGTTCCTTCGTTTTTTTCACTTGTCGGTTACAAACCACTGCAGAATCAAAATGCCCACTGTAGGAGCTTCGATGAAAGATGAAACGAGGATGAGTTCCAGTTATCTTAAGTTCTCTTATTGGCCTGGATTTGAAGGGGCACTTTGTTAACATACATGCTATTGAGAAGTCCAGACCAGTTCCGAAACATTGATTGCTTTACTTCTACAACGTCAAAGGGTCGAGGCTTAACCCTGGCTTGCCTGAACACATCTGCCCATTGGCTTGGTAGCTCGACTCTAGTCTTTTGCTTAATAACTCCCATATTCTTATCTGTCTCCATGTAGGAGTGACCTCTTATGGGGAAACAAACAATGATTTCATCAAATCTGTGTTGCTCATGTACCAGTTGGTGAAGGAATCTAAAAACATTCCAGTTCTTGTTTATTTGCCCTCCACATGAATCGCAAAAAATGCGCAGTCGTCTAACCATTGGGATCTAGAAAGTTATATACAAAATCGTGAATCATGGAGCAAACCTCGTCACTGCCTTTGCTACCAACAGTCTGTGGATACGTATAAAAAAACGCTGGTTCCAGTGGATAAAATGTGAATGTTAAAGGTATAAAACTGACAGCTGGCGTCTATAGTACACATCATTTGTCGACAAGTTGGGGACTGGCAGATTTTTCTGGAAATCAAAGCAAATTGCCTCAAGGTCTTCATTTTTTCTGCTAATGAGCTTTGCAATCCTTTTTCGTTCATAGAAACCTTTCAGCTTTTTTCTTATGAACTGTGTTCTCAATACGCAAGCGTTTTAGTTCAGTATCCTTTTGCTCTATTTGATCGGTGTCTGTATTTACATTTAAAATGTAATTTTTCTGCTTCTAAGATTTTTGATTTTGCAATGTACTCATCGCATGTGCCACAAGTGTCCATGCGGGGATAGCCAAATGATATATTAAATTCTGTGGAGAAAATTGTACGGTATGTTTCATAGGACACTTTTATATTTTCATGCTTAATACAGAACATATCAAACATTTTTTTTATGTTTAATTCTTCTGGTAAATATATTTTGGTTGGACTGTGACAGGTTGTAGGTGGCCTTTTCTGCCCTTGAAAGACCCTATATGTTCTACTATAGCTGTTTTGGCTTCTTCTGAAAGTTTTATTAGGCCTTACATTGTTGCTTACCTCGACCGTCTCGGGGTGCCTTACCTTCTTTTTTAAGACCTCTTTGGAGGATTTGTAGTTTTTTCTTTCCAATTCCGTGAATTGAACGAAATGCTTGCTGGCAAACCTGTACTCCTTTACTGTTTCATCACATCACACAAAAATCTGACTCTGTAAGAATAGGTTGCATCACGAAAATTAGCTTCATCTTCAGCTAAACGAGGGCGCCTGTTTTGTATTTGTTGCACAGAAAATAAGCCCACAAAGATAAGTATTTTGTTCGTCAACAGAATTCATTAAATTAAAATTCAACAAAATACTTTTCCGGCAATGTTGTGGGACATTTTCAAAGCATTTGAGATGTTTACATTGGCAATCAGGCCCTGGAGTATGGCTCTGAAGGTTCAACTTCTTATTCGCATCACTTAAACGTCCAAATTGTTTTCTCTTCTTCGTATTTTTTCACTTCATTCACTGCACTATGCTCTTCATACTCACTTTCACTCTCCATTATTCACCACAAAAGATTTTAAAACTGCAAAAGAACACTATTACAACAGCAGAACATTAAAACATAACCTCAAAATCAACTACACTGACGGATCAATACTGGAGAACAATCAATATTACAGATACGAAAAGCCTGCAGACGATTTCCTGTTTACTTCGCCAGCTGACTTGCCCCCTTCTTAGCCTGAAAGCGCTCAGACTTACCTCCTTTATAACCTGTATGGATATTTTTTTAAATACGATTTTAAACTAACTCTTAAGCCTCTTTCTTCTCCTGTATAATTTTAACACGAGGTAGCTACTTATCTGACCTATCCGCTGGTATAGCAAACTAAAAAAAAAAAAAATTGACTTGCCCCCTTCTTCCCTGAGCCCTTCAATTATTATTTGTTATTATGCTATGTTCATTGAGGACAAGAAAAGAAGATAAGGAATCTCATCATTGTACTCAGTCTTAAAATGCTCTTTACGGTGCTTCCAAAGTGACAGGATGTTCAGGATGGGTAAAGTATAGGAGCCGTTTCATGTCGAGATCCTACAAGGACCGATAACGGGCTAATCTGAGTCATGTAACCCTGGAAGAAGGGAAGGCTAGCTCTGTTACTGCCTCTACTAGAGAAAAAGAGCTAGAGAAACCATACTATCTCATGTTTACTCTAGGGAATCTATATGGTATTAGTTATGGGTGGGTTCTAGAGGGTTCTAACTTGACTTCCTTAATACACAATGCTGTTAGTAATAAGGGTTAAACAGAGACAAACATTAAATAAAGACCCGTTAAGTCGTTAGTAACCATAATACGTTCTCTCATGAACTATGTTCCTTAGGGATATTTTAGGCATATTGCAGCCCTGTGCCTTGTTAGTTAACTTCTCTTAGGTCAGCCAGTATAGTATACATTCCTATTTCAGGGTTTGCATAAAACAGCGGCCACCATGAGTTAATTAGTAATACCAAAATCATCATAATAATATGTTTATGTGGCATTACACTAGGGAAGTGTCACAAATTTCTGATGCCCATGCCATAGGGACAATCGAGTACAGAAACAATGTTGACACGTGAATACCAGTTTTTGAGATTTGAGGCTGATCTATTATGTAAGCGTAGTAACTTGATTTTTTCAATACGTCCATTCACTGCAAATGATTTAATTTTCTGGAAAACAGTAAACTATCATAAGCCTAGCCAACTGAATTAATGTAACTCAAATTCCAAAAACTGCCTACAAAACTCTAACTTTTCTATGTAAATACATGTATGTAAATAAATTTATATTTGCTCTCTCGTCGATTTGTAATCACACCCTCAAGAACTGTATTATGTAACTTGATAAGCAATTTGTTGCAAATCGTCCGGAACTAGAGACACTTTCTAACAATTTTAAAACAATCATAGAGACTTTTTTCTTGGTTTGCATTACAATATCAAACTTCAAGTATCATGGAAAAGTTTGAATTTTTTGGGCAGCTCATAATATTGATTAACAGTCTAAATTATAACAAATGCATTTCTATGAAGTACACCTTTAAAGGTGTATATTAATATTAATATTTGGACTTTTAATAGTATATAACAACTTCAGATATTCATATCGTCTTGAAAGATTACATAATTTGACATTTTTTCAATGTTTAAAACTCTCCTTCAGTATTACATAACCGTTAAAAGAATTAGATGTACTTAGACAAAAAGGTTTTCATAACAATAAACAATAAATTTAAAATTCAACAGATATGTTTAGTTCTTAATTTGTACAAATTTATCCGTAAAGAAATTTTTAATCTTCATTCACAAAGATAAAACAACATTTTCAGAAGAAACTTGGCGATGCGGATAAGCTGGTAGAAGAAACAGCAGAGAACAAAATCCTCGTCATGTTTAATTTCCTGGAGATGTCAGCCGCTAGCCGCTCTTCCTCCTCTTAATAAGACCACTGCACTGACAGCTAGCTACTTATTGTGGCAAACGAAACATGAGAAAACGTCATTTCATTTTCTTATTATTCCAGCCTTCTTGGGTTTCGAGGAAACTATGCAACGCTAATGGTGCTCATTACAATGTAATTTTACGTACATTAAAGTCCTCAGAAATTGGCCTTTATTATTTGCGAAATATCAAAGTATGTTTGAAAATTATAAGTGGAATATTTTACACTCAAAAAATTCACACGACTAAAAAGATAGAACTCTCTAAATTCTTGCTCTAATATTAAACTGTAACTTTTATAAGAGTGTAAAAAAAATTACCACATAAACTTAATGTAATACTACGTATTACTAGTTAATTAATTGATTAATTGAAGAAGGCGTCTAGAGCAAAAATATTCCTGAAAGACTTACTAAATAAGTGTCCGGAAGTCATAATAAAAAATATAAATATTTTAATATTCAGTTTTCTTCAAAAAATATTAAATTCAAAATTCATTATGTTGTATTTTAGATGTCAATGTAATAATAATTATTGCTTATTTACATATTAATGGGACTTTTATATGTATACTAGCAGTTGCCCGCGGCTTCGCACGCAATTTCCCGTTGAAAACATTACACTTATTCTTTTTCTATCACATTCTAAACATTGCTGAGATAATTGATAATCGTTCCTTCGTGAGCCTCTTGGGCGCATTATGAAGGTAACATATTCCTGCCTCTATCTTTCGTGGTTTTTGCTAGGTGTTGATAAGTTATTCAGAACAATTAATGTATATGGATGAAACTCGGTAAACTAATTAGGTTATAAAGAATCAAATTCGGTCTGTTAAAATTAATTTTCTGTTTAAGATATTTCCAGTATTATTTAGGAGTGTGCCTTCTAGAAAATGTATCAAACGAACCCAATTTCGATCATAAAGTGTCTTTTTTCGGCTCTTTTCATTTACCTTCAATGTAACCAAATTCGATTACCTTATGTGCAAACATTCACGGATTTGTACAATGAGGTTGTTTTCATAATAGCGTTTAATAGTATTTTCATTGCATTAGATATTTTATTGAGCATTGGTGCAATCTGAATTTAAAATTAGACAATGACGTCTTCTATGCAACCTGCATTACACTACTGATCAAGCATTTACAATAAAAATTTTCTACATTTTAAATGTAAACAAATTAATGTTTCTGCCTCTTTGATGAACTTCAGCCGAAAGTATTAACAGCTGTTAAGTATCAGTTCGCTTTGTATTACGTGTCGTGGCGCAGTCTGTCGGATCCAATATAAAACACTCTAACATCAACAATAATTTATAATTAAAAAAATAATTAAATAAACTATTTAAATTGGACCAAATTGTGAATCTAAACCATTTTCGAATTCCACTGAAAACACACAAAACATTTCATCATAATCGGTCCAATAGTTTCTGAGTCTATAAAGGACATACACACAAACACTCATTTATATGTATATACTAGCGGGCCCGGCGCGCTTTGCTGCGCATTTCAATAATTTTTTGCAAAAGTTGCCCGCGGCTTCGCACGCAATTTCCCGTTGAAAACAGTACACTATATTCACTTATTCTTTTTCTATCACATTCTAAACATTGCTGAGATAATTGATAGTCGTTCCATCGTGAGCCTCTTGGGCGTATTATGAAGGTATGTACCATATTCCTGCCTCTATCTAGCTGTTACCCACGGCTTCGCACGCAAATCTTAAGAACCGAAGTCCTTATATTACTTAGTAAATTTTTTTTTTTACTATAATAAATTTTATATTAAATTAGTTATATCTCCGATGCCACGATTGAGCTTGCTTTGTTGTCTCGATCGAGAGAATATGTACACACGGAGTTTTGAGAACCATACTTCTGTCAAAAAAAACAACTAAGGTTGATTTTATAACATTCTTTATATTTGTAGCCAACGTAAGATAGTAATTATGATATCTGCATTACTCTTCTGATCAAGCATGAGCATGGTTTATATTAAATAAGTATTGCAGTTAAAGGTGAATTTTTACGTCAAATTTGAATTGTATTATCTGGATAGTAAAGTCTATGTTTAACAGTGATTGCAAAAACAGTTTAAACAAAATTTGTCGTTTCTCTTAAGCTTACTCTATGCTTTAAAACTATAAGTGTAATATATGTTTACAAAGAACAGCTGATTAAAAATTTGAAAAGACGTTAACATATGTTTGCTGCAATGCATTTCTTATGGGTATTTCTGTAACCAGTGGGGCGGAATCCTGAATCGGGAAAGGGATGGGCATAGCTTATAAACCTTCTCCGTGGAAAAATACATATACGTACAAATTTTCATCATGATCGGTCCAATAGTTCACGATTCCATAAAGGACAAACATACAAACATTCATTTTTATATATATAGAAGATTATATATATATATATATATATATATATATATATATATATATAGATTATGTTCAAAGATGTGTTATTCACAAACTGTTACATTAAAAGATGTTATTTCTAATTATTTACATTACACTATTTTTTCTCAGTATGAAGACATAATCTACATAAAAGTATTAAACCGGAATTAAATCCAATACTTTTAAACAACTTTAATGAGCAATTTAAACTAAATAATATTTAAAACTGTCTACAAATTCATATAAAACTAATGATCGCTACACTGAACACTTTGGTTGAATGATAATAACTAGTTAACTAATTTGAATATTCAACTTCAAATACAAACTTGACATGATTTGTTGGAATCACTTAATAATCACGGAAGTGATTGCTCACACTACTATTGTTGCTATATTATTATAGGTATTTACGAGGATTCCACTGATCTTCCTGGAGTACTTAATGCGCTACCTATGGGTACACCTCCAGCAAGCTGGATCAACGCCAAAAATGAGATAAACTATGTAGAGAGAGTGAGAGAGATATTTAATTCGTTTAACTCAGCTGTAACAATATGGAGGCTAACCGGCTTGTTCTAGGCCAATGACAAAGTTTATGAAGTATCATGATTTAAACTGATTAGTAGATAAATAGGTTAAACTAATTTAACCAAAGTTAGGCTAAACGAGTGATATCAAGCTCACCGAAATTGTGCTCGCCAAACACATTACAGAACAGTTCAGAAATGCTCCATCCTCCTAAATGGACTGTCACTTGGTCGACACATTGTCTATAGGTAAATTTACGGATGAATACAATTTGCACTGGGAAAACAACATTTCACGTATAAAGCGGATCAACATAGTGTATAAAAACCGACACATTGTGGATGAATAAACTCATATGATCCTAAAGAAGAGAAAGGGCAACGCTAACATGTACTCGGTCTCAAAACGTGCGACACCATGTGAGATCCATCAACGTATCATTCACATTCAAGAATGCTGGGGAGAAGCGACACCGTCCAAGTGAGACGTGACATCAATACCGTCCAGAGGGCTACGACCAAATGCGTTAACCATTCAAAAAGCTATCACCTGACTGTAAGTACATAATCGTCTGCTTCCATACGTCCAGTTTCAGTTTAGTCCATTGCGTATTAAATATAAAGCTAAAAAAAATTACGGTACTCTAAGAGTGACATGTTATTTAATATTATAGTCAACATGAGGATTGATCAGTTCCTTTCTTGATCTTCTTAAAATACACTACAACAAGCGTAAAATACATTTTAGGCGTGTGAATAAGAGACACCTCCATAGAAAATGTTCTTAAAGAACTATGGCTTATAAAAACACAGTAGATGTCCGTGGATAGTTTTATTATTTATTTATTAACTAATGTTCTCTGGTTTTAACGAGCATGTTGAAAGTCTTATTAGCAAATCAATGATAGACACTCAGTGCCATGACTCACTCAAGAAATATCAAGTTTTATTTAATTAAAAATACTATATCTGACTTATTAATTTCTATCGTAAATATTTAGGGATCTAAAAGCAATTTTGATAGCGAAATTTTATCATATCGTGTGTTCTATGTATCATATTTTTGAAAGCTTAGTGTTTCAAGCAGTATCTATGATATTTGCTAGTCTCTAGCAGCTTTTAAAAACAATTGTATCAGCTTTTTCTTAATGAGAACTTCCCAGTTTAATTCAATGTAACTAAAATGTCTACAGATTCAGAACCATTAAAATTTATTCATAATTCACAATTTAATGTAGAACGTAGTGTTAGTAAAGTTCGAGAAATGTGTCGAAATTTTATAGTAACTTTATAATTTTGAAAAAATTTAATGTTTTATTAAAAATAAAATAATTTTTCTCTGAGTGTGTTTGAGTAATAAAAACTTTTAATTTCAGTATTTAAGTCACATTTATGTCGTGTCATCATCTACAAAAAACGTTAACACTAGGCCATGGCCACCCTGTAGAGTAGATTAAATAAATAAACTATTGAAACAAAATAGGGTTTAAGACATTTTCCACCGTTATTGTTACAAAAGGTACAATACAACGTTTCGAGGATTGGAATCCATCCTCTTCTTTAGGTGAGAGAGGTAACGAAACATGTTAGTTAATATGGATATTCAACATATAATACATTACAGTGACAAGCACATGCTTGAAACTTAACCAGACAAAACTGGCTCTTGAACATGCTAGACTGAACTGACTTCGTTGTATACTCAACTGTAAAACATTTTGTATCAGAATGTAAAATGGCTAAAGAGAATGCAACGATTTCTTTCTAAGTATCTGAATCTCGTATTCATTAAATTTCTTGTCTTTCCTCACTTTTAGTCTATTACTATTGTAGTTAGTGATATAACTGTACTTCTGAATAAAAGATGCAATAACTAAAGTGCGGTATAAATGTATACACAAATATTTGGATCACTATACGACCTGCAAATTTAATTGTTATAAAATTGAAAAACCTATGATCACTGTCTTTCGATCACTGAGTTTGCTTACTAGGAATATGCAAACCGAGTTTACAAAACATATCGAATAAGACACATGGAACTGGTTCGTTGACGTTGCGAACAACTTATTAAAAATAAATGCTTTCAATAATTTATACTGCTTGTCGATTTTCAAGTTCCTACTCAGCGAGGTTTAAATAACTATGCTAATTGAGACTATGGAAACTCGGGATCAGTTATATTTACTGGGTCAGATGTCCTCGGCCATGGCACTGTATCATGAATGAATTTTTACTGAACATTGTTAATAATAATAATTGAGACTATGGAAACTCGGGATCAGTTATATTTACTGGGTCAGATGTCCTCGGCCATGGCACTGTAGCATGAATGAATTTTTACTGAACATTGTTAATAATAATAATTGAGACTATGGAAACTCGGGATCAGTTATATTTACTGGGTCAGATGTCCTCGGCCATGGCACTGTAGCATGAATGAATTTTTACTGAACATTGTTAATAATAATAATTGAGACTATGGAAACTCGGGATCAGTTATATTTACTGGGTCAGATGTCCTCGGCCATGGCACTGTAGCATGAATGAATTTTTACTTAACATTGTTAATAATAATAATTGAGACTATGGAAACTCGGGATCAGTTATATTTACTGGGTCAGATGTCCTCGGCCATGGCACTGTAGCATGAATGAATTTTTACTGAACATTGTTAATAATAATAATTGAGACTATGGAAACTCGGGATCAGTTATATTTACTGGGTCAGATGTCCTCGGCCATGGCACTGTAGCATGAATGAATTTTTACTGAACATTGTTAATAATAATAATTGAGACTATGGAAACTCGGGATCAGTTATATTTACTGGGTCAGATGTCCTCGGCCATGGCACTGTAGCATGAATGAATTTTTACTGAACATTGTTAATAATAATAATTGAGACTATGGAAACTCGGGATCAGTTATATTTACTGGGTCAGATGTCCTCGGCCATGGCACTGTAGCATGAATGAATTTTTTACTTAACATTGTTAATAATAATAATTGAGACTATGGAAACTCGGGATCAGTTATATTTACTGGGTCAGATGTCCTCGGCCATGGCACTGTAGCATGAATGAATTTTTACTGAACATTGTTAATAATAATAATTGAGACTATGGAAACTCGGGATCAGTTATATTTACTGGGTCAGATGTCCTCGGCCATGGCACTGTAGCATGAATGAATTTTTACTTAACATTGTTAATAATAATAATTGAGACTATGGAAACTCGGGATCAGTTATATTTACTGGGTCAGATGTCCTCGGCCATGGCACTGTAGCATGAATGAATTTTTACTTAACATTGTTAATAATAATAATTGAGACTATGGAAACTCGGGATCAGTTATATTTACTGGGTCAGATGTCCTCGGCCATGGCACTGTAGCATGAATGAATTTTTACTGAACATTGTTAATAATAATAATTGAGACTATGGAAACTCGGGATCAGTTATATTTACTGGGTCAGATGTCCTCGGCCATGGCACTGTAGCATGAATGAATTTTTACTGAACATTGTTAATAATAATAATTGAGACTATGGAAACTCGGGATCAGTTATATTTACTGGGTCAGATGTCCTCGGCCATGGCACTGTAGCATGAATGAATTTTTACTGAACATTGTTAATAATAATAATTGAGACTATGGAAACTCGGGATCAGTTATATTTACTGGGTCAGATGTCCTCGGCCATGGCACTGTAGCATGAATGAATTTTTACTTAACATTGTTAATAATAATAATTGAGACTATGGAAACTCGGGATCAGTTATATTTACTGGTCAGACTCGAATGAATTTTTACTTAACCTAGTTATATTTACTGGGTCAGATGTCCTCGGCCATGGCACTGTAGCATGAATGAATTTTTACTTAACATTGTTAATAATAATAATTGAGTGAATCATTCTCTTGCTAAATTAATTATCCTATGGGTGTCTTAAGTACGCACGGTTATTATTCTTCGTTATTTATATAATTTTAAGACTATCATCAATTAAACAAAATTTCTTCTACAAAATTAATAAGAAACCCCTACTTTTTATACTAATATGCGAGAAAGTTGGTTCAATCGATCCTTACTAGGGTGCGGGGAGTTGAAACATAATTGACAGGATATTCTGAAATAAATGTAACTAGGGAAAAATTACATTGGCCTTTGAGCCCTCTTAAGCCGGAGGGATGAAACTCTGTTCGTAATCGCTAATAATATGGTTGCAATATTACATAGTTATAATATTTTGAATGTTCTAATAATATTGCGCAATTTTTACAGCAAGGGACGGAGACTGAAAGAATATGTAATATTTCTAACAGCTGGTATGGACGACTTATAGATTACCTAGATCTCTGTTATGGAATGCATTGATTTTAAATCAAGTTATAATATACATTCTACTATAGATTGTTGTATTTAATCTCCCTGAGTTTAAGTTGGAGCATTGAATTAGTTTTTCGAAAAAATTCCATAGCTCGCTATGTTACATAATGAAGGCTTAAGCAAATCAATGCTAGGTAATAAATGCATAAGATCTTTTGTAGTTTTTTCTCCTAAAATCATTATCTTGAAACCTCTCAAACCTTAAAACCCTTGTATGTTATCGTACTTGTAAACTATTCTTGCTATTCTTCTTCTATTGCTTCCGTTGATTAAAACAACAAATGTGATTGTATCAAACTAAGCTGGCGCTGATAAATAATATAAGATACGGAAGCAAGACTTGTCTATACTTATCTTGTGTAAGTGAAGTGGAGTCGGACCAAATCCCTCTTTCAAATAACAGAGAATTTAACTTGCATCAGAATTTTTTCCCCCATCCGGACTATAAATAGAGGTTATGTTTCATTACAAATTACACAAAAGTGCAACTTTTAGATTACATTATTTTAGTTATAAAATTATTCGTTTGTTAACAAAGTGTTATATTACTTTATTTCTACGTTTGTTTGGTTTTACCTCAACATAAAGCCTAGCTTTGAGAACGATTAAATTACACAAAACTGTAAAAACTCTGTAACGGTCCCAACTTGTTCATGGGTAATAAATAAACGCCGTTAAGGGCAATACACTCAACTTAACTGACTGCAATACTGAACTGCTGAGGTAGTTAAAAACAACTCCTCGGCCCTTTCATCTACTTTAGTTTCATTAATTTGGTGAATTAAATGGATGGCTCTGTTTAAATTAGAATGGATGGCTCTCCGACATGACAACAAAAGTCGATTACTGTTCAGAGACGCATTAACGGCATCAATTTGGGACAGGCTGTAATCAAAGTTAAAGTAATTTTTCTTTCTCAAAAACCTGACCAAAGACCATTTTGGATACTACTCAAGTCAGTTTAAAGTATTGTGCATAGTTCTTCGTTTTGATACAGTGTATTAGTACTGAAAAGTACTGAATATGTTTAGTCACGTTCAAAAAAGGACTCCACTTATATAATATGTCCTAACGTATAAACTTATAACTATAATCAACATTTAATTTTAAAGCCACTGGCGACTCTTTACCTCATCAGGAGGGACAAAAAGTGATGATAAATACTATGTAAAATAAGGAATTCAAGTCCAGATAAAATTTTATAACCCCACTAAGCAAGTAAAACAATATGTACCAATTGAAATTTAGATAGCATTATTAAATGAGTTAAGATATATGGTAAGATATAAGCAGTGCTTGAATTAAAACAAAACCAAACATTAAGTTGTAATAAAGTGAACCCGAAATATTTTATAAGAACAGACGCCAAAATACAGATATTTTCCTTTGTTTTATTTATTAGTATAGAGATTGTGAAAATGTATATTTTGAATAACATAAAACATTTAATCCTTCAGTGATCTGAACCAATTAATAATAAATTAATCAACATTTAAAGTCAATGTTGCCACTTTCCTCATAACTATTATCTTTGATTAAATTAGATGGAATTCATATGTCTTTTGACCAAAGCAACTAGTTATTAAAGTATTTCCGGGACTATTATAATACTCGGTTGGAAAATTGAATTCGAATTACAACCACGGAATAAAGTACTAATTTTTATTTGATAAGTGCGTGGAACATATGAAACAAGGAAAAATATGAACAAGGATTATGAGTAGTTAGCATTCTTGTTAGGGGAAGTGAAGTCCCTTATATTAAATTTCTTGTAGATTTTCTTAGTTTTGAGATACAAATAGTTGCACAGTTAAGATAGGTACGCTATATAAATATTTGCAATGTGTTTGCGAGACATGTGTACGTTAATATCTATAAATGTCCCACATATTTATGTTCAAAAACCGTAACTTCATAAATACATAAAAATATTTTTTAATACATGCATGAATAGTGTGGCATTCAATTATTTTAGAGTACACAAGAATTAAAGAGACAAGGAATCAAGAAAATAAAAAGTAGACGCGACGGTGAAGAGGATCTGTTGAACATAGTCGGGCGTTTTATTGTAACACGTCTTCTTACAATTTTCTGGATCAACTGTAAAATCACATTTTCCAATACACTCTTATACTTTTCTTGGTATCCTCTTGAGAAATTAGACTTTGTATTTACTTGTATACCTTATAACATAACTGTTTCAACGTATAGTTTTCTAACAAATTTTCGTTGGTTTCTGTAAATATGTAATTCAAGTAGTTTTGTACTTAAATAAAATAAGTACATAGTTTCGTTAAACTCTTGAACTTTAAATTAAATGTATGGATTGTACCTAATTATTATTTTTGTATCTGCACAAAGGTATAGCCTGATTTAAATTAATAGGACTTAATCATGACACAAAGCTCCATAATCCTATTATTCTTTCATGTATAAATAACGATATCAAATCACTCGGAACGGGAAACGACAGCTCATGGCGAGTGTTGTTCTAGATATGATCCTACGTGTGAGAATAACATGGCCGCTTAGCCCTTCGTTTTCATTTAGACGCAAATAGTATTTATCAGCATCAGCGTGCTATCAGTTGTGTTTTAATCATAAATACGATATAGAATACTAAGTTTCTTCACGTTATAAACAATGTTTATAACATATCGTTAAGGTCTTCTACTTTTTAAAATACAACAAGAAACAGTAACAAGGATGAAATTATCGCGCTGAAAAAACATATCATTCCTTAACTCTCTTTCCAATGCTACATCCATATTCAAGAAGTAACTACTATTCTAGTGCTTAACTATTAACTATTTAACATCTGCTTCAGAAAATACAGAATGCAAGGGTCTGCAGCATACAACATTATGCTTATGATGACTGCTGGCCGGTCACAACTATTCTGTCTTTAATTATATTTTTTATTTATTCATTAACAAAATAGACTACAACAAGCTATAAACTGTTGTTAACAGAAACATAATCAAGTTTATATGCATACTCTATATATTCCTGTGATATTCTTACCTTCATATAAGACCTTGATGTTTCGTTATGTCATCGCTGTCTTCTCTGCATACTTTTCTAAAACTATCTGTTTTTCTCTGTGTTTAGACGAATGAAAGCATCGGAAGATCGAAAGATTACGAACACAATGCTAAGTGTTACAGCTGGTTTAGTAAAGGAGAGGATGATCTCCTTTTCATCTCACTCTCCCCTATATCACTGACTATAAATTTGTATCCGCGCTATACGCTATACGCTATTTATATATATATTATAAAATTCTACTCGAAATCCCACGCCTTAAATATTGCGAAAATTGGTTGGTCCTGCTCCTCTTAAATCCAAATAAATTAATATTTATCGTTAATTAACGTTTGTGAATATATTTAGTTAATAATGAATGACAAGTTACACGATTGTGAGTCTTGTGAGAAATAACCGATTCATTCGTCGTCCAAGTAAAAAAATTTTTCTTATACTGTTTTAATTAAGTAATAAGGATCTGGAAACCCAAGATCGTTTAGCCCGTGGAGCCACGAATGCTCTTTAGGGGCCGGAGTAGGTTAATTCCTATTTATTGACTTAAATCAATACTTCCATGATTTATGAATTTTGAGAATAGTGAAGCATGTAATTATGTTAACTTGAAACTTGCCTTTAGATAGCTTTTGACTTTAAAATACACACTCTAGCAATGTTTGAGCGCCTACTGACAGTGACGGCAATGAATCGTCAAAATGTTTGCCTCATTGCATTGCAGGGACTCTAACGCTATCTCATCAACCAATTTATTGTTAACGTATATTTAGATTCATTTTGGAAATAAAAACTTTATAAGAAAGATCTATTCCGTTACGTTAACATTGTGTTATTGAATTGTTAATTGTCACGCTAATGTTACAACTATGCACTTCAATTAAAACTATTAATTTAATAACATTATAAAGATGTCTGTAAATGCATGTGTTTTTATTTCTACCTGGATGGCAGTTTTAAATATTTTGGGTAATTGAAAGCAATATCTGCCAATTTGATGGTGTGTTATAAATTAATTTTATAAATGCAAACTTGTGTCTAATAGGATTCACGACACAGATAAACAAATGTTGCAATTTATAGCGCACTATTTATGTACTTATATTAATTAGTTCAATAATCTAAATTTTATAGCATTTTTACTGTTTGGATCGTGAAGGTTTAAGTGTTTGTTTTAAAGTCATTGATTAAAACAAACAACAGACTTCTAAACATCATTATAATTTGTAACTGTATTTTTTTAATGCTTTTATGGTTAATTTATTCATTGTCTAGCAATTACCCACAGCTTCGCACGCAATTTCCAGCTGGGACACCATAGGCATATTATTTTTAAATGATATACCAAACACTATTTTGTTACTGTTGGTCACTGGAGGATATTACTATCTCCTGATCCATTCTTGAATGATTGCACTTAAGTTTAAAGAGGCTCTGTAGTTGCTGTTAAACATTTTCCATAAGTAGCAATAAAATAAATTGAATATCTCTTAGGCAACTTCACATTAAATTTAATAGAATACCTCCACTGGCTTCAGTAATAATTGAAATATGTAGACCTGTGTGGAGGAATTATAAAATCTTGACTGCAGTATTTTAGTGAAAGCAGTTATAATGTAACGTTATGTAGCCCCATGATACTTTTAAAACGGAAATAGGTAAGTATTAAGTAAACATTATTCCTGTATTTATGGTTAAAACTAGTAGAAGTAAAGCGAAACTGTGACTGAATCTTATTATGTGTTACCCGTGCGAGAGCACTTCTAGTTCAAATTACATATCCACCACTACAGTTAAGTCTGCCTTTTGGCGCCGATAAAATGTATACATTATTATTGTATATAAATATAGAACAGAACAGGGGCTACAGGATAGTAGCTTAAAAAGTCGACTCCAGTCCTAAAAGTCTAATTCCGGCGCGTGTAATCAATGTACTTCAATGTAAGGGATAAGTTGAAAAAACGAACTTCCGGATATGCCTCACTTCAATACACCGATATTAGCGCTAAATCTCCTGACTGCACGCCAAATGTTTCTTGAGATAATATAATGAAAACCCACACACCTTCACTTGTAGACCTTTTGAACTGTCCCAATAAACTAATAATCTATGATTATTTTAATTTCCTAATACTATGCATGCTTATTTTGCGGGCTATCCAACTCACCGTTTTTGTCTGTAACCTTGGTATTAGTTCTACAAATGTTTTTAATTATTATTATTTCGGAATGAAAATATGAGTATTTGTCATTCTTATATCTAAACAATATGCGTGCCAAATTTCGGCTGACTGTCGAATAGATTTTTTTGATTGAGTAACAAACATCCAAATATACAAAATATTCGAATAGCATTCTTCACACCTTTTTATTTATAATATTTTATGATTACTTATTTCTTCCTATAAATTCCACTTTCTCTTACTATATATTGTAAACTCTATAGTAAGTGCAAAAAAGCACTGGATAACACACGTGTCCCTAGTGTGAAGATAATGGGGCCAAAGTCGTGGCATCAGTCGGGTTGCTGGCACCTCGGTTATCTCTTTGTTCGTAGAACTCTCTTTATCAGCTGCCGAGTGACGTAGCGCTGATATATATGTAAGTATTTGCACGCGATTTGTACGGGTCACGTTCAGTCTATTATGTATATTCACATTGTCAGTGAATTTTAGAATTTCCGCTGCAATGGAAGTTTCTAACAGCCATTTATAAAATATTTTAATATATTTCTAAAAATTTTTGCGAAATTTCACTGTCTTGTTATATCTATAAAATAATACAAGATTGGTGTAAAGTAAACTACGAAAAAGAACAAGCAGGTGTGATCCAGAGAGCTAATTAATCATATTTCTTTGCCTCTCGAATCTATGATTGCGTTTTCCAAAATACTTACTTTTACCAGTTTATGTAAATCCTATTTTCTTACATTAACTGGATTTACTTTTATTTATATTACAGAATAAATATTCAAAATAGCTTATCAGAACATATTATTTCACACGTTTCACGAAATTTTTCAGGATTAAACTACGCGACTTTTTCACTTAGGAGGTTACAAAAACCTTCGAATTTATAAATTTTAACACAGTGTCAAGAAGTAAGTAGTTATATTTGCAAGTATAAAAAACCGGATTAGTACAAAAATGTGCCATTTGTATTTAAAAAATAAACACAAAGTTTCAAGGACTATTATGTTACCTTTTCTTCAGTATATTATTCTGTAACATAAGGTTAAGCTTACAGAAAGACTATTATATTTGGAAACGTAGCTTTAATATGACGAAGACAAACTTCACTTCTAATTCGAACTTGAGAACAATCGAGTCAGGCATTATTCATCTTGGTGGATTCTGTGCTGTTTATTACTCGCGTGATTTTGTTGTAAACTGCTAGAAAATAATTTATGCTATGTTACTTTGGGGATAGGATTAAATGAAGTGTTTTATTTTTCATTATTAAAACAGTCTCAATTTTCAAATTTCTAAACTCACTCTGGCCAGGGTAAATTTGCAAAGAATTAAATAAAATATTGTGACTAATCACAGGAGCCAACATTTATGAGTACCCTCATAAATTTCTTCAACAGTATTTGGACCTTTCCTTGAAACATAGCAACATAATTATGAGGAAATCGTTGTTTGCAACAATAAAAACATTTTGTAACATTGCATTCATTCTTACTAGTATCTTAAAATGTGTGTTCAATAGCCTGAATTTCTATAATAGTGCCATTATCAAGTCACTAAAAGAAACTTGAAATTAAAATGATTTCTGGATATCTAATTCTGGGTTTCTTTTTCCTATATAAAACATTTTTTTGAGTGTCTCCAAAAACTGCATTGAGTTTTCTCGAAAGTCTCCATTAGAATATTTTTTTTTAGTTTTGTAATTACCCTGTACTTACCGTCTCAGCAGGGTAAGAAACTCATTGGTCTATAATATAGTCTAACTTCATCTGAAAAATCAAGAGAATTTTTATTTTATTTTTGAAACTATACACAAGGAAAAAACCTGTGTTTTTACATTATTCTTAATATTTTATGATTCTTCAGTTTCATTAATTAATTATGCCATCCTAGAACAAATAAATATCAGTTACAAGAGTATGAAAATAGGATGAAAACTTTCCTTAATCAGTTGAATGTTAGTATACATTATTACTTTAGCCATAAACGCGAGAACAGTATGTATTTTGGTTCATCAATCCATTATTAGTTAGCTCAAACTGTCTCTAGAGTCTGTATCAGTATTGTATTACACGCGTAGTGTAATATTGGTAACTGAATCCAGACCACTAATATATATTTGATAGTTTGGTTATAATTACTTATAGAGAATATTGAGGATAAATGAGACCCGTTACCCTAAGGGTGCCAAAGTTTGGTCAGACAAATCTGCATGTTTTAAATATGTTTACCTAACCTAAACTACCACAGTTGAGATTATCCATGTTGCTGAGCTGATCAAATTCCCTGTTATCGAGGAGTTTTGATTGACTGCTGCTCTATTAGTCAATATGTAAATGTATATCCACAAAATGTTTGCCATAGTTGACGACATCCATCGTCATTTACCCTTCCTCCTCCACCAACATTGTCTCATTGCTCATATCTGCCCTCTACGACTCTGCAGTAACCAGACGGTTTGACAATTTGACAATACTTAAGGACCCGTTTGCTATTCTCTAGGTGTCCACAACCATGCATGAAGAGGCGGAGCATAACAATATATTGTAGGACGAAACGTGGTAACGGAAAAGCAACTAGGATTGCCAGTGTACAAACCCTATGGTATAATAATGATGTAGAGTATCTGAAAGAGTTCACATACGCCGTTTACAAGCAAGAAATGCCTTAAGTAGAATTTTAGATACATTCTATTTAGGCTGAAGCCTTCGGTTTCAGTATATTTATTTAGTTAGAAGAGAAGTTTATTTTATTTTTGCTTCACCAAATGCTTAAATGTGGTATAGAAGAGTTATTTTATAAATAAAAGTGCAAAAGAAACAATAAAACTGTCATTTTTTGCATTTTTATTTTCTTTAAAGTTAGACGAGATTGTAAGGGTTAAAAATCTATATAATTTTATTGAATGGCTGCTGATATTAACTCCATTTTTTCAATTGGTAGTAGTTTAGGATGACTAATCGTCCCGGAAAAAATCTAGATTGTCTCGGTTTTTTATCATGTTATACTTTGTCATGAAAAATCGTTTTGGGATATCTAAAAGTTCCGAATTCAGTTTTAAAAGTATTTTATGGAACTATTAGAAATTCATATAGACTGTTTGAGTTTTATAACGAAGCTATTCGATTCATTTGCCTCATTTGCAATTGTTCAATCGGTGTTGCTGTTGCTCATTTTCTATTGGCAATCATGTGAACTACCGACAACATCGGAATAACCTCCGTTTGTAGCGCCACTGTCACTTGTTATAGATCTAGTGACTGTACAATTAAACTTATAGCTTTATGTTTGATGACTCATCCATTGCAAAACAGTTTAGTTCGGCATGAACCAAAGTATCAGCCTTACTTAAAGGTGCAATTGCTCCCCAGAGCTTAAAGGAAAGACTTGACAATATGAAGTAATTTTTATGGAATACTGATGCCAGCTAACAAATGATAAAGCATTATATATTATTACACAATTATATTAAAAGATACCAATTTTTATTAACTTTATTGGTATCAATGAATTCCTCCAGTCGAAACCTTTGATGGGGAGTTCCATACCAAGTGAAGCAACTGATGAAAATTTCAACACTTTGTTGAATATTTAAAATTGTAATTTTTTAAAAAGCAAATGTGTCCCTTTTTGTGGAGACAATACGAATACCAACTTTGGTGGTGTGGAAAGAAAAGGGAAATGTAATGTATTTACCAAATTATAGCCTATATTGAATGAACACATTGAAGGGATAGCTGCCCTGCGCATTTTCTACACAACTGTATTTAAACAGCTGATGATATTATGAGCTGTGATGTTGAAACCATAATTGCCAAGATATTTTAAAAAGAAATAATGTATACACACAGTCAGAACAGAGAAGCTTAAGAAGTTTTGTGATTATGTAGGAACTGAATATATGATATATTCACTCAAAAACTCGCTGGTTATCTAATATCAGCAGTTGAACGTATCATTAGGCTACTTGAAGCCTTAACAGATGTTTTCTCCAAATGAAGAAAACAAAGATAATTGTTTCTAACCTTTTAAAAGCCAGGTATGGTTCATTCTCAGCCAACTCAGCATGTTCCAGCATAGAATTACAAAAAATAAAGTGAGCCAGAAATGTGTAATAGAGATAGTGGGTGTCCTGAACAATACTGTAAAAACTATTTCTAAGAGAAAAGAACTGAAGTTCATTTCGTTTAGTGTTAAACCAGTACTTAATAGAGCAGAAGTAACACCATCAGTTCAAAACTATTTTTAATGCAGTTTCTTACCTATTCTATAACTATATTTTATTTGTGTGTGTAGGCATCTATGTGTCGCAGTGCAAGAGTAAATATTAATTGGACAGACTAATGTAGCCATAGACTTATCCAGAGAGCTTGCGTTTTGTTGTGAGGTTAGTCGCGCAGTAGCGGTGGCCAGGTCAGGAATAGAGCGGGCGAGTACCTAGCAGTAATGGCGATACTGTGAGAAGGCGGATGGATATTTACTCCAACCTAAGAGAAATAAAATCGCCCAGTGTCTTTTGTAAGCGGTTTACCTTTTTTAGTAGAAATATATAGTTTTAAACCTGCTCTCACAGGGATGCTATTCCCCACCCCCAAGCACTCTTATTTATCTGTCCAACAACAACTGTTAGTGTAGGCATCACCGACTGTCTATACACACTCTTATCTTCGGTTATAGAACCACTCTCTCAGTGACTTAAAGCGGCTGGTAACAACAAGAATTCAAAATGATAATGAAAAGTTCTTTATCCCCATTTGCCACCTCTAACATTATTGATATATCAGCTGACAACTGTCCCAACAAACGATTACGTATTATTGACTTTCTAGCAATTTTTCAGATAAATTTGTATAATTTTTAAATAAAATTATATTTAATCGCATACTAATATATTATTTTTTTACCCTCTTTTTATAGTTTTAAATAATTAAAATATCGTATACATAAAAGTTAAGGGCTACATTTTATTTGTGTATTAACCGTCAAGTTATATTGTTTGTATACATTATTATCTATTTATATTTGTACACATTTATCCCTGTTGATTTTCATATGCCTATTATACTTGTATAAGCATACCAATAAACATTATTACAATGCTCATGTTTTGAAAGTTGTAACTTTTTTGACAGTTATTTTTAATTATGGTTAATGAGTTTATCCTTTCGTTGCTGAGTAAAACCTGGCTTTATCAACACACAGACTGATACTTCTGGATTACACTATATGAACAAATATAGCCTTGCCACCCTTTTGAAACCAAAGACTCCCTATTTTTAATGCAAAGGTCTTAGCAAGACAGATAATTAACCCATTCGATCTTAAAATATATGTAGTTAGATAATAACGTGTTAGCTGTGAAATGTTAAATTAAAAACATAAACATGTATAGCCACTAAGAACAGTATTAAATAAATATTTATAACGCAATATATGTGCTAAGTTAAAACCTATTTGTATTAATGAGTCCCAAAAGGAACTTTTAGAAAAGCAAACGGCGATTTAAGCTTCCAAGTGACTTAGTGAGGACACAACTGGAAGTTAATACAAGTGAAAGCAGCACTCCTGACTTATGAAATGGAGCCTCTCCATAACTTGGGGATTAATAATGGATGGCAGAGATTCATCGCGGCGAGGTAACCGAGTTTACCTCAAAGGAAATTGGACAAAGTCGAGAGAAGCTTCAGTCTTTATAATTTCCTCTGCTTGAGTCGACTTGACCGACTCCACTTTGCTTCACTCTGTCACGGTTGTGACTTTGCCCTCTGTTATTAAAGTCTGGCAAGTACATCTGTAACTTGTATTAGAACAAAGAGATACGTTCTACGTGTGTGTATGTCATTGCGTATTACTTACTTATTGCTACATATTTATTATTACATGTAATTATTAATAAATAAGTTCTCGTTAAACATTTCTAAAAGATTGTATGTCAATTTGTGGTCAATTTATATATCCAAACTGGTGTTCTTATTTTTAACAACTCCATTTTTATAAATTTAACATTAAGTTTTTAAATGAATAATATATTTATATATTTATTACAACTGTACTTTGTTTTTGATGTTTTACGTAATATATTATATTAGTGCAAAAATCTAATACTTTGTTTGAAATACGATGGAAGTATCTAATACTTTTGGCGATGTAAGTATTGTGAAGGAAACGGGAGTTTCCGGACATTTGCCATCGCTTAGTGATATAAAAATAAATAACGCTACGTTTCGAGATCTGCAATCTGATTTCTTCCTCAGGTGATTAAATAACCTAACGCATGACTATAATCTAGGTTAAAATAAGGAAATCATACCAGAGCGTTTATGACACGCATAAATCAGGAAACATAACCACCATGCTATGTGTTAACAGCACTAACTCTAAAACATGCACTTAATAAAAACAAAACACAATATTAATTGTTTAAACTGAATGAAAAAACAAAATACAGGTCACAAGAGATCTGCATTCCCCGACCAACCAACGATGTCCTAGGTGCATGTTTTAGAGTTAGTGAAGTTGACACACGTTGTGGTTTTTATTCCTGATTTATGCGAGTCACAACGCTCTGGTATTTGTTTACTTTAACCTATATTACAATATGTGTTAGGTTAGTAATTCAACTGAGGAAGAGATAAGTTTTCAGATCTCGAAACGTAGTGTTACTGATTTTTTGTATTATTGAACGACGGCATATGTCCGGGAAAATCCTGTTTCCTTCTAAAATCTAATGTGGTTAGATAAATAAAAAAGTTTTAACGTTTTTATCTTAGGTTACCCGACATTATTCAATATGTTCACTACAAAATATTTTGTGTGTGTGTGTGTGTGTGTGTGTGTGTGTGTGTGTGTGTGTGTGTGTGTGTGTGTGTGAGAGAGAGAGAGAGAGAGAGTGTGTGTGTGTGTGTGTGTGTGTGTGTGTGTGTGAGAGAGAGAGAGAGAGAGAGTGTGTGTGTGTGTGTGTGTGTGTGTGTGTGTGTGTGTGTGTGTGTTCAAGTTCAAGTTCAAAAACGTTTATTTTCTTGTAATATAGAAAGACATACATATTCCATGAGTTCTGTTGAACTCGCGCGGAATAATTTTTATACTAAAACATACTTAAGAAACAATCAGTTGGCATGTGATTTATGCTATGTAGCTATTCTTCTATACAACTAACATTATTCACAAATGTTCTTAATTTTATCTTTTTAAAATTGTAATGAGCAATTACAAATAGCATAGCGTAACTATGAACCAGCCAATATTACCAATGTTATTCAATATTAAATTTAAATGTAATAGAAAATAAAATAACAATGACCAACTAATAAGAAATTTACATATACGAATTATTAAATAAATCAATAAGTATAAATATATGTATATAAATAACAATAAAATATAAATAGAAATAACAAGAAACAAATTACTTAAAATTACTTAAAATTCAGGAAATTCCAGCAGACAATAGGGCTGGATACCGGTCTGGGCACACAAACCCGAACACATTTTACCCAATCCCAATTACTCGGTTACAAATAACAGCGGAACATAATGAAAGCAACAACAATAAAAAATACCCAAATAACGACAACAAAACAGCTGAATGAAACAACAAGTAATAGAACAATTAAACATAAAAAATAAACACATTACCAACGTTATAGTTGTTACCGCAACAGCTACAAAATGTACTGTATCAAGCAATACGTGAACGGAACAACAAGAAATAGAATATACATACAAACAATAACTAAAATAGAATATACAAACAATAACTAAAATAGATTATATAAACAATAACAACAATATAAAATAAATATAAACAATAACAAACATGTGAAGCAAAAGGTACTATTAAAAACAGGAAATAAGAAGTATAACAATACTTATACATATAAATTAAATTCCTACTTAATGTCTATACATTAATGCCATCATTTACAAATTGCTTTGCTTTCATTTTAAATTTCGGTTTACTGTCATAGGTGACACTATTCCCAAACTTCCTTATCATTCCATTGTAAATCTCCTTCCCCTTATAACAGAACTGTCTACGGCTTATATCTTTAAAAAAATTATCAAGTTTTAAAGTGAACGTATTTGCAGCTCTCGTCCTTACAGTGAATTCTTTAATCTCGTAGGTACTCAGAAACTTATGAACATGCATTAAACATGACAATGTATATAGTTTTTCGAATGTTAAAATATTAGTTTGTAAAAATAAGTAAGTTAATCTTTCAGTTTTTTTAATAAAGTATATTGTTCTAAGAGCAAGTCTCTGAGTCATTACAAGAGGCTGCAAAACAGTAGGATACGTACCTCCAAAATGTATAATACCAAATCTTAACGTACTCTCAACCCATGATAAATACAGCTGTTTCAGATGTTCACTCTTCAAGAAATTCCTGATGAAGTAAAGAGAATAATTGATTTTTGTTAGCTTTGACGTCAAATATTTCACATGTTGGTGCCATTTCAACTTATCATCAATATACAAGCCCAAGTATTTAACTGAATCTACAATTTCAATTTTTGAACAAGAACATTTATATAAACACTGATGTCCGTGACACATTAAGTCAAATTCATTTCTCAAATTTTCCTTAGGTATATCAGTGTCGAAAAATATAACGCACTTAGATTTGGAGTTATTGATTAACAATTTGTTACTAATAAGCCATTGGGAAATTTGTTTAATGTCTTCATTTATTTTCATTTTTAGAGAATAACGATTTGAGGCTGAACATACCAAGGTAGTATCATCTGCATAAGCAATTATTTCTGAATTTAACTTCATTTCCAATAAGTCATTTATGTACAGGTTAAACAATAATGGTCCCAAAACACCCCCCTGTGCCACCCCATAATTAAGCTCCATTAATTCGCTATATTCCTGCCGAATCTTCACACATTGCTTCCTCCCAGCATAAAAAGATCTTAATAAAGTTAAAGCTGGTCCCCTTATTCCATACTTTTTTAGTTTATTTAACAATATTTCAATATCAACCACATCAAAAGCCTTCTGAAAATCCAGATATAAAGCTAGAGTTAAATTTCTTTTTTCAATGGATGACACAATGGTATAGACATGGCGTTCCACAGCTAGATCAGTTCCCCTGTTTGGTAAAAATCCATACTGGTTCTTTGAAAATATATTATTATTTAAGAGGAATTGTAATAATTTATTTTTTATAAGCATCTCAAAAAGCTTAGCCATTGTATTTATTAGAGTGATGGGACGATACGACATTACAAGTTTGCTATCTCCGGCTTTAAAAATCGGCACCACTACACCTACTTTAAAACTGTTAGGGAATTTTTCTTGTTTCAACGACTTATTGAATATGCTGTATAGCAGTGGAATAAAAACATTGCTATTTTTCTTAATATTAATAATACTAATATTGTCCATACCACAAATTTTCTTGTTTTTTGCGTTAATAAGAATCGCACTAATATCTTATTGACTTACATTAAAATTATTTAGAACATTATTAAACTTAAAATCCAACTCATTGTCTAAAAACAAATCCTCACCGAAAGCTTGATATTTTAGTTCGCCCACAACATTTGCAAAGTATTCATTAAAATAGTTTGCCACTATTTTCTCGTTATTTGTCACTTCCGTGTTAATGCCATTCATATGTATAACTGACAAAGACTTTTTTTGTTTATTCATAATATTCCTAACAATAGACCAATATTGCTTTGTGTTGCCTTTATTTCTTTCAACAAGAGAAGAGAAGTAATTAATTTTAGCTTTTTTTATCTCCTTAGTCACTAATTTAGATAAAGTTTTGTACTGCAATTTAACATGTAAGTTATGATTGTTTCTAGCATACGTTATGTACAACTCGTTTTTCCTGTTTACTAAATTAATTAGATCATAAGTAATCCAAGGATTTCGTTTTTTAAATTTCCCCTTGTTTTTCTTTAGCACACATGACCTATCATAACAATTATTATATATCCTGTAAAATTCTGATACACTGTCATCAACATCTTACAGTTATGCACATTGTCCCAGTCAGCAAATTTTAGTTGACGACTCAACATATTTTCATCCAAGACCTTATAAAATTTATTTTGAAATCCCTGACTATGTTCATGCAATTTATTTATTGCAATATCCACAGTCACGGCGCAGTGATCAGTTATACCCAATATTTCTACATTACATTTAAAACATATCTGCTTTGAGTTTCTAATTAAAACATGATCTAGACATGACCTTGTATTATTTATAACTCTTGTGGGAACATCTATATAATTTTTAAACCCATATGAAGCAAGTATGCTCAAGTATTGCGGCCCAGAACCGGCATCCTTTAAAGTACAAATATTCATATCACCGACAATAACAGTAGGATCATTATCATGCTGTAACAATTCTATAAAACTATCTTTAAATTGGTTGAACGTATATCTACATGAGCGATACATTGCATACAAAGGAAGTCTGCAGTTAGAGCCCACTGTACAATCAAACAGGAGAGCGATGTGCACTATCTCTGCAGTAGGAAGAGCCGTTAGCTGATAAGAGTAGCCAAGTCGCTTGTCCACGTAGAGAGCCACTCCACCAGCCTGATTTTCCAGTCTAGGTTGCATCAACATGTCGTAACCCGAAATCTGATAGCGATCCTCTTCCCCTGACTTAATCCATATTTCAGATAAGATTATAATGTGATATTTGTTACTTTGTCCATTCAAATGCACCATCAACTCGTCAAAATGTTTTCTTATGCTACGAATGTTTAAGTGGAATATTTGTAATTTTCCTTGAAATTTATGTTTGACTGAACACATACAATTAAAACAAAATTTTATAGTAACACAAACAAAACAGCAACAGGAAGTCTGCCAACGAATTCAAAGTCCTTACCCCTCAGCAGAATTCAAAAGTCTGTCAACATCATCGAGAGTTTTAATCTGTATAATTTTGTCATTTTGTGACGCACTTCTTCTGACAAAAATCTTACCATCCTTTGGCCACACAAATTGAAACCCTTTTTCCTTCAATTGCTTTGCTTTGTATAAAAGTTCTTTATGATGAGGTGTCAAGTGTTCATTAACATAAATGAAAGTTTCAGGTAAGCCAGGTCCAAAAGAAGTTGATCTAATTTTTACAGATTTTGCACTTTTCAGAAACAAGTCCCTTTTTTGCCTATTTGAAAATTGCATAATTATAGGTTTTACACCCGATTTTCTCTTAGTAGGAACCCTATGAACTGCTTGCAAATCGTTTTTTAAAATCTAATGGAACACTTACAATGTCAGAAAGCTTGTTAACAACTTCCTCAATATTTTCATTTTTCAAATCAGGAACACCATCAATTTGTAAATTTTTATTGCGGTTGTATTGCTCAAGGTCCTCAAGCTGTACTCTCAAAATTTCAAGCTCCTTTTTAAAAGTTTTATTCTCAGTGGTAAGACGAACATTAGAATCAACTAGAGTATTTACCTGAGTTTGGTACCCGGAAATTTGCTTCTCATAGTCATCCATTTTGGCAGAGAAAAACTCTATAGAATTTGTAAGCTCCTTTAGTTGAGAGTCAAACTTTTTAGCATATACAGAAAATTGTTCTTTTAATTGTTAGCTCCATTTTGACAAGAAAATCTTCATGCAACTTACTCATAGCATCATTAGTAACTGACTTACTGCGACAAACCTTGCACTTCCATGTATCTCTTCTAGATTGGCCCATGGTAGCCCAAGTGTTTTGGGCAATTCCAGCACATTCAAAATGCAATTTGCAACTGTTAATAGAACAAATAGCATAATCCTCCTCAGCTGGAAGAGGGTCGGAACAAACTATACAACATTCACTCATTTTGAGGTTATGTACACAGACAACATCCACAGCCAGTTATCCACAGCCAACTGTTCAAGTTCAAGATCAAGTTCAAAATTCCTTTATTCAACAAAATTTAACAATATTACAAAAAATACAATTTTACTCCCAGTGCGCTTCAGTCAGCGCGTGCGGGAGTGGAGTTGATGAATGCAGTCTATTTCAGTCCATTTTCACACCACTTGCTGTACATATCAAATTATACCATGTAATTACTCATCTTAAATATATTTATCCAATTTAAATTAATTTCAAGGTCTATAAACATGCAATTATTTGTAAATACATAACTAAACATGCATTATTTGTTAATATTTCTGCAGTGCAGGACCATACAACATATGTCCTTTAAATTTTTAAAAAAATTTTGTGTGTGTGTGTGTGTGTGTGTGTGTGTGCGTGTGTGTGTGTGTGTGTGTGTGTGTGTGTGTGTGTGTGTGTGTGTGTGTGTGTGTGTGTGTGTGTGTGTGTGTGTGTGAAGCTCTTTCTAACTTAACCTGTGTACTAATGGCTTAAAGGTTCCGAATCACTACCGATGCTAACTGACAAGTTATGATGCATGCAGCAGGGACAGGTTCGCTCAGTGATCACTCATCCAAGTAGCACCCGATAACCGCCATACCCACTATACTATGATATTGGTGACATCACAGACAACAGTATAGTAGTAGATAATATATGGGTTCTATCTTTGATCCGCATCGATCTACTTCTTGCCGGTTTTCTTACAACTCATTGACATTTTACGAAATTCAAAATCTCCGCTGAGTTGTAAATAGGGAAACAAATTGGATCTTCTTTTTATATTGTGTAAATAGTTATTATCTTTCATCGTAAGTCAAGGTTTTGATAACACAAGTAGTTTCCTTCTCAACCCATAGTGACCATGACTTACAGGTAAAATGGTAGGTAGATATTGCTAAATTGCAACAAATATTGTTGTCATCGAGTTTCCTTAGGAATGTTTATAATTTCCAACTGTACGAATGTGTGGTTACATGTTCAGTAATATACAGTTCTTATATAATTAATAACTTACAGAAGTACTTTTATTATTAACGAAACATTGTTTTGGAACATATTCTGTTTATTTCATAAAAGTTTTATATTAAAAATTATTCAAATTACTCACATAATACTTCTTTCCACTTCATTTTTTCCCAAGACAATCTCGCTTGCCATAGATCACGAAAATGCTATTATTCAGTTGACTAATGATAAATGCCCAAAATTGTTTTAAACGTTTATGCTATATTCGTTTGGAGTGAAGAATCTGTGTGGCAACTACGCTTATTCTACTTCATTTACATTGGTTTCAATAACACTGAATGTTGTTCATTGTTCAACCATACCATTGATGTAAAAATCCAAATTTAATTGCAACCTATTGGCCATGACCGTTTAATACAGGTCGTGCTTTCTCACCTTGAATTCAATGCCAAAACAGACGACAAACATCCTAGAACAAGTAATTTACTACTGAACTCTGGCACTAGGGTAAC
Source organism: Homalodisca vitripennis (assembly GCF_021130785.1). Taxonomy (NCBI): domain Eukaryota; kingdom Metazoa; phylum Arthropoda; class Insecta; order Hemiptera; family Cicadellidae; genus Homalodisca; species Homalodisca vitripennis. The sequence goes on from NC_060208.1 coordinate 144,714,070, forward strand.
AAGCGGCCTCCTTAGTGTCTGTGCGCATTTCTCTTATCAGTGATAACCTTATTATCGCCTGCCGCCCTGCTTTATTTAATTATCCTCTAAAAGCATTAATTAATTTTTTACTGACATAAATGTCTTTTGTGCAGTTAAATATCTGTGACGAAGTACAGTAAGTGCATTTCAACCCGACGCAATAACGTTTGAACTGTTACTGTTCTAGAGTTGTAGTTGAATTTTGTTGTGACTGTCTTATGTTACGCCACCAACAATATTTTAGTTGTAAAATTAGTTAGAGGAGAATTAGCTGTTTATTATTACCTCAAAATTAAATGTTTGCGTAAAGAGAACTTTATAGATTTATAAAGTAAATCTTTTCAGGCTTTATCATACTTTAATCCAACTTACGATTATATTTCACAACGACATGTTAAGATATATTTATTTTTGTTGTTATAAGTAATGTAAACATCAGATCAACTAACCTCCACTAGTTCGTCTGAATCTTTGTTTACTGCAGTTTGAAATTATAAAATTTATTGTTTTTTATACTTACTGTTAGCTGACAAATAATATTTGTACTTTATTATGATTTTGCTTGTATTGGTTTTTTGTTTTGTTTCTCTGAAAATAAAAACTGTAAATAGTAACTATTATTAATTTTATTACAATATGTGTGTCATGATTTTGAAGTCGTATACTGAGATTTAAATTTATAAAACGTTTTCATTATTCAGCAATCAGGCAAACCATAAATATCAGGCGAGTAAATATTCTATCCCCATATAAAAACAAGCTTAAAAGGCTCTATTTATTTATTGAAAACTTTAAGTACAAATTTTCTAGCCACTTACGTGATAGTTTTCGTTGACACCTTCTCAATGTTTTTACACTGCAAACAATATTTACGAGTGAAGACAAATAGTGTATGTGTGTGTTACAGCTCTGCTACTTTTGGCTAACAAGAGAATAACGTTGGCTTACAATGTTATTATAATATTAAATACGCCCACTATATACATTAAACCGGTTTTTGTTTGAATCGTTTTATTTTCTAACTTTCCACGCAGTATAAACTAGATTGTTTAAACGTTATATTTTCTGTTATAAAAATATATGTAAACCATGCCCGAAAATTATTTGTATATAAATCCGTTTCTTAGTGACTTAAATCTTGACTTTAATTCAATAATATTATCATTCATTATTTTGCTGGTTTTGTTTATTTAAGGTTTATTTTATAGAACATAGGTCTAATTTTATCACAATCACCTGTATAAAGGCATTTCCTGGAGAAACCTAAAGAGCTTTATTTAGTTGCAAAGTAGCTTCACTCGTTAACCAAGATTAAAGCCTTTATAAATAATAATGTAAATGTGCCAAAAAATAATATTGATTTAAGTGTGCCAAGCTAAAAAATTGTATTACTTATTATCGATTTTCTCACTTGCGATACCATCAAATTTTCAACATAATCAAATTTAAAGCGGCTGTAGATCAATATTTCTTTTTAAAGCGAAATGTTTGTATCTATTTCCCGAAAACCTCAAACGTGTGCTTTTAGAATGCAAATTTACTCTCTGTTCCACGAATATCTTGCCTCATTAATAAAATACACATATATGTACATAATGAAATAAATTATATCACATCTTGAACAACCCGTTTTTTTTATTATTTCACAAATTATTGATAATTTGTTAAATAATCAAAAACGAGTTATTACAAGCTTTGTTTGTTTTCATATTCCTATTTTCCCTGTATTATATTTTAAATAACAGACAACTGATAAGAAGCATTGAATGATGTTCTAATTAAATCTATCAATGACCTCAATGAAACCAAAGTATGTGCGGAGTGACATCGTATTATACATAAATGTAAAGAACAAAGTTCGATCTGTCGACTTTAGTCTGTTTGTTTAACCTTTCAATAGACAAAGAAGGCTATGAGAAAGATCAAAACATTGCGCAACTGTTACATTTGCTTATCCTCTACACTACAATCACACTTTTTATTATACTGCACAAATAACAGCTCTTTCTGGTGCTTAGATTGGTCCAAGAAGTTGCAATTTCTACAAGAAGTTAGATTGGCTAAAGAATAAGTTTTGGGGAAAGAGCTTCAAACCCGCCGATTGCGAGTGAAATGCATTTATTAGTCCCAGTTCGTTAATCACATTCCATGATAATTAAATCATTATTGCATATTGAAATTATAGCGTGTTGCAAATGGCTGTGCAATTTACATAACTTAAACTCAATTGAATATCCGTTAAATCCAGTTTCTTACACAATCCTTCCATCGTCAAAATCAAACTATGAACTAAAAGCCATAAGTTATATACAGCTATCTTTAGGCTTGGGTGGACAATTTATTATCTTATTGCTCCTCAGAGATTTAAATCATTTCGCTGCAAAAAATTCATTAATTACTATCTTGTGGAGTGCTTATAAATCAGATTTTCAGCACGTAGACTGTAGAAACTAATGTTGTGGTTAGGCTAGACTAATGCCATGTACCTATATCCTTGTGGTATATTCGTTGGCAATGGTACATTGTACCTAGTGATATTTTTATTAGGTTTTATAAACCTATTTTGGTAAGTAGCATAGGTTGAGGTGATGTAGTGAGTTATTCGCCAATTCGCCATTACATTGTGTGTGTGTGTGTGTGTGTGTGTGTGTGTGTGTGTGTGTGTGTGTGTGTGTGTTGGTGTGATGCCCAATAGAGAGCACTGATCACGGGCCTGAGTTGCTTTTAATTCTTTAATCCACGCTACAGTTTTGGGAATATTCTCTGGTTTATACATATTTGATGAGAGAAAATAGGAACACAACAAGCTAAACCAAGAAAACTGGTTCCAAAATATGTTTACTTTTGTAATTATTAGACTGGAGGAGTCTGAAAACAATAATAGTAATAAGACAATTGTTTCAGACAAATTGGGCTGACCTAGCTTTGAGGAAAATATAGCAAACCAACACTTACTGGGGAGGAAAAAAATCAGGTAGTTACTTTAATATTTTATAAATTAGTTTTATATTGATGTTAAAAAAGTTTAATTTTTATAGTAGTTTAATTTTTATAACATTTACTCTGTAAATTAGCTTGTTTGTCTCTTTTGAATCAATAAAAATTTATTAGCCTACATTCCAATTGCACCGTTAGACTTATAATAATTGTAACAACTGTTTAAGTACCTGAAACAAATGCTCGTATCCAACATTAAACATATTTCCAAGCGAAGTGATATTTAGACCACAAAAGTTAAGATTCTACCGAAAGTAAAATATTGGTAATAACAACAAATAACAATGTCACCAATTATCTTACCTGTATTCGTAACTCAATGTTAGTTACAAATTATCGTCGCAAGCTGCAATTTACATTTTAAAAAAACGCACCAGTCACAATTGTGTGTTTAACACTAAATAATATAACCAATATTTACACATATAAAAGGCTACAGTGTAACATTAATTTAAAGAAATCATTCTGTTTACAAATTATTTAAGTGAAAACGAAAACAAATCACCGTTGACTTACAAAGATAACTTACGTAGTACCTTAAAATACTGACCGGAAATTATAAAATATTCCTGCTTAACTTGAGTAGAAAAATCTATATTAACCTCTTTAAATCCACAACGTAGAGTAACATAATTATAATTCGTTATTTACGGAGTGATACAAAACCGAATCTGAGGAACTGCTTACACAATTACGTGCCTGCAGGGCAAACTGACTAATCTTGTGTCAAGAAATATTACTGTAGTTCCAATAAGAAGAAAATCTAAATCGAATAAAAAATTAAGTAAAATAATTATAACAATTGTGAGCTTATAAAACTATAAGTATAACTACGAGGAACATTGACAAATTACGTAAATTGTGAAACTGTCTTAAAATGAAACGAGAAACTCTTGTTTGAAACAGACAGACAGACGGAAATTACGAACTCCGAGATAATAATTTTTAAATTACTTAAGCCTTATGAAAAACTTAAAAAAGGAATTGAGGCTGTAAAAAATAAAAGGACAGTTATGTAACTAAAAGTTAACAAAAGAAAAATACTGCAAAACACCTATAATTAGTGAAATAAATAGTGTTACAGTCTAATAGCAAGCGTACTTCAGCTTACTAGTAATTAAAAAACTATTTAACTTGGTTATACAAATCGAAATCTGCTTAGTTAAAGCTTAAAGGAGACTTTTACTGTTAGTAGTTAAATTAAAAAATACTAAGTTATTTAAGAAGTAATTTATAAAAAGGGCAAAAAATATTAAATTATTAAGGTTGAACTATGAAATTTTATGATTAAAGTTAAACTGTGAACAATAAAATAAATGCTTAATTTAATTGATGTAATAAAGGTTTATACTTTAAGCTTATTTTAAATGACTAGAACTAATTTAGTTATCTGATCCTGTTGGTGAAGGTCGCTGCTTCCCTCGTGGCGTCGGTCGCTGCCCTGGGGTGATTTACGCCATTGTTTGAAAAATTACCACTGGTATGTTATTCGAAAACTAAAAAAAATTGACGCAATGCGTGAATTTGAAATTAATGCTGGTTAGGAATGGTGTTGGGAATCCGAGGCGGACGGCTCGCGCTACCAATATTTGCGACCTCGTGTCGTCGCAACCGGAAGAGGGCACCTTCCAGAGGAATAATAATTAACCGTGGATCCGCCACTAGATTCCCCCTATCCAACCTAACCAGCTTTGATGACGAAAGATAAACTAATAATTTAGATATGGTTCCGAAAGTTCCCTAACAATTATAATTAAACCTAGACAACGTACATTCACTTCTACCTGATCGCTGCACAACGACTTCCCAACAACCTCCGCTCTCTGCTTGCTAACCTAGCAGGAATCATCCTTCCAGAACCTTCCAGAAGAATTCCGGAAAGTAGGAGGCTCCTATTGTATAAGCTATGACCTAGAGGTCGGCGCAGCTGGCTATCGTGTTCGCGGCTACTGAAAGATTACGCGCGCCAATTTCAAATCTATAGAGGCACTCGCCGCAAACGTTTCAAAAATCATCCTAAGATGTTCTATTTAGATGCATATTTTGGAATTGATAATACTACATCTACATTTGTCAAGGACGAAAAAGATTTCAGTTCACATATTTTTGAATCTCAATTTGTTTGATTGTTGTGATACATACTCTACATGTATTATAAATCTGTAGATTATACTCAATTGCTTATGTTGATAAGATACTGAAACATTTCATATGATTAAACCTCAAGCGGAAGCTTGTTTAGTAGTTTATGTATTACAATGTGTGTTTTCTCGTTGTAAACATGATGACTCACAACACCAACGTAGCCAGAAACACTGTTTTCACAGAGATAAATCGGAACTCCCAATTGATCGATTTGTTCACCATCTTCAATAGCGATGTAAAGGTAAAAGAGGTAGAGTTTTACACCAAATTTCAAACCGCAAGGTCAACTCTGTCGCCTATTAACGGGCGTAGGCTGCAAACAGAAATCGGATTTTCTTCATCATAATCTGGCGGAAGAGGCTTCGCTACACACTCAGCTTACAATCAAAGTCTACCTGAATCTTGTAGCCGTTGGGTCCAAACATTCAGTCGCATATTAATTTAAAAGACGATATTTTCTTATCACGGTTTTGTACTTTTGTGTACAAAAGTTTCTATAGAACATTTGATAATTTAATAGTCGCCATTGCATGAAATGCAGCCCATACAATGCATTGTAAATTAAAAATATTAATGTATAAAAATTATCATAAAATCACAAAATATCAAAATATGTAATAAAATCAATCTAAGCGAATTATTGCGTAGCGTCCAATAATTATATTAAAAGGGATTAAAAGTGTATTATTTTATTTTTACTGGTAGGTTGGCTAGAACAAATTTTCTAATCATCCAATTTACTTTTATATGTTGTGGACAGGTGCGTGTTTAGTTTTGGTACAAAGGACAAGCGTACTTAAAAAAATTTAAATATTTTAAAATATTACAATACTACTACCACTACTTTATATTAGCGCTCTTGGTACTTATTTTCAACAAAATTTAATAATATATACGATAGCGACCACAACGTAAGCTTTTGGGTTGATGAAGATCAAGTGAACTGTTAAAATCAGCCATTCAATGATATGTACCCGTATGCGTCAATTGCCATTACACACTATCTCTTTCACTTGAAGCGCGGGAGGTGTGGCAACAACAATGCTGAAATTATTGTCAACCCTTAAAGGTTGCAGATGGACTTGTCCTTCCGCGAATTATTCAGGCGCGAGTCTTGTGATATATTGTCTGACAGCTGTTATAGTTACAAAATAGAAACGAATTAAATTAAAACTGAATTAAATAGCTAGACTACGATGTTATTTACACGTTTAAATTCTGCTTAAATATTCGTATCGATAGGGAGGGGTTACAACTCCCCTCTCTGGATACGCCTATGAGCTAGAAAATAAAGAATTTTTTCCAAGTTGTTGATTTACAAATTAATTCTTATAATATCTAATTGGTAATTCTGTCCAAATTGTTATTGATAATTTAGTTAAAAACAAGGGACTCTCTGACACATTGTATACCTAGATGATTTCGCTGCTTGCGGATGAAACCATAAGAATATGCAAATGTTTCTTGCAGTTGATAACAAGTGGAATTTAACTATACATGAATAAAAGAACTCGTTCACCGTATTCTGCGATGGAGAAAGAGGAGTATGCTGTATTGGAAGTTCTTACGTAAGTTGGGGCAACTTATGACATGACAATTCTTCACAGTTTTAACCGATCAACGATCTGTTAGCTTCAAATTTAATATTGATTACAGTGGAAAATATAAAATTATCGAACAATTAGGTGAAAATTAAAACTTTCCTTTTTCAATACACTATCATCTACTATCCTGATAAGGACAATAATGCAGCTAATGCTTTCTCTCGATTGTGCTCTATGGCCACCACATACATCAATAAGCTAACCAAACTACATCAAGCGTTATGTCATCAGGGTGATAATATGGATGAATTAATGGACGAGAAGTAAAAATATCATTTCCGAGTTGCTGAAATTATGGACGTAAATATCTGTTCAACCTTGGAAGAAATCAAGCCAAATTTTTACAACTAAGGCAACACTAAATAAAACTAAATCAACTTTTGAACGCGTAGGTGCAGATTTTAAAGAATCATTGCCATATGTTACGTGAATTTGTTTTCACTAACCATAGTCGACGGGCATTTTCGGTTGCTCTTTGTTTATCCATGTGATAATATGAAATCTGCAACAGTGATATAATGTCTAACCCTTTATGTCATCAGGGTGATATGAATGAACCAATGGGTGAGAAGTAAAAATATCATTTTCGTGTTGATGAAATGAAAGGTTTAAATAACTGTTCAACCTTGGAAGAAATCAAGCCTATAATTTTATAAGTAAGGCAATACTAATTAAAACTACATCAACGTTTGAATGGCTAAATACATATTTTTAAGAATAATTGCCACATAATACGCGAAATCTGTTTTACGCATTTTTTGTTTCCTTTGTTTATCCATGTGATAATATGAAATCTTCGAAACAGTGATACAATGTCTAACCCAAATCTTCACTCTGTTCAGCATGCCAAGCTATTTCCATTCTGATTGAGGATCAAGTCTCGTGTCCCAAGAGATCAAATCAATCCTTGCATATCACACGGTATGGCTATAAGTCGTACCACGCCGTATAAATCTCAATGTAATGGTCAAGTAGAACGAAACACGTGGCAACAATAAACTGACCTAAGGTTAAGAGGACTTAATATGTATAAATGGGAATCTGCATTACAAGATGCCCATCGCAAAGATGCCATGGTGTTCGTGAGATTCCCTCTGTGCACCTTCACGAATATAGCCCCTCACTAAAGAATGTCTAACCACAACAGACGTTCAACTCTATGTCGGTCGCTTCCTGTCCTGCTATGTCATCCTCGTTCAGTGTTATTAAAATGCTATGTTAGCGAAAACAAATATGAACCTCTGGTTGATGAAGCTTACGACCACTTTCCTGGTGGTAGAGAAAAACCATTTTTCCTACTCGCCATACAGCGCTCAGGAGAGGAAGTGGATGTCACCAAGAAATCGACCCAATCGTCCAAGACAAGGACAACCACTCTCTACATGAGGATTCGTCACTTTTGGCTTACGAAAGGTAACGTTCATTCTACAAAATGTTGTTACACATCACAGGATTACGGTTCAATTAATCTTGTCAGTATAAATATGTTGAACCTAGTGACATGTTTCAACTGGTGATGTATAAATAAACTGTGGAACTGAGGGTTACCTAAGAATTATTTTGTAACTGGAGAAGGAACTAACCGATTTTCAGGAAGTACTGTGATGTGAGTAACCGCGAAGAAAATGTATATGATATTTAAATCAGAGAGACATATGTTAGGCAGTCTACAAGTAAGGTTCAATGTCATACTGGTAACGCGTTACAAGTAACAGTTGTCAAAAAATAATATTCATCAATTATCTAAAATAATAGAATAACCCAAAACCAAAGAATTTCTCAAAAGAAAGTTGTCGTATAACATATGATTTTATACAACCTTATGGGGTTTTTCTAATAATAATATATAAGAATATAAAGTATTTTAGGAGGATAAATTAGTGTGCCAGAATGCAATGTGTGCGACAAAAGACCAAGTAGGACTTCACGGCTGTCTGCTTCCTGAAGTATATATTGCGCCCGCTCTGGCGTGGTCAGAAGGTAAACACAGAAAACTGTGTTGAATTTGTACCTAAGAAAAGTCCCCTTTAATTCTCAGGCTGGTTTACCTACTTGAACGCTTATATTGAATATCTACTTCCTTGTTCAAATATTGGATGGGAAATTAAAAATTGATTATTTATTTACGAATATAATAGGATGTTACCTAATACTGTAGGTATCTTATCATAGTCCTTTGCATATTTCTTCATGTAATAGCCACGTACATAATTTTAAAACATGTAACTATAATCACTATCATTAAACATAACATGCATTAAATTTTTTTATTTATTTCCAATAGTTATTATAATTATTATTGTTAATTGCCAATAATCTGAAAAGAAAGTTCAGTAGGATGATAGACAAAATGTAATAAATAGGAACTCAGGAACTTGTTTTATTCGGATTATATTCAAAATTATATGATTATTTTCATATTATGATTCACAAATATAAATTTGTAAGGTAATCCTTTTGACATATGATAATCCTCAATTATCTGTAGATGAATTTTCCGTTGTATATCTGTAAAACAATACAATTTTGTTACAGTTTTACGATGCGATGAAATTGTGAAAGTCTGTGTCATTCAGTTCCTATTGAAACTAAATTCACTCATTAAGACTCCCCAATTTATTAATATTTAATTTATTACTTTTCCAGACGATCAGAACACATGGTCGTATATTTCCAGTACCAAGATTATACTCGTAGACGTGCAAATTTGAATTATGAGGGCTGAGACTTTCCTTATTCGATAAGGCTACTTTTTTGTCATAGTATTCATAATGATAGATTTCCCAGAAAGAGGAAAAATTATATAAAATATCCTTAAACTGTTAACTGAATCCGTACAGCCTATTCTCAAAACGTGGTGTAAGTTCTGCCTCAGCTCATTACCATCTTGAATGAAGGAAAGATTGGTGCCATGCTACCCATATCAGATAAAGCGGTTAAGCTTTGTGAAGGACTCCTCGCGATCAATACTTACTAACATTTTGTCACTGGGAGAATGCCGTATACTTTAGCGACCATTCTCTTCCGTAGAAGTTAACTTTTTATTTAATAATCAATAATATTAATAAAATAGTATTTTACTCTGTTTTTTTGTGTTCCACATAAACTTATATAGACCACCTCTCCCTCACCTCCACCTCCCCCACCTATCACTACCAAAAATAACAATTCCACCTGAGTTCCACAACATCTTAAGTCAACCCAGTTATATATTTTTTTAATAATAAAGCTTGTCAGAATTACACTTCATAACTACCTACAAAACTACTTTCCCTCGAAATCTTAAAAAACTTTATAATTTTAGGATAGTTGTATAATTCTACAATTCCCCTATCTTAAGCTATACATGTATATGATATTTTTAATTAGCTATTAGATAAGGATATTTACGTAAAGTACAGGTCTCAAGTAAACCAGCAGTTAGGGGTTAATCAAATTTAACCCCTGTACCAAACCGAGTGTCACGCACATTACTGTATTTCGATATTTTATCGTCTTTGACGTTCTCAATGTCCAATCAGTATATGTCCCATAGCATATGCTACTGAAGAGGTATAAACCAGATACGGGTGGATCATTCTGAGATTTAAAAAAAGCTGTGTTATCTAATTTTTGCACCATTTATAGTTTACGGTTATCAGCCTTTATTTATTAAAAAATGGAGAATCTAAAAGCAACTGCAGTTTTAATACAATTTGCTTCATTCATAGATGTTAGTTAACACTATCAATATAATACATTCTTGGAATAAAAAAATTTTCCATCAAGGTTGATGACTCTTCAATGGAGATCGTGCTGAGTATTTCACCCATGGGTTAGGGAGTCAATAAGTTATCTGTCTGGGCTGTATTAAAAACAGTTGTTTATTTCCGATAGCCAGTTCAAACATTATTTGCACCATTTCTTAGAATATTAGCACATTTGGTTTTATTTAATAGTAATGACATTGCCTACCAATTTTTGTTAATTAATTAATATTAAAACATAAACGATAACCACTTTATATCAGTTTCTTGTAAGCAATTTATGACAGTTCCAAGTATAAGACTATCTATGCTGAAAGACGTGATATAAGTAATTTTAAGTCATCGATTGGTCAGTTTCTAATTTATTGACCAGTTTGCTATTAATATTGCAATTGCAAATTTCATGACTATAGGTAATGTCTGTAAAATATGCATGTTTAATGATGTTATACATCTTTGTAATTATGTAGTAAGCCTCATAGTGCAATTTATAAGGAGTTTTGCAAATAAATCAATCGTTTGTCAAGATCAATAAATGATGGTAATTTTAGAATTGTTGCAATAAGTATAACCCACATCCTACGACTAACATGTGCAAACATTGGGCAAAGCCATAGACTCTTGTATTATATGCATTGTTTTTATCTAGTATATTATTTTATTATATCTACTTTTTCCCACATGTCGGCTTAAACAATAATGTTAATAATGTCGGCTTAAACAATACAATAAACAATATATATATATATATATATATATATATATATATATATTGTTTATTATATATATAAGGTTCGCTTAATGTTTTTAGTTGATGATTGACAGAACCCCTAACTCTCCTGATCAACCGATCATTTTCAAAAGGAAAGTTCCAGACACAACCGAAATTTCCAAAGTGATTCTCCTCTATAAGCACGGTAGTAATTACCGGCCAGTATCAGTGATATCAACGATTTCTAAAGTTTATGAAAAAGTTGCCCTGACTAGAGGCGGCATTTTATTTTTGAATTTTATTTTGGGTGGAGCCATGTACACACACACACAAATATATACGAGTAAATATATTATGGCCGGGAGTCTGGGGGATGGAAAAATTTGGGAACCTTTATATTTGAAAACCCACCTTGTGTTACATTGCTGGGGTACATGTAAGTGTTTCTTATCAGATGCTGTCCTCTTCTCTAAATAAAATATTTCCTGCCGTTAAACACATGACGATTGAAAGGCATAAATAGCTTCAGGGAGCGCAATAGTTTCATCGATACTACGAACATTTTTGGCAAAATCTACGAGGACAAAGTTCAGCTTGTGAGCATGGTAATGGATGTATGGCCATGAGTTATTGGTTAGCTGTCGAATCACAGCTTGTAGGTCATTAAATTCACCAGACATTATGACACTGGCTCCATCAAATGATTAGCTAACACAGTTTTTGTTTGCCAAGTACTGTGTATTTAGTTTGTGCACTTGAACAAACCCAAGAAATCGTTCTTTTACTTTAGAATCGTGAATAGATCTGCAATAGACACTCCTATGTTCCCAGTGGCCCTCATCACGAGCCTCATCAATTATTTTACTGTAATCATTGCTACCTGCTTTAATTTCTGAAAAAATTGATCAGTAATTACTTTGCTAGTAGCCAGTATAATATCATTTTGTGTTATTTGTGATGTATATGTTGCATTTATGACAAACTTTTAATACTTTTGTCTAAGGTTTAATTTTCAATGGAGATAAGGCTTAGCAGGTCTTTGAAATTGCCTTTGTTTAGTTTGGTACCTCCTTTGTTAAACCTTTTGGTTGAAATATTACTTTCGGAATCAGCTTCTCTGTCTGACTCAGTAGAGTCACTATTTTCTACCCTATACCCTATCTTCGTAGGCTCTTTTAGCTCAGTTTCGCGGTGACAGCGCAATGCAATGTTTTGCCTTCCGAAAAATATAAAATATAATGTTTCTAATAACAGACTTAAGGATGTCTCTATTTTTTTTGTATTTCTTTGGCGAGTTGATAGTTAATTTTTGTAGACACCACAAGAGACTTTTTGGAAGATTTCCATCCATGGTATTTAGGTACACATATACACATATAGGTATACAGAACGAAATGAGACAATATGACAAGGGACATTTAAGTTGGTTTTAAGCATCAGGTACATGTCTAAAAGTTTGCTTTAAGTGTGACAACATAAAATCTGAGGTATGTGAACAAATGTGTATCGTTTTGTATTTTTAACCTGTTACCTCCTCCCATTACGACATTAAAACCATGTGACTGACGATCGAGTTCATTCTTAGAGGAAATCACTAGCCATTCATTCTATTTCAAGAAACTAGTTGAGTTCTTTTCAATACAAATTTACCCTCAGCTTCCTGATGAAAAGTGAGTTTGTACACCAATAAACAATGGAGATTGATAGCCGTCTCCGGCCATGGTGGGGGAGTAAAAATGCGCGATCTTTGAACTCTGACGTTGTTTTCTGGCCAAAAACTTTCCGCTATCTCCTACACGACGTTGTCGGACATTCGGTGTCAAACAGTCGCCGGTTACACACTGATTGTGGTGCTCTCAGATCTCCGCGGTACTCAGCTCAGCAGTTGTGCAGTTGTGGGTTGTCTGGCTATGATTGGTGCCTCAGCGGATCTGATCAAGGGTCGAGTATAAAGTGGTAGCGTCCCGGAGCGCGGCTTGACTCCGTGTGGTGATGTTAACTGTGGTGATCGTGGCGGCCCTAGCGGCTGTCACAACGGCGAACAGTGCTAGTGACACCTGTAAGTAGTGATATGTGCTATCTGAGTCTAGCGTGAGTACCAACCCTACAATTAGATGCATAGTTGGTTCTTCGTAATAACCACATTACAAGACAATAAACATGTTCAAATAAAAGAAAGTGCAGTAACGAAGAATAATAAAGTAACTGAATTCCGTAATAAGAGATAAACTGTCTACACCTTACCCATTGTATAAATGATTGTCTAATTAATAATAGGTTATACCTAGCTTTAATACAATTTTACGAAGTTACTAAAATCAAAATTATTATGATGATTCTATAAACGTTATAACGTTATGTAGTTAAGGAAATATAATTTGCCCGGCAAATATACATCTATATACTAAAATTTATACAGAGACATAAGGATAAACTAACTGCCAAAGGTTATCCTTCAGGGGTCAGGCCTGGTTCAGTAGGTTGTTAAGGAGTAAAATAAATATTACTAAGTTCGATAGACCACTAATACCGTCAAAGTTACCGTAGGAATTTTACAAACAATTTTAAGTTATCAATCCCTATATAAAGATGGAGCTAATCCCTATATACAAGTGATTTCGATGGTTTTGGCCCCACCTTATGCGTATAGAAATAATTGAAGTTTTCAACCTCAACACTGAATAGTAGTAAACATAAATCGATACTGCACATTTTAAAGAACGTGGGTGTACAAATTACAATTAAAAGCAATAGTAGTACCATTTTTCTTAACAGCAATCTATTTACACTTAACTTCCTTCATAAATTGCCATTTCGAAGACAAATCTGTTTAAAATCATGTTATACTTCATAGTTTGCATGAAGAATTAACGTAATGTACAATAACGTAAGACAATAACAAACAGCTGAGAGGACATTTTAATGTTAAGAAAAAGCAACTTGATTCAGAACATAAGAATTTTGTTGAAAATAATTTGAAATTAAAAATGGGGAACTTAAAAAACAGAAACAAATTTAATTGTATTTTCATTTATCAGTGGATAATTTCTAATCAATATTTTAAAAAGTTCGTTTTAAAACTTAAGTTTAAAAACTATTTTAATATTGCTATTAGGTGTTCAAACTTTTAACGGTGGTACTTCCAGTATTCTTATGTACGTTGTCAGTATTTGTCACCAATAGCTACCTTAATCAGGGTTATACATTATGTTCAATTGGAAATATGATATTGAAAATCAAAAGGCCTTCTGTGTGTGCCAAAATTTACGGTTTTGTTCCCTTTCAATATAAGTACTAGCAAAAAGTATTTTTGCATTTTTTAAACTTTGAATTTTATGTGCTCTAAATTTAGAAATATGATCTTAAAAATTATAATTTGGTCAAAAATGTATTTCTTTAATATGAAAATATTGCTAAACTCTCTTTTTTTCATCTACATGTATATTCGATTAAAATTTTAAAGTGACGGGTTTTTGGTCATCAAGTACATTACTTAAACCTTAATAACATTAATTACTTTTCTTATAAGGGTCATAAATATCAAAATTATATTATTTTCATTTCTTAAAAATTATTTTGATTTCGAACGCAAAGTTGGGCAGGTTTGTATTTAACTATAAACCTCTTTAAATGACCGTAATATGAGTAAATTAAAATACTTAATTAATATTGAATGTTGTAATCACCTTACTTGATCTGGATTGAACCAACGTTCTACAACAATGTTCGTAGTTTAGAGGGAGCAAACTAGAGTACAGGTTATTAGGAACGCGGTATTAGTATAGTGTTCAGCTAGACACGACGAGACAAGGGCAATAGAGACAAGAGAGTAATTGAAGCGCCCTCCCCTTATAGGTAATTTACCAATTATACATGCTTGTACCGTCTCATGCCTTTAGATAACCGTGTTACAGCTAGTGCGGTAATATGTATGTACGTCGGTTATTGACAAGCTACGTGATTTCAATGGTGTCAAATTAATTTTGGAACGTGAAGTCATAGCTACAAAATTATCTTAAGGAAACTACGTGTTCACCGATACAAAAACGTTACGTAAGGTATAAAAATTATGGTTCCTTATCCATGAAGCAATGCGTATAAATGTATCAACAGTAACATTCTACACTATTGTATGTACGGTTTCAATTGAATTCAATGAGCGTCAAAAATATGCTTTTAAATCATAAAAAATTGAGCATAAATTGTTTATCTTATCTATCTAAGGAGCGATTATACCCTCAGATCTCAGGACTCCGCCTCAGTAATCCCTAAACCTGCAAACATTCGCAGAAGAAATGCATTGCTGTAAACACGTGTTATTACTTAAAACAGCCTGTTAAATGTAAAAAACAGTTTCTTATAAACAACACTGATGCAAGCAATTTAGCTTAACATCTGAGGTTGTAACCATGAATATTGAAATAATATAAATCTAGAATAGCTGTACTTCCGTTTATAAATTACATAGAGCCTTGTGAATTATTGTTTAAAAGCTAAGAATGTTGAAATTAGGATGCCTCCTTACTAGCTTGAATAGTTTCTGGAGCTATTCAATGAAACATCATGGAAGGTTAGAGATATCTTTCAGTGACTTTGACTTATCTCAAGAATGTTCCCAATTGAATTTAAAAGTATTATGCCCATGGTATCCCTGTTTCTCAACAGAAAATTGCGTGCTAAGTTACATATAATTACTAGCAGTATAATTAACTTTGTATAAGTATATAAGTTTTTGTATCTTATACTAGATTAGATATTTTATCAAAAACCTAACCTACTTCGGCCAATATAAACTTCCAATTAATACTATTCTTTCAAAGCCTACTCATCTGCAATAACTTGCTGTTGCCTAATCTTATATATTCTAAGAATACCACCCTAATCTATGTAACCTAAACTGTGATAACCTACTTCATTTAAGATAAACAACCGTGCATAACAAATTATTATATGATCTAAAATACTTTAACTAATATTATAACATAAATTTTAAACGAATTTTAATGTTTTATAAATTCTTTACGAAAATACTATTCTGACACCCAATGATCCTCCTAACGAAAAGTTTAATACGATATATTTGTTTTACTTTAGAAGCCGTACTTTACTAATTCTGTTCAACATATAAGGTTATTCTCTAATAATTTTGATATAATATTTAATTTATTAAGTAGTTCTACTACTACGGTACAGAAACGGTTTAGTCATTTTACGAAATTTCCGCATACGTAATAGATAGATTTCTTGAAACGCAAGCGTTTTATAAAATTTAAGTTTTCATATAAATGAACTTATTCTACAATATGTCTGACACACGAGAGTATACGTATACCCACAGGTTGTATGTGAGAATATGTATACAGCTGTGACGTAATTTTTGGAGTAAACATGAGGAAGCGATAGTTGCACGAGAAGTAGATCGTTCACTATTGTGTTCTCGTATGTTTGGAGTCCGCGATAAGAATTGTCTCTACTCAGACGGACTTTGAAAATTACGTATTCCAATGTGTGACTCGACGCTTCGGTGAATACGAAAACGGAAACTTTGTTACCAGACTAGGCAGTGGAAATAACATTCTTTCTTTCGCTCAAATTCCACAATATTTGAAGTGTATTGCTATCTGTTTTAAAAATCAGTAGAAACTACATCACCTGTTTAGGCAACATTTTGAAGTTTCGTAGGAAATATTATTTTTTTATTATTTACTCTTTATCGATAAAATTTTGTTTGATGTTATGTAGACTAATAGTTCAGCCGTTGGTCTCCACATCAATTGAAGTGTTAGAGAGGGCTTATTAGCTCTTACTTCGCCTGGTAAAACAAAACATCCTTTAATAGTCCAAAATAAATCAATGATCGAAGTAATATTTGCTATAGAATTAAACAAAATATTTAACTGAATTTGAAATGACTCCATACATACTAGACATATTACAAGTAGACTCTAATGTGATATAAACATTCTACTGATACCCTACAACAGGCAACTTAAATGAGTTATTAGGATTGCCTTCAATGAGTTTCAGTTATACATTATATAAAACTAAAACTTGGAAAGTGTGCGATTAACAAAAGTTTCTGATGTGTAACGCCAATAAAGAAATGCATCACCTCAATAAAGCTCTTGTATTACAATATTGTTTTGCTCGTTTTGCTTTTCCATAGTCGACGTGCAGTGCTAGTGTCTAGTTTACCTCAGTGATGTCTCTCACAAGCAAACTTTTCAACCACTCGACCTCATGACAAGCTTCACTGACGTCAATCAAACATGTCTCTGTACTTGCCGCTGTTTGTTATCATCCGTGTAACATCCCCAACAAGCTGATCTGTCAAGCATTTACGTTATTTGCTTCTTTCTTTACGAGTAAATGGGGATGGCCAACACTCATCTGGAGTTCTATATCAATTGCGAGAGAAATCACATCGTAGAAATCAAATGTTTTATTCTAACAGCAATGCGCCTACATTAGACTCTCATTATATAAGATATACATGTTCTGCATTAACACTATTTGTTTAATTGTCATCAGTTTCACTTGGCATGCTACTTCTGATCATACTATTTCTTATGTCAAGAGAAATTCAAGAAAACATTTGGTAGCTTCAAATCTAAGGTTCCCTGAGGTATAAAGTAATCAGCAAAACTGAAATGTTTTAACAAAGCACATGAGATGGTTTAACAAAAATAGTTTATGGATTAAAAACAAGGTGTGTGACAATAAATATGTCCAAATGAATACATTTTTAAGCATTTCATTTTGACAGTCAAATGTTAAGTATAAAGCATTAAAACTATTTATTTTAAATTCTTTAACTAATAATGTAATCTCAGTTATATTTTGTACTTAATTTAAACTATACTATTGAAAATATACTCGTGACAATGAAGTTTACTTTATTGCTTTAGCAATATGACTCTGAAAAGACTAAATCTCACCAAGACTGTTCTCGGTCATCCCTAGAGGCCGACCACCAAAAACACATTCCGAAAGTAATGCTCCGTTTGCAGCCACCATTTTTCACCCAAACTGCTCGCACTCCAGTTGATCTGTAACAAATGGGGTCCGTAAATTCCGTAAATATCCTAAGTTGTTTAATATAATTATTTGAAGAAGAGATATTATTTTCCAATTTTACATCCTCTGGTTTTCACGAAACACTCTACAGATTTTTGGGGCCCTTTAAGCGTTATTAATGTCATTGGCCCTTATAACATGATTTGAATTTTGTGCGTGTGAATGTATAGTTGTGAATTATGTGTGTTTGTTGAGATATTTAATAAGTAGTTGTCTAATGTTAAAGACACACTTTAATCTCCATTATAGAGATGTGTCTAATCACCCTCATGTCGGCATTTCATTTTTTTTTTACTTTCTCCGGTCATGACCTCCAGATTTAAAAATATCCACAAACCGACAATGTATACAATAATTATGTAAGTGGATATGTATGTGCTAATTCAATATAACGCGAGCTTGTAAACGCGATAACTGCCGTGATTTTTAATAAAAGCGGACTAAACCTGCTACATAGGCAATATTTGCACACAGTTTGGATGAGTTTGTTACCCAGTCAAACGATTTGTTTATTTAAACGTTTCAAAATGGCGGCCATTCACATTTATGCAAAAGTTTCTAAGTTTGAAACGTTTTTTATATATTAAGTGATTCCACACAACTTTTTTCTTCTACTTCGTTCTATCCTTTAACGTTTCTATATGGCCGTGTAAAGTTTTCAATACAATGATTGTATATCAGTATCATAGAATAAAACAAAAGTGTTTTAGAATTCCCTAGTAATTTACAATAATGTTTGATCTTCCGTGGATTTTGATATCTTCTAAGGTTTTCTGACAATTAACGTACAAAGTAATATACAGTAACATTGTAAAAATTGTGGTCAATACTATAAATGTAGCAATGTCTTGCCGATTAAAGCTTTGTATAAAGACAATACTTATACAAGTATTTTACTTGAACATGTTCGATAATTAGTATCAACCAGTAAAAATTTTCTAGATAGTGGTCATTCACAGAATATTTTAATCTTGGGCACTTCACAACATAATACAAATTGCCACCGCTTTAAAAATTGTTAATTCATTTCAAGCAATAATTATTCTTACGCATTTTTCAATAACTCCTAAGGTTTTATGATGTCGGCCGTTAAACGTTTAAGAATTGTACAATATTATGTCGTTACATGTATATATTTTTACTAATTACATAACATAGTTACATAATTTTGTACTGATTGATTGTAGTCAACGTTTATACAAATAGTTTTTTATTCTTATAACATTTTTTTTAAGATTCCAGGATGATGGATTTTCTAAATATTTGAAAGTGTTACAATTAGGAACACGCCAACCTTGATAATTACCGCCCCATCGGAAAATTTGACATTTCGAAATAACAGCTGAGGAGTACTCAGACATCGTAAAAGAGATGTTGAAGTTTGTGAAGTGGCAAGAGAAATATGGTGACCTCTCTGGTTAAAGCGCTTGCTGTGTTCTTGATCAACTATTAATGATAATAAATCATTGTTTTTACCACAAATACATTACCATTGCTATATGTTTGCATTGAGCAGTTCAGCTGAAGGGCTTATAAAAAATAAAAGTAACATCTCACAAGTTTATTGAAACAATAAAATAACTATAGTATTTGTACTTTCGGTTACTTTGTAAATTTATTTGAAACTAAAAAAGATTATAAAGTTGATAAATTATTCCTATTCCAGTTGTTAAGGAAATGTTATGAAAAACGAAAAGCATCTTCAGTATATGTGTTTCGACTTTAAACTGTTTCTTCAAGCAATCAAGTCAGTGTACACTTCTAGATGTAAAGAAAACTAAACTACAAGTAAGTATTGATAGTGTTACTCAAAGAATATAAGGCTTTCTAAACCAAATACTTTTAAAGATTTGTTTATTTAAAGTAAACTAAATAAATATTTAGTGGGAAGGAATTAAATATTTTTGGGATAAAATATATTATGAATACTCCAAAATTGGTACTCAATATCAATCATAGGCGATGTACGTTAACGTGTGATTTGTACGTACGGTTTTAAAGAAGGAAACATATTCTTATTTTTAAAGAAAGAGTGCACTATGGCACAGTACAAGGCAAGTGGAAGAGTGCCTCTCTATCGAATATACTTCTGCAGTTGTTCTGTCTGTTCCATTACTAAGCGATCCTTGCAGGTATGTTTTTAAGAACAGAAATTTTATTAAATAAAGTGACGTTATTGAAGAACTAACTAGGAAAAAATCTTGTATGAAGGGGTAAGATATAAGGTTTTTCATGTACTTTTGTGGGACAATTATGGAGTAAGCTCTATGAATGAATAAATAAAACTGGTTCAGAGTTTATATTAAACTATAAGTTCTTATGTTGCTATTCCGCCATAATTAATTACTTCATTGATGATCAGATGACTTTTGACAGTCAGTCAATGAGTAGTAATGAAAACTACTCAGGGGGCACACATTTATTCTACACTGAAGTATTGGCCTCACCAATTAGTGTTTAGATTATTTTCCTTCAAAATGTTTAAGTAGATACCAAAACGTAGAAAACTACTCAGAACGGAGTCTACAAAATATAAATGTGTATAACAACAAATAAACTTGCTAACCTAAACAAAAACAAACTTTAAACAAAGAACCAATAAACTTGCTGGAGACTCGGTAAAAGTTAGGTAGTATTATTCTATGTATATACACAGTATCTCCACAAAATAGTTATTATCATAAGCTATAACAATCGGATGTTCCAAAAAGAGTAATTCAGTAAAGAACATTTCATTCTGAGAATCTGTCAAGAAGTCATAAAAATATCAAACTCAAATAAAAGTTTGTTCATGCAATAGGTTTGGGAATAGACAGCACATAAAGCAACGTCTGTGCGTACTATAAAGTGTCAATTTAGATTAGTACAAAATAACAATAACAGCAATAATAATGAAATAATAATTGCTGTATATAAATTACAAAAATTAAATTTTAAATTTTAAAAAGGCAAAAT
Source organism: Homalodisca vitripennis (assembly GCF_021130785.1). Taxonomy (NCBI): domain Eukaryota; kingdom Metazoa; phylum Arthropoda; class Insecta; order Hemiptera; family Cicadellidae; genus Homalodisca; species Homalodisca vitripennis. Next base: position 144,735,327 of record NC_060208.1, read on the forward strand.
AAGTTTATAATTAAAAAAACAATAGTGGGCCCCAATACCAAAGTACCCGTACATTATAGCTGTTTAACTTTCTTTGCTGTTTTATTTCTAAAGTATTAAATAGCTAACTGTGACTACCCGAGAGAAAATAGATTAGGAATTATCGATTTTTAAAGTTGCTATTTAAAATGTTTTGTATTGTTGTATCTTTCTAATACTGTACTGCTAGGGTTTGCAGGAATCTAATTTATTAACATTTTGCTGTGGTTTGGTACTGATTGATGGTAGCTGTTTATTTTAGTAAATCCTTTATTGGTATTAGGGTATTCGCTACTTTCTAGGGAGATTTTAAGGTATGAGAATCATACTGTTTTTTTATGATCTTGGCTAAGCTGAGTGGTTAGGATGACTGGGTGTAAGAGGTGGATGAGTGTCGTGAAAGAGGTGATTCAGTCAAGATGATCGTTGATTTTGTAAAGTTTTTATATCGCACGTAAACTTATTCATTGTGCCCTTTTACTTGACAATAGGCTATTAGATTCATTTTATTTTCTACGTCTGATCAGACCAAGGTGGGACCAAATAACACCATGAATGATATGAACGTAATTCACTATACATTTTAATCATATTTAGGCCTGCTGACCTAAAAAGCACCGTTATTTTACAAAAGTAGTCTCAAGCGTTAGAAAGAAGGGCATTACTTGAAACCTGCACTCTACTGCCTACTTGCATATTAAAATTAACAAATGAAAATAAATTGATTTACTTCTGTAATGGAATTATAAGAGAAATTCATAGGCCATGAAATAAAAAATATAAAATAGTAGCAGGCGCCGTCTCTCTACAGAGCAGGGAATAGATCAGGAAGTACTTGATAAAGACCCTTCACTTCCGGTCCATTTGGTTCGCCTCGCCACATTACACAAACTAATACTACAGCACTTGTTCGAAGAAAACAGCAATAGCTCATATGCATCATCGTTGTTACATCTATCATTTTAGATCGTTTATAACAATCTATAGTATTTTTTTAATTATCAATATGTAAATTTCAATCAAACTTTTAGAGTAGCACCTGTTATTAAAATATAATATTCATGCCCATGGATTTGTCTTTGAATACAATTACTTGAACAATCATAAAAATAAATCTACTTTTTTAGATCCATATCGTATTACATCTATGCTGGATTTCTTTTACCTTCCACTCGTATCATATTTATGTAATCCATTTGTTACGAATGACAGAATAGTTTCATTGGGTTCCTGTATTATACGAGTCATATTCATAAAGTAAAGGCCGTTTAGTCACAGAAAAAGATAAATTCATAAGTTAAGCGTTTTGTAGTAGGCCTAAACATCAGCTGTAATTGTTGTTCCACGTTTCTTAAAAACTAACAAAAAACATCCTTTTGTCCAAAAAAACGGTAGCCATCAATTTTTAACTTGTGTACGGAGTTGGGTTAAATTTTTCGGTTTTGATGAAGATGTTTACCACCACTGCATCGATCGCTGTTTTGTTTTTGGATTAATGTAGGATATCCACGTCTCGTCCCCGAAAACAAATCCTCTCCATCTTGTTGGAAACACCCCAGAAAACTCTCATCCAATGGTCATTCTTTGCTCTTTTTGGTGATCTTTGCATTTTCGGTAACAACCTTGCGCACAATTTTTGGTTGTCGCGACAATATTGTATACAGCCAGGCCAATAATCGTCAATCGACGATCAGACCGTAGTTTTTGGTCCCTTTGCGAAACACGGTTAGGATACTGGGCCTGCCACTCCGCTCTTCATCATAGAATTTTATTTGTCACGGCACCATTGTCTAACCTTTCCTTCACTCATAACTGTAGGTCCATAAACTAGACATATCTCCTGACGAATTTCAGCAGCCGACGATCCTTTTGGCCACAAGAATCGTATCACAGAACGCACTTCACAGCTAGTAGGATCAACGATTGTCGCGGATATTGTTGTTTGCATGCACGGACAAGCAGACGACTTCTGAAACAAACCAAATGTGCTATAGCTATGCAATCAATCAAAAGATGATTGCAGGGGTAAAACTGTATTCCAAGGCGCTAATATTTAACTATAAACAAACGGCACTTACTTTATGAATACGTGTACATAGTTACTTCAATATTATAAAATTATTTCTAAGGTTGCAGTTAATATACAGTTTTCTAGAAATTCCCAAGAAATAAAATTGATACAAAAGAGTTGTTCAAAATTAAATCATTTATATATATATATATATATATATATATATATATATATATATATATATATATATATATATATATATATATATAATACTCATTTGGTTTCATGGCTCAAAAAACCATTTTTACTTGATATAAATTTATACTGATGTACCTTTTGAATGAGGATTTTCTAATGAGAAGGAATGTATTCAGTATTGGGCATCTACTTAACAAACATCTAATATTAATATTTGTTGGGGCCATAAAAATGTTTTTTTTATTAAAATATGACTTTGAATATGAATATATTAATACAATAAAAAAGGCAAACATTAAAATAATTTGCCTTAAGGAATTTAATTAGTTAGCCTGCCTATACCATAATAATCTGGCTATCCATGTAGTTTGCAGAAAAGAGCAGGTATTTGTGGGTAGAGAAATATTTTGTTACTAGACTCTGTTTTGTCATCAAAAGTCTCAAATTAAATGTTTTAAGAAATTATTGTTATAAAATACATTTCCCTGAATTTTTCACCGTCTTTTATTGATCAACTATGTTAGTGGAGCAATTCACATAAACATAGCTCATTGAGATCTTACCTTATTCAGAATTTTCATCTCATTATAGATATGATCATACACTGTTTTGCCAACATTAGCTCTTTCTCTTTCTATTTGGGTGACAAATAGGTTCCATGTTTTAAGTTATATTTTAATTAAATATCACATATTGATGTTTAACTAAAAATAAATTTTTCAGTACAGACTACAGCAACATTGATGCCGGGGTAAGCATTCCTGATCAGACCATCAAAAATTTTGCTCTGTTATGTAATAGGTGTTAGGCTAAGCCATGCATAATCGAATGTTGTAAATTGTAATCTAAAAATAAAATCTTATAAACACTGAAAGAGTCTTTCTAACAGGAATTCAGTGTTGTATTATTGCACATTACCATGCCCTGTCCTGGTCAAAAAATCTGTCTTGTTTTATTGTTTCCCCATGCATGATGGTTAATAGAATCATATACTTTGTACTCAATGTAGTAGCTAGCTGATTGTTTAAGGTCGTGGAATTCAATGAGTAAATATTAGAAACATTGTTGGAGCCATTCAAGCATGATGTTCACTGATGTCTGATACAGTGAACTATTACCGACACTACAAAAACCTAAGTACTATTAAGTGGAAGCATAAGGTTAAAGCTTAACATCAGCATTTTATATGTTGCAGATCCTCCTCAGGTGATAACAAGGTCGAGGATCAGCCAGCAGTGTGCAGGTTATTGTAAAGGTAAAATCAACAAACTAAAACAATTTCTTTTTAAAAAACCTTTTTATATTGTCTCTGGATGTAAATAAGGAACATAAAGAACTGTTGAAAGGAATGTAAACTAGTCCTTTAAGAAATTTTAGATGAAACAAATAAAAAATATATATGTTTCAGATAGCAGTAAGTTTAGTCTACGACCTGATTCGACATATGTGTACAGCTATGAAGGAACAACAACATCAGGTGTACATGGTGCAAGTAATGAAACATCAATTATCAAGGTCACAGCTAAGGCTCATATACAGGTGACAGCGAGTCCATGCGAGCTGATACTTCAGGTGAAAACAATTTAGGGGTATCTAATTCTTAGAGCAGTTAACACAAAAATAGTCCAATGGTGATTGGTTGGCCTAAATCCCCTCTGTACCCAACACTTAACACTGTTGCTAGTTTTAGATTTATGAAAAATTACTAATCTGTTTTAGCTAGTTCTCAGCAGTGATATAAGACAACACTGCCTCAAATGGCATTGGGCTATTTTTGTGCAAGTACAGTACTGTATATGTAAGAAGGAGGGAGATATCTCTGCAGTTAATCCCATCTCTTCTCAGACCACAATGCCTTCACCCAACTGCCAGTTGCCATCATCAATCCAGTTGCTCTAGTGAACCTGGTGAACTATTTTTTTAAAGTTAAGGAAAAGATCGTTTTTAAGATAGCTCAAAATACTGATACTAATGTAAAGCCTTCTGTACTGCTCCAATACTACATACAAGGATTAACTAATAAATGTATTGATCTAGCACTGTTTATTTCAAATTGTGACTTAAATATGAAAATTATTTGTCTGAATGAATTGATATTAATATGATATTAACAAAAACTGGTAATCTTTTAAATAGATTGCCTAACTTTTCTCCTATAGATGGATATTTTAGAGCCAGGTCACATAGAAAGTCCTGTGTTCTCTTACACACTGACTTTAAAGACAGTGTGAGGCATTATATAGTTATTCTAAATGAAGAGTTGATTTTAGATGACTCTTTTATTGAAATAAAATTACTCACCTGTGATGTGGTGCTACTATACTAAATACCTATGTTACGAAATTGTTCCTTAGTAAATTAAAAACTTTATTTATAACAGTTGAATAAGAATTGTTTTACAAGAATGTAATCATTACCTCCAATTTTAACATTGATTTACTCAAGTATAAATAGATACTCTACCAGAATGATCCCTACTACTGTTAGGTACATTGACAATATACTAATTAGTGCAAATTTTGGGCACAGTAATGTATACAACATTGAACCATCTTTATCAGATCATAGTGCACTTTAAATGACTTCTTTCTACAAAAAAGAAAAAATTCTTGTGAAAAAAGAACATAATAGATTTTTTGGAAACAAATGTTATCCTTTTTTCTAAATAAACTTCATCACTACTATTAAAGTTGTCTCATTGGAAAATTCTGTTCATGAACATTGTGCATGATTTCTGAAAATGTTTATTTTATATATGGGCGAAAATTTTTTTCTAAGAAATATAGTAATTAAACAATAATTAGAAAAATAAATTGATTACAAAGGAAAATATTTAAGCTAAACACAAGAAACAATTGCATTTATTGGCAACATATATTAATTTTAAATTGTATTTGAAACAATATAGAAAGTTATTTGGAGCAAAAGTAAATAGAGCTCAGAGAATGGCCAGTAATAAATTTATACATAAATACAACAATAAATAAATAGTTACTTGGTCAATTATAAATCCAAAATCATAATTAGGATTACATAATAAGGAGCAACTTGACACTGTATTAAGTGTTAGACAGTGTCACTGTATTAATGCAAAAATAACCAATCCTATTGATATTTCCATCAGTTTTAACTGACAAACTGTTTGTCAACTTCCATATGCTCAACGTGTGACAAATAATGTAAACCAAAGAAGAGAATGTAAAACTATTATAGATGAGTATATACTTATAACAATAAGTTGACTTAGATCAGAAAAACTAATATTAAATCTATAAAATAGCAAATCCAGTGGTTGGGATGAAATCAATTTGATGACGTTAATTTATAATATAAGCCCAGTGTTATTAACCCATATTTTGAACCAAGCACTGCAGTCCGGAACTTCTCTACATTTCTAAAATTGTAATGTCACCTCACACTTTTCTTAAAAAGGAAAAACTTGTGAGGACAAACAACTAAGCGCCACTGTGTAGTGTTACTAAAAACACAGGGTGACATCAAAAGGTGCGGACAAATTAACTAAACATATAGTGCAATGAGTGCCCTGGAGAATCACACAAGTGCCTAGGCTGCTTTTACACCAAACACAAATAAATTGATGATTTAAATTGAAATTTTTGTAAGTTAAAATTGTAAATACGAGAGTACTCAGTTATAAATTTAATTATTTTTCTGTACTCTAAAAGTGTTGAATTGAATTTTTCTGTTTCTAGTTTGTACATACATTGTGTAATACACTAAACCTTGTTTTTTTTCCTGTAATACATCTACAAACAAAGTTATCCATGTGGTTTTTATTCTATTTCTTTTAAATATGTGATATATTTGTCTAGATTTTATTAAAAAAAACTAATTTTTGTTGTATAAAAAATTTTCTGTTACTAATAAACAACAACATTTTATTTGTGTCCGTTACCAGTAACCAGTTACTTGTTTAATGATGTCCGATTGTTCCTGAGTTATCGTATTGGCAACTAGGACATCATAGTGCCCTCAAACTAACAAAGAGCACTCCATTGTAGTTGGCTGCAGAGAATGATGCACTGAAAGTTCATTGCATAACGAGTAAGAGTAATCCAATACTCATACGCACTAGGTTATGCTCATGCACCAGTAACCGATAGGGAACGAATTAATGTATAATTATGAGAAACTAGTGGCCATCCGAATTTCCAGCTGTTGGTTGGCATAAACCTTTGTGCTAATTTCTATATGTTCCCAAAAATCACTAAAATCTATGATAGTTATATTATTGTCACCGTTTTCTCATCCTAACTTACCTAACTTCACTAAGCCCTCTAGTAATCTTGTGGAATCAAATATGGAGAGGCTTACTACTAGCTCCATTACATTCATTATTGTAAGCAAAAATTGTTAGTACATATTTCAAGCATCAGTATTCAATATTTATTAAGAGTATTGAGTGCACATGAGTGATATAGCGATTTTTCACGAGTTCTCACAAATGGTTATGAAAACATGGAAAGAAACTTATCAACTAGGACACATGTAGAGCCTTAATGATAATTTTTCATGTTTATGAATGTGATAACAATTGCCATTAAAACTATGCGAATTTTGACAAGCTTTGCAGTTAGGCTGCAAAATGTTCAAAAAAGAATCATGCAAGCATATAAGAGTTAAGGCAAACATGTGAACAAGATTTGATATAAATCTGTTTTTTGGTTTGAAATATATAAATATTCAAATATATTATGAAGATAAGTTTTTCATGAATTTCAGCATTATAAAAATATTCGATTATAAAACAATGAAACAAACTTTTCTTCAGTGTATCTATAGAACTGGTAGTTTTGATATTTCGAACAATTCTGAATCTATTAAATAGTGTCACAGGTTTTCTTAATTAGGAAATCTTTCTAAACCTTTTTTAGGTTTCTTAGTGAGTCTGTAAGAGGTAAGACAAATGTGTGTAAAGAGATTCAATATAACCCATTCTGTAATTTTGGAGATTTTGTGATAAGTCAGGCGATGGTACTTGGCTTTTATGTATATAGACTTGTATTCTACAAGTTTTATAAAAGTTTTTATCTGTTTCTTGGTGGAATAACAAAGTTATGTCACAGTTTCTGCATATCTTTGTAAATCACCCTATGTAATATATAGTGGCAAGAGTACAGAGATAATCTAGATTCATTTTACCTATTGTTTATCTCATAGAAAAACTTTGTATAGTTTCCTATCAAATGTATATGTATAAGAATATCACTAATATTAAAACAGCAATAAAATTCTTAAACGAGAAGACTTACCAAATATGAATTGTAAATCCATTCCCTACTAATTATTCAAATATTACCTGTTAAGTATAGAATATGCATAAAAGAACTATTCTACCGATTTACTTGTAAAACAGGTTTACTAATGTTTTTTGCATTCATTTTTAAACCATTTGGTAATAAAGTTATTATAAATGACAGAAAACAGAAATTAAAAACAACAGAAAGCAAATAAATAAACAGGAGTAGTATTAGAATCAATTATATTTGTTTTTATGATATTAGAAACTAAATGATAAACATATTTTGTAAATAGGGGAATTTTGTACACTTTCACTTACAATATAATAATTATGATTATTACTAATAACTCATTAAAAATAACATAATAGCAATGGAAACCACAAGAAACGCTGCAAAATAAATATATGTTTGAAATAAATATATGTTTGTATTTCAATTCTAGTTTCTTTAGTGTTACACAACTATACATTACAATATAGATTAAAAATCAATCAAACTAAAAAAAATTACTACCATAACGATATAAAAATATATGAGTTTTTATAAAAAGAGTAAAATCATCCATGAATTATAAACAGTGTTTATTTTTAAAACAATTTAAATTTCAATGTTGCAGAGAGTAATATGTATTAAGTATATCTATACACATTGTTATACCTATATTTTATTTATACTTTTGTACTTTTTTTATTTTTAAACCGAGCTATTTCTAAAATTAAAATCATTACAATGTATATTAAAAGGGTTTAATATTCTGGCTTTGTTAATTATCCACAAAATATATTACATATCTACATAGTAATAGCCTACATGTGTTTTTGCAACAAAAACTGTTCAAAGAGATATATTGCAACAACACATATTGTCTTTAGTAAAATAAGTTCTTACTGGGCAATAAACTTTATATCCGGGATTAGTAACAATGCTGTTTTGCAGATTCATGAAGCCAGTTTACTGGATTCCGGAATGACGGAACTGCAAAGTGCCGACCGACAAAGGGAGTTCGCCAAGGTACTAGAGGCCAATCCCCTGAGGTTTAGTTATCAGGATGGGCGGGTGGAGCAGTTGTGTCCTGCTGCAGAGGAAGCAGTGTGGGCTCTCAACCTCAAGCGAGGCCTTTTGTCTGCCTTCCAGAATTCCATGGCTGACTTGTCCAGGGATGCTCATCTGTATGAGGTAAGGAACCTGAATACTCTAGGTCAGGTGAGAGTTTTGGAAACGAGTCTAATACACCCCAGTCCCCAACATATTTTGAATTGAAGCCAATAATTATAACTAATGTTCTTACTGTAAAATATCTTTTTCCAAAAATTCCATGCTATATTGTTATGCCTGTTCTGAACTGTTGCTACTAATCCCATTAATTCTTTTGATAAGTTACAAGCATCAAACAGTGAAGGGCAGAGGATAATGATTTAAATCCCATAGGATAGAAAGTGATAGTTCAAATTACCATATATAGACCACAAAATAAATTGGTTGACAGAGCTCCTGTCATTTTCTTATGTTCAAAGAGGTGGTACAGTAAAAGCCTTTTCATCCAACATACAAAGGAAAGGACTTTTTTGTCAATCTTCATCAAGAATAACAAAATGTGCACACCACTCTAACATATTAACTGCGGCAGATGTCTCACCGCGCATAATCAGATTCATACTAGTTGGGCACACTCAGTATTAGAGCCACAGTGAAGATGTTAATCCATCCCTTCAAGTAGTCGCACAAGATTTTTATGTTATGTAACTGTAATAAAAGTTCCAGCTTTCAGTTCTCTTAAAACGTTGTGGAATTTATGTAGCCTATTATGCTAAGCAACATAATAAAGCTTTAGAACAAACCTACTCTTATAAATTTAAGTTATTAATTTAAACACAGATATTTTAGTTTGAGTTAATTAAAATTTGACAAAACTTATTGATGAAATAGAAGTTATTGTGAACTGATACTATTTAGCAGAGTTTAAGCTCTCAGCAAAAAGAGTACAACTTCAAAATATTTTCTCAATCTCATCTTTTTATAAAAGAATTTCTTGGTAGTTATTTATTTTAAAAGCTTCTGATCCATAAATTGTTCACTTTTTAAAAATACTCTACCTCAATAGCAACTTATAAGTACCTAAACTTTATGGCAGTAGCCATAGATGTTCCCTCCATTTACCTCTTAGCACTTGGCTTGTTGGTATGTTTATCCTTCTCCATAACTTGTTAGTATTAGTTAGAATAATATGTTACAGCACATAACGTAGGGTAGGTGGAAAGGGTTGATTCAATGTGAATGTTGGCTTCAGCTCCAGTTCACCTTCCTCTTAGAGCCTGGAATTTGACGCTGTTACAGACTTGACCCCTGCAATCTGGAGTAATGTTCGTCTGGAGATATCCAATAAAGTCAGTAACGATGAAGCTCACAACAAACTCTCCACATCTGTTTGTAACATCAGAAACACCCAAATTACAAAGTATAGTGTAATCAAGGTGAAGAAGCATTCTCATTGTCCCATCAGGTGAACAACTGAGAGGAAGGTGAACTGGAGCCAAACTCAACATTCACATTGAATTAACCCTTCCCACCATAGCTACGTTATGTGCTTAATTATGTAACTTAATTGCTCCACTGTGCTCAGAGATGATGTCAAAAACATCATAGTGTACTCAGTTGTGCACCTCATGAGACAATGAGAATTCCTTTTCATCTAGATTACATTATACGTTGTACTTGTGTACTTGGGTTCTGATGTCAAAACAATGTGCAGAGTTCATTTTGAGCTTCTTTGTCACTAACTTTTTGTGGATCTCCTTAGACGACTATGACTCAAATTCCAGAGACAAAAAACATTGAGAGGAAGATGAACTGGAACTACATTCAACATTCAGATGTTACAGTAGTGACAATGTTTATATAAATAATATTAAACTGCTTTTATGCCTCAGGAGACACGAGTTAAATGCAATAACTTTATTACAGAGAGACGTGAGTGGGTCATGTGAAACAACATACTCTGTGAAGTCATCGATGTGGAGTGATATAAAGGTCCTAAAGAATAAAGATCTCCAGTCCTGCTCTGGAAGGGGCCATCAGACCCTGGGGCTTCTGAGCACCTTCTCCACCAAGGCCAAGTCTGTTCCGATAATTAAGTAAGCAACTAAAGCTAAATGAGCTTCTCCTTATTAACCGTCAAGAAAACACTCATTTGTTTGGGTATTAGGAATAAAAATTGCATCAGTAAGTGGTAGTTCATTGGTGGTTTTTAGTGGTAAAAAATATGCTCTGTCTTACAAACAAAACCATAAATTTATTTTTCACAATAAGTTAAAAATATAAAAATAAATAACGTAACAAGTAAGAGTAATTTAAAGTTTTTAATATTCAACTAACAGGATTTAAATTTAATTTATAAATTAACTGTTACCACTTTTGAGAAAAAACATACTCAGAATATTTTCGTCCTCCCAGTCACTGGATATCTTAGCTATTTATTATAGTGATGTACCTGTACTGTTTATTTTCTCTTTTTCTTTATACAAATACAATAAATAAACCAACAATCGTTATATGGTATGACCTCTACTTAATTTGTTATGTTATTATTACCTATATAAAAACTAGTACAACATTAAGTTTCATCCAGTTGAAAGAAGTGTACTTTAGAATATTTCTACAGCGAGAACACATACTGATGTAAGTTGTGCTCTCCCAGTGCTTCGGAAATATTAATTGAATTGCCTTTAACCAACTGAGTAGACAGTGCTTCAGATTTTATTGATTGGTACAGTGATAAAGATGGATGTTCTTAAGCTAAATCATAAAATAAAAATTAGTGTTTATTTGTACACCTAAAGCAAAAAGCAATCCGCAAAGTGAAAATATTCAACATAAGTAAATAAACTTGAAAGTTCTGGAGCAATTCATGCAAGTAATACAAAAAAAAAAAAAAAAAAAAACAGGAAATTCAAGAAATAGATTCAATAAAAATTATGTGTGCTGTGTTTTGAAGTAGGCAGGGGGTTTTGCTTGTCTTTTGACTTTTTTGTTTTCTTTTATTGCTCTTTGCTTTTTGGTGAGTCGTTGACACAACATAGTCAATAGTGCAGTGTAGCGGGTACAATGGTTATCGCAAGATAACCGGATTAAGTAACGTCAAGCATGGCAGCTACTTGGATGGGTGTCCGCTGAGTGATCCTGTCCTTGCAAGCAGCCCACTTGCCTGGCTATTGGTGGTGATTCAGAAGTCACCTTTATGCCATTGGTTCCCAGGTTAAGTGTTAAAGAGGTCTTCTTAGCCCTAACTTCACCTGGTAAAATTAATAAGACATCTTTACTTTACTTTTTTTTCTGAGAGAAAGAGACGACTGTCTCCGCACTTAGACCTAAAAGGACCTTTACCTCATCCTAACTTATATTTGTATCTTCAGAATCTGAGATGTTTACAGAAGCCAATCAGATTTGAGGGCTCCTGTTCTCTGATGTCCTTGCTGCTGAGGAGATATGCTCCTAGGAATGTTTAGATACGACAGGACAGTTTAACCAAACATGCTCCGCTGATTCCTCCTCTTCTCCTCAGAGTCTGCATTCATCAGTCTGGATACGGCCCACCTTTATGAGGTTTTTTCTAAGGGAACCATGTCCTGTCAGCATCCCTACTATCATTCTTATATCTTCCTTACCATGTTCTGGGAGAGATACCCACCCTTCAGCATAAAGAGAAATAAACGTTTTTGATTGCCCTAATCCTGAGGCCTTACTATAATTAAAAATAATTGTCCTCTTTTCCCAATCTGTTATAATAGCTTTGCTGTAGGAGAAAGCTATCCCGCAACCCAACTCTGGCCCCACCATAAAGTACTCTGCTTGGTGAGGGTATCTGCTATTTCATTTCCATGAATGCCCTCACGGCCCGGCACCCAACCGAGTGTTACTCTATTTTCCTTAGCCAGTTCTACCAGAGCATTCTTGCATTCCCAGACTGCTTTTGAATCAAGGAACAGGTAACAAGTGCCTTCAGTGCAGCTTGGCTGTCAAAAGGTATTAAGTACTTTGCTTCTTTTGGACTCATTTGTATGAGTCTTCTGGTGCATGATTCTATTGCCATGATTTGCGCTTGGAAGAACGTGGCATGTTTTCCCAGGGGCACTGCTAGGTTTTCTCCTGGTCCATATATTCAGAATCCCACCCTAGAGTCAAGGGCGTTAACCATCTGTGTAAAACTTTTGGTCTCCTTTTGTAGGGTAGGCCTCCTTTTAAATTTATTTCTCCCTTTCTTCAATAAAGACTGTATATGGTTTTCAAAGGAGTATTTCTTAACCATTGCTTCTGACACATTGGTTAACATTTCAACCTCAGGAAATTCCTAGGTTATTTTTATGTGACCTTCTGAGGAGGTAGTTTTATTACCTGTGTACCTAGAAGCTTCATTGTGCTTAGAGCAGCTGTTCTCATCACCTCCTACCCCAGAGGAGTGTATCCCAGGACCGCTTTAAGTGCCAGGGTTGGACAGGAGCTCATCGCTTCCTGTGATGCTTACACAAGCTAGCTTTTGAAGACTCTGTAGCCTCTTGGCAACTGTTTTTTGTTCTACTTTCGGCCACCACACTAATGCAGCATATGTGACCATTGGTTTTTATAATGGTATCATATATCCATTAAATAATTTTGGATTTCAAACCCCAATTAAATCCAAAAAGTCTCTTGCAGGCTCCGAGGGGCATTGTCACTTTAGATATTGTGTTCTCAATCTGTGGGTTTCAAGTCAGGCTCTCATACAGGGCTGTGCCCAGATATTTGTCTTCTTTTGATTGGTTTATCCTGATTCCTTCCAGGACAGGTTGTAAAAGCTACAAGTTTCTTTTCCTGGTAAAGATTATCATATTTGTCTTTGATGGGTTAATCCGAAGACCTTTCCCATGACACCAGTTGCTTATGAAATTTAATTCTTCTTGAATTAAGCATTCCAGCATGCCTTTTTTTCCTTTGACCATAAGCACTAGGTTGTCAGCATAGCATAATAGACTTATTTCCCTCATCTCTGCTTTAGTTAGGTCATCAACCACCATCGCCCACAGGAGCAGAGACAAAACCCATTCCTTGGGGCAACCTTTACGGGCCGTGATGGTAACCGATTCGTCCCCGATCTTTGCTTACTCTACTTACCCTTCTACATATTGTGAGATTTTGATTGATTTTACACAACTCAAATATGATATTGGTTTGCTCAATGAATATGCCTGTCTAAATGCATCTAGCCAAGGCCACACTAGAATCCCAGGCCGCGCTGCTCATGTTGTGACGTCACAGTAAGGGGCGGGCGAGCAGCGCTCGTCTCGTAAGAATAGCATTGGCCGCCAGGACTCACCGTGAAACTTATCAATATTTCAGCATAACCGGTGAAGGTAGTTATCACATCTCAGGAGTATCCCTTTAGCACAAATACTTCATCATAGTACATAAATATTTAATTCATTTGGAATTATTAGGTAAATGAAATAAGCAATACAAAAGTTATTCTTATTATAAAAGTTACTATTTATCGGCTTAACTTATTAATCTTTCTTTTTTTACATTTGCCACGCTCCTTTTCTACAATTTTTTCCCTTGTTTGTTTGCTATAGTTATTTAAAAGAATATTAGTAAAGATATTTATGCACTTTTTTACATAAATCAAAGAACTAATAGAACAAGTTTTACATGGAAAAATGTATGAGTCGCTAAGGTGATCTAACATTAAATTGCTCAAAACTTTTCTCTGTTGTTTTAACATTAGAAACATTTTTTCATACCTGTCGCTTACAACAAGTTTAAAGAGTTTAAGACAATCAGTTATTGTTATTTTGAGTAGCATGGTGCTTTAGAGCAGCTATGTTCTTAACATCAAACAGTTTCACACATAAATCTACGTTTTGTCTCTCAATATTAGTTGGAAATAAAACTGTTTTTGGTAATGATGGGGCTGTTTTAACAACATTACTTTCTTCTAAATTTTTAATAATTTTTAGATGTGAAACACTTGCAAAATGAGTATTTTCACTATCATAAAAGTCGGGGAAGATAAATGATTGATTACTGTCTGATTGGTTCAGCCAGTTGTTTCTTATACATTTAAAAAGGTGAACAGTGTCAAACATAACAAAAATTTCCTGTTGTTTGTTATAAGGATTGAAAAACTACTCTTAAGTGTTCCACCACAAAGCTTTGTAAACATAGCTCTGTTAACACCATTGTTGTTGGAAATAATTGTTAACACTATATAACCAACATCAGTTAACATTTTCAATACTTGTAAAATTAGACTATACAAATAATCACTGGTTAAATCTCTACAGGGAAATAACCCTACAACATCTTTATTGTGTGAAAGTAGTGAGCTTATCATAAATGACTGAATGGTTGTTGGTAATCCAATAGAGTTTTGGTTTTGATTATGAGCTAGTCCTTCCAATTTACCACCTGTATAGCTCATTTCTGGTTGTTCATAAATTTCATCAATAAGTAAGCTACATACATTTTCATTTTCTTTCGTACAGGATAACTTTTTTTAGATATCTAATATGAGTAGTATCTATTCCAGAGCTACCAGTTCCTAACTTTGAGGTAAAAGATTGCAAGTATCGTGGATGGGGCATAGTCAAAACTTTGGCATCTCTAATCTTTTTGTATGCAGCTGGAAAACAAAAGAATAACGTTGCAAACCAAATTAAGGAAGACGTACAATATGAAATTTTAACTGAAGCTGCTAATTTAATTTGTTCTTTAAAGAAAGTTAACTTTTCTGCAACATTAGTGTCTGTTATTTCTTCTAACATCCCATCCAACAAACTGCTTATACATTCTACTTTGTCTGATTTTGGTATGTCTATTACTTCAGAGATTAGCTTTTTAATTATATTTCTTAGCTTGGACCAACTGTCAATTTTTAAGTTCTGTGAAAACGTTCGCAAATAACTACTATTCTTGATCAAGTTATTATTTTTAACTAAATAAAAGGACAAGTCGTCTTTAATGTTTAAGGACAATGTAACTGTAGGGTAAATATTGTCTTTAATGGAAACTAAAAATAAAAATAGTTGGTTGTTGTCCTGTTGAGAATATACATTGTTAAGTTCTAAGTTTCACATCTTACTGTAATTATTTGTGAGACAGCTGAATGAGTCAATTGTGTCCCGCCGTTCTTCCTCTTGGATTTGTTTTTGGTGTCGCTCTTCTGCTTCCCTTCTTCTTCCTTCTGGATCCTTCCTCTCAGCCGGCAGATCTTTTCCAATGTAGTTAGGCAAGTTTTCAAAAATTGTTGGAACCGCATCGTTCCTTAACTTTAGCCGATCCCGCTTTACTGTTAAAATGGTGCCGTCAGGTCGAGTTACAGTGTCTTCCTTTATTATATATCGCTCGTCAAAATGTTTAATGCACACGCGGGAGTTGGACGTAACCTCATAACTATCTCTGTGAATCGCTCTTAGCCACGTACGGAATGTCTCAGGATCTTTCGGAAATGAAAAAACATGGCTTAACATAACATAACATAAGTATCTCTGGAACGTAACATTTACTCGGCATACTTAAACCAGGCTCTGACAAAATCCCCAACACACACACACATTATCCCCAACAGATGTGTCCTGTAGTCAACAAACGTTCACAATAGACTGGTGTCAATGACAAGTGAAAGTAAGTAAAAGTATGAGACGCCGGGTGCGAAACGCCGAGATGGTTGAGCCGGAGCCCGCCCCTTACCGTGACGTCACGCAGCCAGTAGCAGGGCAGCAGCGAGGCCTGGGATTCTAGTGTGGCCTTGATCTAGCCCAAACACTGAAATAGATGTCATTGCTACAATGATGGCATATCTATTCTGCTGTTCAAAATTCAGCGATGATAGAATACAAAAGATGATACATTTCAGGGTTCAAATTAAAAATATAATAGTTATTATATTATATTTACATTTTTTTATTATTTTAAAAGTTTACTTACTGAAACATAAAGTAATGAAAGTAATTTTAAATGTATTTATTAC
Source organism: Homalodisca vitripennis (assembly GCF_021130785.1). NCBI lineage: Eukaryota > Metazoa > Arthropoda > Insecta > Hemiptera > Cicadellidae > Homalodisca > Homalodisca vitripennis. Next base: position 144,751,816 of record NC_060208.1, read on the forward strand.
ATCCATATTAGCTTATTGAAGTTTTATGGAAAACCTACACTACAAATTAGAGAACATTTTAATCCCTGTAAGAAAAAAGGATTTACTTTAGTAGTCTATATCACGTTTAAGAAATAAATTTATTCTGATCTTTAACATTTAATTAAAAAGCAACAAATGAAAATTATTACCAGCATGACCAATATCAAGGAAAGCAGAATGTTTGCAAAAATGTGATTTTTTTACAAAGGCTCTTCATTTATAATTGTTATGTAGTATTTATCATCTTTCTGTAGGGAATTTTTAACTGTGTTTTATAATTTATATCAAAAACTATTGTTAGACAGTAGGTATGTTGAGATTGAAATGATGAACAGTGGTATACCTTTGCAGAAGTGAGCAATTCTGTGAGCAGACCATCAAGTCAGATGATGGCACGTATTTGAGCAGCTCTTGGTGTCAAGAGACACACATATTCGCTCCGTTCTCCAATGGCCAATCGGGAATCAGAACAACTGCGGAGCTCTCACTGTCACTTGACAATATTGTACAGTCAACTGAACCTATTCTCACTGGTTTGTATCTTTTAATTTGTTTTCATTTATCGCAATTAAAAATAGAATCAATTTAGCTACGTTGTACTATTTTAGTTTAGTTATATTACTTATAAAATTGGTTTCTAAATTTTGTTTTGTTATGATATTATTACACTATATTTAATGTGATGTTTTAATAATCTGCCACCTTGTAGCAACAGGTAATATGTATAAAAATCATACTCTGCACTGAACATCCAAGGCAGCCAACCATGTACATCCACCATGTGTAGTAATGAAATGTAATCCATCTAAAGTAGGTTTGATTAGTTTCATTGGTCTATTAGTAGAACACAGATAATGTATTAGTTTCAACAGTGATTGTGATGTAATGGAAGTTAAAAATCAAATGTTTTTTCAGACCTGTTTGTAAACAAGCGGACAGACCTGCAATTTGAGTCTTCCTCCATGTCAGCAGAGACTCCAGTGACTGAGTCCAGTGTCTGGAACACTCTTATGCAGCTTGTGACTCACAGTAAGCTAGGAGTGGACAGTCAGGTGCCCAAGCTATTTGACCTGTTAATTCACCAACTGGCTAGTTTGGGAGAACAACAACTGGTCAAGGTAACCTAGATTTACATTTATTCATGTGGAGGTATTTTATTCTTTTTGGTCAGGCTCTAAAGTATTGTAAAAACTGTACTATTAACAGATTTCATGATCTTGACTTAACCTTGAGTGTCACCACATCGGCTATGTGTGTTTGCTGATTTATAAAGAGATTGTTATCCTCCAAATTCACTCCTGTATTTCAAAAGGTTGTATTCAGTAGCAGACTGTATTCTATTTTTAAATGGGAAATTCTAATCTTAAAATAGTTCTGGGATTATAAATCAAATATGATAATGATTATGATTTATTTCCATCTCAAAATCGTATAATTTTTACAGTTTTTAATGATGGAAAATACTAACCTTCCTTAACAATTTATGAAGGCTAACAATACAAAACTAAAATTTAAAATATCAGAGTCCACCTTTTATACAATTCACACAGAAACTATATCGGGCTTATGAGATATTACTTTTTTTTTTGTACAAACACTACTAGAATATGAATTATGACTAAAGCTATACCAACAATAATATAAATCATTAAAAACATAACACACATATACATAGTTTACCCTGAAAACGCTTTAAAAAATTATTGAACAAAAATTTATATATCAATAATAAATAACAAAACCAGCTCTCAATACAGCAAAAATTAAATAATTAAAAACAAAAATTACAAATTTTGTAGTCAACATTCATCCAACCCTATTTTATATTACTAAAATAAAATATGCACAAATAAACTTCATAGCCTAAACAGGCTCTTAAAAATTTACACTATTTTTATAGTTCATTATAAGATATTTGATAAATGCGTTATGTCTTCATGTTCAAGCAATCACTTTTTTGTAAAAATTTTAAATATTTGTAATGATTTGCTTTTTTTAATGTGCTGTTCATTTATTTAAAACTTTTGGTTTTCTTACCATATTTGCTGATCTACTTCTTGTACAATAGTTATGACGTAATAATTCTGTATCATTGTTACCACTTCTAATGTAAAAAAATTGTAAAACTTTGAACACAAACAGATGCTGAACCGATAAGGTTTTTACTTCTAAATAACATGGAAAAGATTCCTCCCACTTATTTTTGATCAATATAATTTGTATAAACAAGTTTACACAACTTTCTTTATTAGTTTTTTAAAAGAGTATTAAATTAATGAATAATATAATAAATATCAGTGCCCAAATATAAAAAAACCACCAGTAGAATATTCTTTTCCCAAATTGTGAGGGACAGGAGAAATTCGAGAATAGGTTGGTTTTTTTTCAATTTCATTCCTCAGTGGTTAGATTTAGATATTGCTGCTTACACATCAACATTTTATTTTAAATACTTTTACGTACTTAAGGTGTTCAACAACTCTATAAGTATACACACAGCCATTAATGAGAAAGTCTACCTTTACAACTACATGACTTGTATCATCTCAAGAATAGAAAATAAATCTTTGTCTATTCTCTGATATAAGTTACCACTTGGTATTATTAGTACAAACATGACAAACCTGTAAGCTAACACACATTTGCACTATAGTTTATAATTAATTTGTATACATTTTGCAAAACTGACATGTAAAAAGATGCTAAATTGTTTGATCTTTAATACGAGTTATATAAACAGTCCTTAATTGTATTGCTATTATAATTTGGCATTATGACCATTTATTGTGCAATACTATAATGAATTATTACTTTCAGATTTTTGACCAGCTACAGGAGAAACACGCGCGTAAGTATATGCTGGATGCTTTGCCTTTGGTAGGATCTGCTGGCAGTGTCCAGGCTATGTACCAGATCTATGCGGCACGAGAGGTCTCCCGGGACGAGCTGGAATCTTGGCTGACAGCTCTCTCTTTCCACAAGCAACCCTCCCTGGAGATTCTAGACACGTTGCAAGTGAGTGGCAGGAATTGATGTTTAAAATTTTTATGTGATGTTTAAACTATATAATGGATATTTTCTAACATTCAACTTTTAGCTTCTTTCACTCTTGCTGACACCTTTTTTATTATTTATTTTCTATAAATATCAAGAAATAGTATCATAAGCTAGTAACTATCTTAGTTAACTATTCTTGGCTAGTAAATCTATAATTTCATTGTCAAAGACCCAATGATCCAGATGGATATGTAAGCTTAAGACCAAGATCTGTCAGGAGTTGACTGCTTTGGATTCATGAGAAGATGTAGGTGCTCTTACTGTTGTAATGCCTCTTTAATCAAATGGGTGCAAGTGAAAATTGTGTAAATCTCAGCCTGTAAGACTGTACTAATGTTTTTAAAACTTCCCACTCTGGATGAAACTTGAAATCTAACTAAAAATGCCAAACACAATATGGTTCATGCTTAAAAACTAGTTTCAAAATTAACAAATTTCAATACCTTAGTAAAGGACCGATTTAGTAGACATGTGATCTTAAAGTAAAAGACAGCAATTCTTGAACACTAAAAAGCAGTGCCTGGATATAAAATCCAAAGTCTCTCTCTTCAACTATGTAAAATATGTATCCTTTTTTATGTAATCTGGAAAATGATTAAACAGACTAAAATGCAGGTATAATATGGAGATTCTTCATAGAAGGTGGATTTATGTAATGGATACTGTATCAAAGAAGAATTTTGAGTAACATGGGAATGTACTTGTTCATACTTAAAAATTTGTCTAAATTACTTTTGACAAAAACTACACGCTGTGATACAAACCAGGAAGGAAGGGGTGAAGTCTTGAGATTTTAAAACATTTCCCTATAAGGCTCTCTGAAGCCAGCACCAGTCATAACTCTGATGATCTCTCTGAAGACTCACTGGAGGAGCCCCAAAAAATCAAATCATAGGAATTAAGTAATTGAAATAACCAAAGTACACTTGGCGGAGAGTTGGATGATCAACAACTTGAGCAATAGATGAATAGGAATCTTTGCTGAGTTTATGAAGTAAGGAACCTATATGTTGATGCCAAGTGAGGGAGTCGTCGATGTACAAGCCAAGAAATTAAGTACAAGCAATAGTATTGAAGTCAGATTGGAGATATAAAGGCTCTGTCTTTTGAGTTTTTCAATTATTCAAACGAAAATTTGTAAACTGTGTTTTACTAGAATTTAATTTTAAGTTTTTAGCATTGAATTAGGAATTGAGTTGTTGGATACTTTGAATTAAGGATTAATGAAGGACAATTTTGTTACTTGTTGAAACAACTATGGAAGTGTCATCAGCATACATTAGAATTTGCACTTTAGACACGAGTTTGGGGGATCATTGCAATAGATAAGGAAGAAGAGTGGGCCAAGAATTGACCCTTGAGAGACCACTTAAAATGACTTTTTCATAGCTGCTCTGAATGTTATCATCCACAGCCACCCTTTGTTGACAGTTCATCAAAATTATTTTAGCCAGCTCAGGGCAACCCTGCCAATGCCATACAATTTAAGCTCACCCAGCATCACTTCAAAATCAACACAGTCAACAAAGGCCTTGGATAGGTCACAGAAAGCACCAATAGCAAAGTGTGACTGATCCATTGCCCTCGAAACCCTGTCCACAAACTCAAAATTGGCATCAATTGTACTTCTCCCTTGGCAAAAGTCGAACTGAAAAGGGATGAGATGTTGCTTTCAAAATAATCACAGAGTCTTTTGAAGGTGATCTTCTTGAATACCTTTGAAAAGCTAGATAGAATGGAAATTGGTCTCAAATTATCAACAGTATGTATGTCCACAAATGCACTTACAGACTTAGGTTTTGTGAATGAATAAGTCTACTCACTAATTTTGTTTTGTTCAGTTCTAAGGTCTTGATCTTGTTCTTCAAAAGAAACATAGTTTTTTACACCATCTTCATATGAAATAGAGGCTTCCAGATCAGTTCTTTTGGATCCTCTTTTCTGTCTCAAGTGACCCCTTTAATGATTCATTTTCCATTGAGAATTCTCTTAAAGCTACTCTAAGGCCTTTTGAGTCCTTAAGTTAAAAGTCTTATTTATTTAAAAGAAGCACAAGCTCATATACAATATAGGTAATTACTTCACTGGAATGTTTCTAACATATGCTGTTAAGAGTGTTGTAGTGTAGTTGGGACAAATCAACAACCTCCTTGTTCATAAGTTCTCCAGTCATATTTATACAATTTTTGTCCTTGAGAGTGTTTTCCTTAAAATTATTTGTTTCATTAGCCGCTATTTTCAAATAATTTTTAATAGTATTCTTCTTTTTAGAGAGATAGTTCTCTTTGTAGATATCAAATGCAAAGAGGTCCTGTCATTTTCATACACTACGCTCTTTAGTCCCAAAGAATATAACAATACTTGTTAGTTCAAAGTATGAAGATAAATATATACGTATAAAAATGGTTGAGGAAAAAATTTTTTTGTAAATATGGACAGTGGGAAAAATATAGACCTAACACAATAAATAATTTTTGTGAATCAATAAGTTAAAAATTATGTCTGTTGGAATTGAACTAGGTATCTTCAATGTAAAAGTTCTCAACTTTACTACTCAGCTATCAGGTATGATATCTTAGAGCCTGTTACAGGTGCATTAGACAGATCACTGCAATTATAAGCTTATAATAGTCAGATGAACAAGGCAAAGGCTAGTTCTGATCACTTCACATATCAGTACTTATCTCAAGACCCTTCTTATCTGCTTTAGGAAATAGATATAAATGTGAGAATAATTATGAAAATCTTAAATTTAGCACCTTTTTGTAAAAAGAAAATTATGATTTTTTTTTATAATTTATAATAGTTTTACAGAAAAATCAACCACATTAACTAAAAAAGAAAGAGCAGATCCTGCACACAACCTGCACTACTGGATGACCACCATGTTTAGTGAATACTCATTTATTAGTAAAATCGGTTTTCCTTCTATAATTTACACATATTGTTAAAAGCCTTTATTTATAATATTCAAGCTGTATACAAACTTAACAAGTACAACAAGTTCAAACAACATTTAAACATTTTGTTGTAAAAATTATCACTAATTATAATAAACCGATAATTTACTTTTTTATATCTATATACTGCTTCATTATTTTGATCTATATTTTTCAGTTTCTATTGTACTTAGGTCTATGTGTAGCTATAAATTAGAATAAAGACATTTCTAATTTATGGAACTTATTTTTTTTAGTTCACTTTCTGATTTAGAGATTTGAAATTTTAGTGGTTTCTAGCAAATACCAACATTTTTACAGATTTTTCTGTGACTTATGTAAGAAAAAGCATTATGATAAATAATGTTGGCATTAACCTAATAATGGTATATGATTGCTACAAGATTATTATAGCTTTTTATCCATACAGAGTTTAAGGGTTGATATATTGGTGAAATATATAAACAAGTGAACCCTAAAACAAGTTCTCACTATTGTAAATTAAACTGTTTGTCTTATGTTTCCAGCTGTTCATGCAAGATGGTTACCATCCGAAAACCTGGTTGGCAGTGAGTTCTGTGGTACACTCGTATTGTCGGTTAGATCCTGCATGTGCAGACACGCCACAGGTACAAGCTATCATGTCTGCACTGGAGCAGACGTTGGGAGAGTCTTGCATCTCGACTACAAGAGAACAGCAAGAGACTGTTGTGGTAGCACTTAAAGCAATCGGAAACATGGGATTCATGAGCTCCTTGAGTGTACTCAGGAATTGCATCATGGTCAGTTTACCTTTAATTTATTTGTTAGGAGTTTTTGTATAAGCAATTGGGATCTTTTAGGTATTTTATTCATAATCTAAAAACTCAACAATAAACAAAAAATAAACTCATAAACTACCCTCATAATATGCTGATGTGAGTGAATAGACCTATTCACATTTTGAATACATTCTAGTTCAGAGCATTATAATAATTTCAAATAACAAATTTTTATTTTTTGTTGTAATAGTGGAAATATGGTATTAAGTTTCTGTAATCTGTGCACTACAATAAAATATTTTACACATTTTTTCAATTCTAACCCTGTAATTTTGTTAAATGTTTATTTCATTTCCTCGTAGTACTATACCCTAGGTATTTAAATGTTGCACAAGCTTAATTATATTTAAATCAATTCTTATGATAACTTGTGTGGTTTGTTCCAGAACAAGGTTAACCCAATGGAGGTGAGACTTGCCGCTGTTGGGGCTACTCGTCGGTTCCCCTGTGACAAATTGCAGAAACTGTCCATGCTGCCACTGTTCCAACAACACAGTCAGGACACGGAACTGCGTATTGCTGCCTATCTGGCTGCAGTACAATGTCCTGACACAGCTACCATCAGCAGACTTCGAGATGTACTCTATAAGGAAGATACAAACCAAGGTACCACTGACAGTCATATGTTTCACTCTCCCTTTGAATATTATTCCATTTGTAGTTTTTTTTTTGCAAATTGCACTATTTCCTTAACATATATTTTATTTTAAGTACGTACTTGTCCCAATATTTAATGCACATTTTACTTAACATAATGTTTTTCAAGTACAATGTTCATGCAATGCACTTATTAGACAGCTTGTTCCACACTACATGGTCTATAACACTAGAAATCTGCTTATTAAATGTAAGCACAGTTTTAAATTTTACTGTAAGTGACTTAACAGCCTTCTTGATCCAGTATGATGGTGTCCATTCTCCATCAGTTGAAGACAACCTCAGTTTGGTTGTTGAAGCTTGCCTACCAAGGACAGCACCCTTATGTAAACTTAAATGATTCCTTATAATAACTGCAGCGATGGCTATTTTTACATATTTTGAGGAAGTTTTATCTGTAAATTTCCATATGAAGGATTCCATGCTTTATAAGTTCAGTCTTCATGAGCTGCACATACAGTATTGAAAATCTAAAATTCTATCTCAAGCCTCAACTGTTTGTGGTGGTCAAAAACATTTAATGGGTCACTAAAGTGCACAGAAAGGGCAAAATACCTCCAAAGCAATCAGTTGGAATAGGGAGAAATAGCTGGCCAATAAACAAAACCCCAATGCTCTGCCATCACAATTACAGGAGGAATATTATCCTGACTAAGATTGAATCATACAGTAATAATTCTATGAAAACTTCTCAACAATGAAACAACATATGTTAATTATAACATATTCCAATTACCTAAACATCTTTAAGCATTAGTAAAAGAATAGCACCTTTGCCTTATGCGAAACAATCTGAACTGCAAGGAAAGCAAGCTTCCATTCTCCTTCCACTAAAAGATTAGTCTAGAAAAGAAACTGTGTCAGGTTATGGTTATTAGTAGCTTCTACTTTCAGTGATAGAAAATCGATAGCAGAGCTCACTTGAGTTATATTGGATGAGGTGATATGTGCTAGACTGAGAGTTCTGTCAAAGAAGAACTCCAAAGATCATAGACAACAGAATAGAAAAGACATCTACAGCCCATGTGATGTCCATCATGCCAGCTACCACAGCTGGTCATGGACTACTACTGTACAACCACTCAGAACGACATCCTTGATTGCACTGAGTATGCTAAGGAACATTTTTAACATATAGGAACATAGTGATAACAAAATCCAACACCTTCCTATATAACAAGCTTCAATCGAACACAACTCCTCATACTCCATACCCACACCCCTACATACATACCACCCATAATCTTTCTCAATGTGAATTTCTGCCTCATCTCATCTGGATGTCCTTTTATCAATAGGCTCGGTCCAACCTTATCAGTAAGAGCTCTTTGGTAAATCAAGCACTCAGTTTTCATAGGAAATATAGGAATAAAGGAAATCACATAGCGGGGACTGTGAAGGAAACACAGTAAGAGGAAGGATTAAAATACTTTGAGAAAGCATGTTGATATGTTCATTTCTGTCATCTATAAGGCCGATTGATAAAAGTGAGTTCTAGGTAAGACACCATTATAGTACCTGCTTCGGTCTACGCTACCTTCAATAAAAAAGATAAAACACTCCATGTAGGCTCAAGGTTCAGTGTAGTATCAGCTCCCAAACTAAAAGAATTTAAATTTTACCATGCTCCAAATTATCCCTGTTTTGCCAATAAGCATTTTATGGTCCAAACCAATGATGGTCCATTGAATCATAATAAGTTAAAATACTTGCTCTATAAACATTGAATTGGACATTGAACTTCACTGAATATAGCTAGGGATTTCAACAGATTAAAAACGTGATATACTGTTATAATATTATAGTGTTCCAGATTTCACAAGAGTGTCGAGCATTAGATAAAATTATATATAAATCAAGTTAGGGTTTAAGTCATTTATAAAAATCATTTTCTTTTTTTCTTGTAAACTATGGAAAATGCCACTTACGTTTTCTATATAATCAATTATTTACTGATTTCCGTAGTCTTATAAATATGTTTTTGTAACTTTTTATTTGTTTAAAGTTACATTAATTTGTTTCAGTTCTTTCCTTTGTGTGGACCCATTTGACCAATCTCCAAGAATCAACGAGCATTTGGAAACAAGAAATCCGCCAAATGCTTCAGGACAATTATTTAGCAAACAAATTCAAAACAGATGCAAGAAAGTTCTCAAGAAACTATGAAATGTCCACATATTCTGACATTTTAAAGACTGGTGCAACAATCGATTCCAATGTTGTGTTCAGCACAAAGTCATATCTACCAAGATCTGCCACCTTGAACTTGACGTTGGATCTTTTTGGGGAGGCTGTAAATATTTTTGAAATCGGAACAAGGCTTGAGGGATTTGAGTCAGTAGTGGAGGATTTGTTCAGTCCTAAAGGTTACTTTCCAGATGAGGGGATGCAGAAGATGTTGAAAAACATGAGAGGTCAAGAGGACAGTAAAAATGATGTGATCCAAACATTTTCAGAGCAATTTACAAAGGGCACAGTAAATGAGCCACAAGGCCAGATGTTTGCAAGAATATTTGGGAATGAGTTGTTTGTAACACAATTCTATGATTTGAACAAGTTTTTAAGTATGAAACCAGCGGGTAAATACTCCTTCAAGTACTTCCTGGAATCTCTATCTTCACTTTTTGCTAACAATAATATCGACTACACAAAATCATTCAGATTCATCAACACAGAATATGTTATCCCCACTATTGTTGGACTTCCTTTACATCTCGAAGTAAATGCTACAGCGACAGTAGGGATGCAGTTGACCACAAAAGTAGATGTGGAGAGTTTGCTCAAAATTAAATCAGGCTATGTTGGTTTGTCCATTAATCCGAGTGCAGCTTTAAAAATAGATGGAAAAATGATGGTAGACGCTGTTTTCACACAGGCTGGAGTTGAAACCAAAGGATCCCTGAGTTCAAATACTTACTTGGACACAAAAATATCTATTGAGAAAGGACAGATTATTGATTTTATTGTGAATGTACCAAGAGATAAAGTGGAAATAGTGAATGTTAAATCTGAGGTTTACATACATCGTGGCAGTAAGCTTACAGAGATAGAAGGTGTGGGAGAGATGTCAGAACATGACACTTGCTCAGGCGAACGTCTACCTACAATGAGTGGAATGAGGGTGTGTTCTCAGTACACAGTGAGAAATGCTTCTGGCACAGAAAATTCGCCATATTTCCCCTTGACTGGAAAGTTCCATTATGCACTTGCCCTTCAAAAATCTGACAGCTTTGATACCTATGAAGTTCACCTGAAACAGATGTTTGATTTCAATAGTGCGAGGTAAGCCAATTCTATTGTATAATTTGTGATCATTCCTCATTTTCTTTGTTCATACAATAGCCAGTGCAAAGAACAAATAAAAAACACATAAAGTACATAGAACATAAACAGTCATTTAATTATTATAGCAATAAACAACACCTTACAAGGAAAAACATGCCCAACAATAAAACTAAATCTAACTAGAATGCTGAATGAATTTATGCTAGAATATGTGATTTCTTTGTGAAAAATCCAAATATTTCTATAATTGCTCACATGATGATATTAAGAGCACGCTTTTAAGGTCAAAATTTTAAAAATCCTCATGAGAAATACATTGAACAATTGAAACTGCTATGAAACAAAACAATAACTTGGTGAAACCACACAAAATTTGGCTAAGATGTTGCTTTATGTATGTATTTTATAAGCAAAACAAAAAATTTTTTAAATAAAAATTTTTTATCTTAATGATATGTGTTTTGAGATTTCAAATTACTCTAAATCAATGAGAAATTAAAACAGTGTGGATAATAATACTTTGAAATAGGGCAATACTCCTTTCTGATGAAATTAACTCTGTGACATTGACTCTGATCCCAAATTTGGTTGAGCCTGAATTTATTGGTCAATTTATCTAAGCCCCAAACTAACCCAAGAGTATTAATTTATTATTATTATTATAAATTGATTATATGTATGTATTTTAACATAGTTATATTTTAATTTGTATAAATGTCACAAAATAAAATCACATATTAATCATAAAATAGATTTCTTTGTGTAATAATATATACTGAATTTTAAAATAACTTATCATTATGCACTATATCTGAATGTTTTGAATATATATATATATATAATATATTTATTTTGAAACATAAGTGATTTATTAAAAGTAGTTTTAATTTGAATTTTGAATTCTCTTACTATTTTGTATTATTTGTTTATTATTATCGTGCAAAAAATTGTATAATAAGCATGTTTTCCATCCAGTTACAGTAGATTCAACATAATAGTAAATTAATACTTCTTACAATTTCAATAATATGTTTAATGCCTTTAAAGATCATTCCTATAACTACACTCCAATACTATATCTGCTAATGTATTTCAAATACATAAAGTAAAGAGAGCTTTTGTGTAGGTACTCTGGAAAGTTTCTCGTAGAAGTTGACACCCCTGGCTCCAAGTTGAACCGGCGACTGTTGGCAGATCTTGCCTTCAACTCTAAGAGTGGAGAGGCCAACTTGGACCTAAAGTCTCCAGTGGGAAGTGTCCAGTTGAGTGGCAAGTTGGGAGTGACTCCAGTAGACAGATTCCTGGATCTTCGAGCTCGTATGAATGACAAAGACTATGCCATAATTGGATTACGCTTACAGACGGAGAACTCTGCACGGACGATCAAGTAAGTAGTTAATAAATAGGCATGTTTTTTAATTTACCCTTGAACTGCTACACAAATATCTTGTAATGACACAGTGTGTTAAGGCAATGTTCATGTATTTTTAAGTATATTTCAAACACAGCTAATGATACAAATAGTTCAAATATGATTCTTTATACTTCATTTTACTCATAAAAGAAAGCAGTATGGTAAATATTCTATTCAACTTTTTCAAATTTTTAGTAATAAAACTATGTAAAGCATAAAAGATTACTCTGAATTGTGATTTGTTTCTTATATGGTAATGGAATAAATTGAAAACAGGCCTAAGTAAACAAGTATGTAGATTTGCTGCGTAGTGTGGTGGCTCTTTAGTATGATCTACCTTGCCACATATGCATTTTATTCTAATTTTAGGATTGACAGGGATAATTTAATTATTGTAACCCTACAAAACTCAGTTTTACTAGGATTTTTAATGTTAATAATGATGGAACTTTATTGTAGACAAATTTACAACAGTACATGATGTGTTAGTTTTCAAATACCAGTCAAATTTTAATTTTAGTAATATTCTGCTCTCTGAGTATGGTTTAAAAATTGGGAAAAATTGGGTCTCATGTAGTTAAAACACATTCTAACTTTCTTTCAAACAAATCACATTTTAAGATGCCATCATTTAATAATTTTAAAGTTGAAATTCTTTCAAAACTGTAATTTAAAATTGTATATGAGATTGACATACTCAAACTGGAGTGACATTGCCGGCTACTATATTAGAGAAACTTTAAAAGTGGTTTGAAAAAATGTAGAACAAGATTAAAAGAACACTTACAAGCATTTAAAACTAGTAATATGTCTACAATCAAAATCAAAGTTTGATGCAGATTTATTAGAAATTAACTATAATTAATTACAAATATTAAATGTTTTTTGCTGAGTTTCTATGCTAATGCTTTCTCCAGAAGTAGTTTTTAAACATTTTAAATAGTGACATATAAAAATATGATGTAGAAAAAAATGCTGATACATACTTTAAAAATCTCAATAAGTCAAAGTCTTAAATTGAAGTTTGCCCTAGATTGTAAAAAAATATTCAAATAAATAACAACAGCAGATTACAACACAAATTTCAAATGCAAAAAATTACTTTCAATGACCTGGCATTTTGTACTAGGTTGAGATAGAAAGCTCTACTTTCCACTGTTCTTCTTCTTTTATCGACAGCATTCGAATGAGGTGTCACTTAATGAGTTTTTAAATTTAAAACTTTTGAGCCGCTCCTCCCCATGGGTAAAGTTGTATGTTGTTGTTGTTGTGTGTTGTAGTTGTGACTAAAAAGTTCACTTCTATTTCCTAGAAATATGTCCCGCGTTCCATCCCTCCAGCTTTATCCATCAAAAACTAAACAGAGTGTATCCATACTTTTAACTCACACTGTGTGTGTGTGTGTGTGTGTGTGAAACAAGTGAGTGTTAGTAGACCAATTGAAAGCCTAATTTCTAAATTTGAAGAAAAGCAAAATCTTTTATATATATATATATATATATACAATTAGTTTTAAACCATTTTCCCAACTACTCTGAACGCTTTAAATAAGAAATAAGGTGTTAGTTTAAGAAAATAAGCAGTCGTGTATTTTTGTGGCTTAGTCCCTGTCTATCTCAGACACCCAACTGTTGTATTGCAAATACATCTGACTTTACAATATACATTGCTTCAAACTAGGTATTCACCATCACTACTGGTGCAGGCCCAACCTAACCTGTACGTGAATATCACTGGCCGACTGAACATTGTTTTGGGCCACAAATACAGTGCTGACCTGTTTGCTGCCGGTCTCACCAAGGAACCCATTACTGTCTTTGGTGAGTTACAGCTACCAGTATTCATTATACTTCCTAGTAAACCACAGCTTGTGCAACAAATTCATTAATATCACATAATATATTTTTGTGATTTTACCAAAAGTGATATTAGGGATGAAGTATGTCTCTACAGTTGTACTCATACCTGTGATTTTTGCAAATACGTTTTAATAATATATTAAAATATAGGACTGGATTGCACAAAATTAGCTGCAGTGATTACAGAAAGTAGTGTATACGACTATAATCAAATTCAGTTTTGCTATCAATCTAAAAAATTAACTGTAATTACAAAAATATTCAAGAAAACAAGGGTATCTAGAAATTAAAAGAGAACAAGAAAAACCCCAAGAAAAAATTAATCATTTATTAAAATTATAGTTAAGACCATAAAAAAAATTCTAAATGCAAATTTAAGAAGCTCCATTTTTTCATAATATTACATTAAATAGAAAGAAAATTAATAAAAATTAGATCAATGGCATGAAAATACAATTTTAACATACTTTTGGAATAAGTTCCAATATATACGTGTTTATTTCTTTGTTTTATATTTTTTAAAAAGGTATTGTCTTTCATTTAAAATGATGTTAAACACCAAGACAAATAGTTTAGTTTTCTTATTAATCACTAGTATTGTTTGGATTGCAGCTGATGTGACTAGTGCCAAGGGTCGTTACGGTGCATCTCTCACTGCTAAAGCAGAGGCCTTAGATGTAAAGATCACCACCAGGATCATAACCAACCCTACAGTGACCAGCTGCAAGACTCTGGCACGCTATGTTCTGGGCCAGCAGCCTGTACAGAATGTGGACTTCATGGCACAACTTCAGCACCACAAGAAGGGAAGCTTCAGTAAACGCCAGCTCCTGCTTAATTTACAGGTATTATTTTGTTTCTGTACATTCAGCAAAATCTAATCAAGGCTGGTATGAATCACAGAATTAAATCTGAAAATTACATATAAATTCCTACATTTTTACTTCTATTCGAATCTGTCAGTATTATCTTTAAAATATTTTTCTTTTTCTAAAATATGTTGATGTTGTAAAGCATTTAGTACACTTCTCTTAAATATGAGTATTAAATATTAATGTTGTTATTAATTGGCATATATTCAATTATTCTCTGGCTTATAAGTAATCAAAATGATTATTTGAATCGTGTATATCAGTAATAAAGATATAATTTTCACATATATTTGTCATAACAATTATGATTATTAATAATATCCACTATTATTATTAAATTAAATAAACTTGTGTTATAAATTATGTTCCTTGTTAATGAGAATTGAAATTATTTCATAAACAGAATAGAAAAGTAAATTTATAATAATACTGATATTGGTAATCTTTTTAAAGCAAATTGATGTCTTAAGTATAATCATACAAATGTTAAAAATATAATGTTTGTTTCAGAAACTGAAATTTTATAACCCATAAAATTACAATTGATGTTTACTGTTAGATTAGTTTAAAATTTATGTGTATAATGGAAATGTTTGCTTATCTAAAACTAAAGTTTTCTAATTTGTAAAAGGTTTTGAATATGTTTCAAGTATGTAGTGAACTGTCCTGATGATGATCCTATGTTTTAAGAACCAAAAACTTATTTAGTCCAGATCAAACTATAAATCTGTATATGTGTAGTTCATGGTGTTTATTTTTTTATTGTTTGCTTTAAAATAATTATAGTTACATTTATTAATGGGCCGTCCTTCAACAGATGAGTGAATTGCCACAGTTCAGCAGCAAACTAGGATGGATCCTCTACCGCACTGAGAAGTACTTTGACAGCAGTGTAGAACTGAAAGTGGGCAAGACGGAGTGGAAGAGCCAGCAGTTGTATCACAACAGTCTGCAGGAGACGAACAAGAACTTAGAGTTGCTTTTGAGTCTGGCATCACCCACTAAGAATTTGGACTACAGATTAGAATTGCAGTACAAAGTGAGCCTCAAATATTTTTTGCTGTAAATACTATAAGTATTATAAATGTAAAAGTTTAGACGGAATTGGACCTTCCATTATGCAAAAAACTACTGTGTAAAATTGCATTCAAATTTTGCATGAACTCAGTTTAAACACTGGATTATTAATATATATGTTAAATATTCGTAGTTTACACAATTATCGCCTAATAGCACTTCACCATCATCAATGGCTATTAAGAATAAGGTTATGGGCTCTTGACTACAATGCTCCACCATACTACTAGTTTTAAATGAATATATAGCAAGCACTGAAATCTTTACTCATTCAATGATCTGTAAAGATCGTGAGAAGTACAATTTTGGTCTTCTCCATCGCCAGAGTCAGGGCGTGTTCACCCATCCAGGCAAGCACTCACAGCATGACTCAGTTCAGCCTTTGTGTTTCATTGAAAGTCCATGACCGGGGCAATGCTATCAGTGTACCACACGAGGAAGCTCATCCAGGCATTTTTACTCAAAGGATTACATTGTAGGCGACATTTCACGGGTTTGGTTTCAAGATCAAGCTCTGCGCAGCACCTGTCCTACTTCTACGAGTATATTTGAAATACACATGCCTTATGATCTTGACAAAGTAAAGATTTTTTATGAATTTCAACCACCCATAGGAGCTGAAATATGTTTGTCCCTAGAAGAAGTATATTCTGTTTTTCAAGTTCCCGCTGTCCTAGAGAGGTGAAATTTTACACACATATGTATTACATCCTCAAAAGACTACAGGTACCGGGAACACCTTAGCTATAAGTAGGTTACAGTGACAGAAAGTAGTACTTTTAAAAATTTAATTTCAGACAAACATATGTATATACCTTCTTGATCAGGACAACTAAGACAAATACTTTAATCTGTTTTCTCTTATCCTTAAACTACCTAAACATTGTACACTTGCCTGTTAGCTTCTATGACTGGCATGCAGAGATGAATTAGGTCCTGCTGCTGGACTAACGCATGGGCAATTTTATTCATATAATAAACCTTCAATTATTTTACACTGTTGGTACAGTTGAGGTGAAAGTAGTTAAAAAATAATTAATATATAAAATCAACAGAAAATGTTTACATTTAATTATAAATCAAACTTTGAAATCTAAAAGGTTACACTTTTCTTTTGTTTTTAATTTAAGATATTCAGGCTCCATTTATATTTACGCCTTAGTGACAGTAAAATTATATTTTAACATAAATTGGCATGAATAATCAACATCGTCAGAACTACAATTAAGTCCATGATGTTAGGTTGTTAGTCTGAATTGAATTACACTGTTACTTTTTAGCCACTAAAAACATTATATTACGCAGTGAAATATAAAATGTAATATTGTTTATAGTCCAGTGAATGTTTCACTCGTTTTATGAATTACTTAGAAACTGACAAAGTTTTTTGTAATTTTGATTTTTCCCAATATTTTATTGTACTCAAACATCAAACTAAATTATATGATTAATAAAGCCATGTCAACAAGACGAATCCCACTAATTGGAAAATAGTGAGCACATTATCTTTTAAAACTGTTTTGTATGTAGCGGAGTGTACATAATCCTAAATAATGGCGACTATTGATACTCCTACCATAAAAACTCAGACCAAAATCAAATATTTACAAAATAAGCATGTAACATAGATTAGTATGATAGGAATCATTGTGTAATATCTATGGCAGTCATGATTGAAGAAAATTAGGAAATACATAGTAATGTATAATGTCCGTAAAGTGTTCCTTTTTAAAGTAGTTGTAATTTATCACGGACTATTTCATAAAGTTACTCTAAGTAGGATACATGACATTTTTAATTATTGAGAGACAAATATCACAATGTTTTATTGTATACATTTTTATTAAGCTTCTTTAATTGTTCTAGACTACTGATGAAACCGTACACAGCCATGTGCTGGCTCAGTTGAATGAAATGAGCCGGTTTATCACTCGGTTAGACTATAAACACTACCACCCTCTTCGCAGTCTGGAGCTGGAGATAGCTACTCCCTGGGAACGGGCAGCATTGGAGGGCAGATTGGAGACTCCAGTATCCACGGACCCCTCAAGTCAGGTTTTCAATGGGAACGTCACTGTCAAGTGGGGTGAAATCGCAAATCCTCGGTATGTAATATGATTTTCCTCAGTAAAATAATTTGTCAATAATTTGTTTTGTAATGCAAAAGATGATAAATTGAAGTAGACATAAACAATCGATAAATTATGAACTAATGTATACGTTTTAGTGCATTGGTAATTTATGATTGGTTTTTGATCTCACACACAAATTTAATCTATTAATAACTTGATATCATTTCAGATTAGCTTTTTTACTAAAATGTCCAAGTTAAGTTTTAAATTCCTCTTAAGCTATTAGTTCCTAGATTTATTTTTGTGAAAACCATAAGTGTTTCTCAATTAATTTGTTTCAATATGTGTAACTAAGACAGCCTTAAAATAATTAATTAAAAGTTCAGTTGAAGTGTATAGGTTTTGTTTTAAAATAAAATTTATGACGATAATAGCCAAAAATACCAGGATATAGTAAAACTTGGTAGATTAAGAATTTTTCTAGAAATATGTCAAGTGTTTCCTGAAATAAATAAGAAATTTTACTAAAATTTCATTTAGGGGGGACTAACTTTTCAGGATATTCAAGTCAAGCTGGTCCTGTTATTTTATTTTAATTTTTTTTACTTTAATATGGGCAATTCTAATGTACTCAGAATAATTGACACAGTATGAAGTGTTACTGAGTAGGTGAAGGTTTGGCACACCAGAATAGTGTGTTAATTTGGTATTTGGGCATGGATGTAAAATCTAAGCAAAGAAATGAAGTGTTAAATGCAATTTTTATATTTTATGAGCATGCATAGTGTATGATCAGTGGTTGTACATAATCTGTCCTCAAATTACACAATATTTAGTTTTAATACTGCAATGAAACCTTTGCAATGAAGAATAAGTGGGACTCCCTATCAAAGGTATGAAATTTAGTTTTAGTTCCAAACTTTAAAGTGCATATAGTTTGGTGGACATCTTCAGAAATTTTACTCAGATACTTGAAACTGTGTTTGGACTAGGTTTGTGACGATGTTTATGAATCACACCCTGTAATTTAGTTTTATAATTAAGCCTACTTAAAACTTTTCACATTTCTTACTTTGAAAAACTGTTTATAAATTTATTATAAAATCTCGTGCTTGAAGACTAATTTGAGTACCCTGTAAAACCACATGTAGTATTTACCTAGATGAATAAATGTGAAAATGCCATTAACACAATTGTTGCAGGAAATGAGATGATGTATGACTGCAAAATGAGAACAAATTTTAAATGTGTTATTCAACGAAAAATTATATCTGGGTGACAAAATGTTGACTGCAGGTGTCCAGAAACTCTTGAAAATAGACAATAGACAATAATCTTTATTTGCATTTTCCTGGAGAACAGTACAATACGTTAACACGTTCACGCCGCAGTGGGTCAATGTCGACCCACTGCGAGTATTTTTATGTTACGTGATGGGTCAGTTTTGACACACACCACACTTTACTCTGGCGCGAAGTGGGTCTAATGTGACCCACGATTATGTTTAGTTCCATAGCAACCAAAATCTGTGCGGTTATATTTTAAGCAACATAATATTGTTGAACAGCATTTATGGAAGGTTTTTAGATATAGTGGGTCAAATTTAACCCACTAACGGTTATTTTGAGGGCAAAATATACAAACATTTTTTACAATTACATTGGATTTTATTTTACAATATTTATAAGAAAATTGCCTTTAAAGGTCGTCATTATTACAATGAAATATCAGAATAAATTCGATAAAATTAATGAACAATGCTTTGAGAGCTAAGATAAACACAGGACGAAGTCAAACAAATTTGTTAATGTTTCTTATTGAAGCAGGCCAAACACATAGCAGGAGTGTTAGTGCAGCCATTGCAGTACGTCTTTACACTTTTTGTATTATTTCTTGCTTTCTTCACCCCATCATCACCTGCCATTTTTTCTAGCATGGAAGGCACCTTTTTCTTGACGATCCCGCTGCTAGTGTCAATAGTACATGCTGAGTGGTCTTAGATGTACCAAGAGGGGATGGTGTTGTTGCTTGAAGAGTTTGTTGGTTCTCCAAGAGTTTCTTGATAATACATTCTTGGAACTTAAGCATTGTATACTTGTCCCGGTTTTGCCGATCAGCATTAAAGATGCATTAACTACACATGTACCTAAAAGAAGTTCAAGTGCTACCTTTTTGAACCATTTACAGATTTACATAGAGGAGTATAATAAGATGACATCTGATCGGAGATGTCCACTCCTTTCTTTACATTGTTGTATGCTAATATGCTTGTAGGTTTTAGGATCTCTTCTTTTTTTCTGTTACATTTTTCTGATGGCACAAGACTATTGCTGTCCTGAGGACGAGTTGATATCATAAGGACCTTCCTTTTTTCAACCCATTTTATAACCTCAACCACCTGTTCATTTTGCTGACCATAAACTTCCCCCTTTTTCAATTTCTTTTCTGAGACTTTTTTGGGGTTTCCTCGCCTGTCTCTTCGAAGAGTGCTACATACATACGTTCGTCTGTCAAGTAAACACTCCGTAAGTGGCACACTATTATAAAAATTATCCATAAATGATGTGCGACCTTGATCCAAAAGATCATGTATTAGTTGTAGTACAACTTTCTGGGCATGGCTGACACTTCTTGTAAGATCTTCCTTACCTGCATACACTTTTACTTTGAACGTATACCCATCTGCGTAACACAGTTTGTACAGTTTGACCCCATACTTGTGGGTTTTTTGGGGGTTATATTGACGAGACAGTAGCCTACCACGCCATGGCACCACTGTTTCATTAACAACAATGTCTTTCTCAGGTACGTACACTTCCTTAAATCTTTTATTTATCATTTCAACTAGTTTTTTTTATTTTTGATAAACGAGGCTCATCTGCGTAGATCATCTCATTGTTTTCAAAGTGGAGACACTTGATTAGCATCTCAAAACGGTCCCTAGTCATATGTTTTTTAATAACATCATTTTTATACATGGGGTTGTTTGACCAATATAAAAACAACCCCACTAACATATGCATTAAACTACAATGCAGATTTGTTTTTGTAGTTTATTTGTGCATAATTTCATTCACAATGGACTCAAGTGATATCGAAGAAGCTTTAGGTGATGACAGTTTGTCTGAATTGAGTGATTTCGTGTTCTCTGGTAGTGAATACCTACCTTCCAGTGACAACAATAGTGATGATAGTGGTGATGCACTTTCAGACATTAATGATAATGAACAGTTTGAAAGTGTTGCTGACGGTGATGCAATAAGTGACTTGACACTAGTTAATCACAGTGTTGAAAATGAGTCCGATCCTATTATAATTGTTATTCTGGGACAAATAGAAATTGCTCCATTGTCTTCAACTCAACAGCCTCAACGCACACAAGCCGAAGTAGGTAGGCCTATTGATAACTGGGGGGACATCAAAGTCAGTAATGATGAATTCCCATTCACTGGACTTGCCAACCTGCAGATTAACTTGACAAAACAGATCCAATGTCCGTTTTCAGTCAATTTTTAACTGACGAAATTATAGATCACATTGTAAAGGAAACCAACCGTTATGCTCATCAGCATTTGTCTTCAGTCCAATTGAAACGCAGGTCTATGATGCAGCAGTGGATAGACTGCAGTACAGAAGAAATAAAAACTCTCTTTGGGATATTTATGATTATGGGTATGTGCCCATTACCCAAGATGAGGAACCTAACTACAAGTCACCTTGTTTGAGTGACTTGTTTACGAGTTCTAAAAGGGGGCAGGTTAGTTCATTTTTACATGTTTTTACTAGTTTTCCTGATATTTCATCAATTCCAGATGATGTTTGTGGTTTTAAAAGGCCTATAGCTGTTTTTATTTCAGCTTCCGTAGTTTCTTGACAGAGCAGCTCTTGATATGTTAGTCGAGGTATTAGTATGGTATTGTTTATAATAGTCCTGATATTATTGGTCTCTAAAGTTTTTTCTGCTATAGTAGCAAAAAAATATTATTGAAGTGGTTGGCTGTTTCTTGGGCACCTTCTAATTTTTCCTCTTCTACTTGGAGCTTCCATTGATTATTGGCCCTGGGTTTTTCTTTCCTTTCATTATTTATGATGTTCTATAACGTCTTTGACTCTCTGTCTGAGTCCATGGATTAGGTCTAAGGTTTTTTATCTACACATCTTTAATTCTGTGGTCATAATCATTTTTCTTTGCTGCAGTTTCTGCTTTATCTTCTGGCTATCCATAGCATAGTTCTTTTTCAAGAGCTTGTACATACAGATTCTTAAGTTGGGTGCATTCATCACCCCAGTATGGCTTCCCTCTGCTTTGTTTTTTCTTGGATAGTTTTAGGGTGCAGGTATCATTGTGCATTGTTTGGACAATTTTATGAAAATTATTATAGGCTTCATATAGGGCATTTATATGAAAACTTCAAACTCATATTAAAAGACTTATAGCCCAAGTATCAAAATTCTGTAAATGGGAGTGTATGCTACTAATTGGGGGAACAAAAATATTTTCAAAATGGAGGTGCTCACCCCCATGCCCCCCCCCCGTACCCAAAGCTAAAATTTTGAAATGGCAACTAATATCTCGTGACACCTTCAAGTGAAACTCATTAAAAATGCAGTATTTTGTAAAAAAAATTTTAATCGGCCAACTTGTTTTTTTTTCAGCATTTCAATTAGTACAATTAGTACACTCCCATTTACAGAATTTTGATACTTGGGCTATAAGTCTTTTAATACAAGTTTGAAGTTTCAAATGAACACCCTGTTTTTTTCTGTTTTGAAGAAACTTTCCCATAGTCTTTATTTGAGAGTGATAAACCTTTTGAGAGTGAAAATTCTTTTACTTTATTTTGATTTATCTGCTTTCAGGTTTAGTGTGACTATTTGTTCTGTGTGGTCTGATGGGTCTGTTAGTACAACAGTTTTTTGTATTTGTTGGGCATTGATGTTGCTACATATCCAGTCTGTTGATCTTTTGGATGTCAGTGATTTGGGATGGGGGTAGTTTTAGTCTAATCAGGTCAAGAGATCTTAGGAGTTCCTCTAGCTTAGTATTGGCATTATCACCTTGAAGATCATGTTTATGTCTCTTATAATGATGGTTGGTTTCATACTACTTAGTGCATCATACAGTTGGTCATGTAAGGTACCTATTACTTGCTCTAGGTTTGCACCTGGAGGTCTGTAAATAACCATTACTTGAGTTGTAGTCTTCTTGATTTTTATTTCAAACAGATCAGTTTCGCATATCAGCTTAGTTTCATCTCCACTTGCTTTCAAAAAAATGTATATGTCCTTTCATATCCTTTTTGGTATGCCCAACAATACCTCCTTTTCTGTGGATCATTTGCACAAAATTTCCTGCCAGTGAATAGCTTTCTATTCGTGTGTTATCCAGCATTTCTTGTGTTAAGCCATGCTCAGAGATTATGATTAAGTCTGATTGTGTCTCACTAAAAAGTGTACTAGTTTGTTGGTCTTTTTTCGAGTCAGTTGATATCTGGATGAGAAATAGTGAGTTTTTATTCTTGGGCTCTGCTCTGCTAGCCTTGAGTTTCTTCTGTTTTCTTGTCTCTTAACTTTCTTCAGGATTGAGTTTCAGAAAGTTGTTGATTTGTGTTTGTGTATTCCCTAAGACGCTGTTGATTAAAACATTTGTTCCTTTAATAATTTTAGGGGTTTTCTGGGTTTACATCATTTTCCACAGCAGATTTATTAGAGGGAGGTTTACTTTTGCATTTGTATTTACATAGTACCTAACAAGTTTAACAGGCCCAGGAGAGTTGATATGTTGGATCCACTTGTTAATAGTGTATTTAAAGCAGAGGTGTTATACAAAAATAATTTTGTATATCACTCCCACAGGACAGTGGGGAGTGGAGCTGTAAATGTGTTCAGGTTTGGTGGTAGTTTGTATCTCCATAACATCTTTGGCTTGTCTGCCTTGATTTTGACGTTGCATATCCTAGTTTGCTCAGCTCTTGTTTTTCTGATTGCGTACAAGGCAAGTGTGTCTACTTTTATCAACGATTTTTATTGAGGTTGTTTAGGGAGTCAAATGGAGTAGTCTTAAGGTTGTTTTCTGTTTTGTTTGTTGTCTGCATTCCTTGTAGGTAATATGTAGATATAATGGCTGTGGTGCTCTTTGTACATATGTAACAACACTTCTTGTGTTGTTTCAGCTAATTCTGTAATTTTGTGGAAGTTCATTTCCGGGTCTTCCAATCTGTTTATGTAGGGAATCTGGTTTCTGTCACCAATAAGCATGATTCCAGGAGAAATTTTCTGTAAATAGAATTTTTCCTGCATGAATCATTAGTGTCCCATCCGTTTTTAACATTTGCAGCTGTGTCCTTGTTAAATATGGTTAGATGAATTTATGAAAAATGAGAGAACTGTTATGAAAGTGTCCTTGAGTGTGTTCATGTCCTGCTCTGGATTGAGTTATCTGAATCATAGCCTGAAATCTTGGGTGGACTCATATGATGGAAATAGAATAAGATCTCCAGGTTGATAATTATTCGGTATAAAGGTGAATTTACCTCAGCTAGGCACTCTTTGAATGAGTTGGATATTTTGTTCAGTTTCTTAGACTGTGTCCACGTTTTTAATACTGTTTTAGAGTATTGTCATTGAGTATTTGGGTGTTGTATGAGGCTTGAAGAAGTTCATTGAGATAAATGTTATTTGGAGCTGCTATGTATTTGCTATGTTTATCTTTTATAAGTTGCAGAAGATGCCCACCATCGAATCTGAAATTATAGCTTTCTTTTGTTTCTTTATTTTTCCACACTCTCCCTGTCTTGAGGTTTATTATTTCATTCTTTCTTTTATAGAAGTTTTATATGTCAAGACTATCTTCAAAGATATAGCTTATGTCATGTTCTCTGTATACTTTAATGAGGTCTTGCAGGATTTTCTTTCTTTTACTCTCCACAGTTCCTTCCGCTCTTCTATTGCTGCCAGCCAGCATGTTTGCTATATTGTTCATTGCCTTTGGGCATGGCGGTTCATAGGTATCAGGATGAGGTAGTGATCCTGGTATTGTTCTCCATGTACAGGATATTCTCTGTTTGAGGACGTAATTCGATTCGCCTTTGAAACTTTCAACTCACAGCGTCCAATATGTCATCAATTTGCTTTTTTTCTATATTTTTGTCTTCCGTGTACATTTGGAAAGCAGATAAGCATTGCATAAGTACTGTAATTAGGTGTAACAGTTCTCTTACACTTGATTGGGTTAGTCTAATGGTGTTGAGTTGTGTTTCTAGTTTCATGAAGAAGATTGCAGAAAACTTGATAAAGTCATTAGCAAATTCTAGGAATCTGTATATTTTCTTTTTCCAGTTTTTTGTAAAGATAAGGAAAATATTGTAATGCATGTGGTGCCCTTTGTACATGGCAAAATTGTTGAAGGATATGTCTTTGTCAAGGAATCTCTAGTTAAGATCTGATATTGTGTGTTTTTGTAGACGTGGATGCTTTAACAAGTTGAGGTATTCAGTATCAAAAACTGTGATACTACATGCTAGAGTCGTGTCTTGGTCAACCATGTATTGTGTAGTTAAGACGTCTCTTCTGGGGGAAGCAAACATTTTTAGATTTTGGAGACTGGATCTATCCTGGTTTTGTACATAGGAGATAAGGCCTGTATTCATGTTTAGAAATGTTCTCCTTAGATGCTTGGCAGTTGGTGACTTTCAGTCTGGGGATTCCGAGCCATCATCATCACTCAGTGAAGTTCTGGCTCATGGGGGTTTCTTCTCAGGTTTACAATACTTGTAGTCAGTTTTTGTGTCGGAATTAGGCTGCCTCTCCCACTCCTCCCTAGTTGTGCGGTGGTTGTCAGAAACTGATGCAACGCAAGTGACAGTGTTGATGGTGCTTGTTATAGCCTTTTTTATGTTTTGTTACAGAAATAGTCTGTGTTTTAGTAAGGTTCTGAAAGTTGAGCTTGGTATTTTACAGCCTGTTGACTAAAACGATTTTTCTTCTTCCCAGATGTCTTTTTTTGTCCTGATACTTTGCTGTTTCTTCAGTGCATGCTTATATCTTCCAGGAGATTATGTTTCAGTTCCAAGACATTTTCTGTTTGGCACCTAGTGTCCAGTTGTGTCTGTAAAGACTTGATGCCAAGCTCCATCTTTATAGCCTTAGCTTCTAACAGTACTAGTTCTGTTAGGAGAAAGGGGCTTCGACTACCATTTATGCCTCTGTATTGGTGTGTTTGGATGGAGATTTATGTGATACAGAGATTTTCGTCTTATTATTGGATTCCATGCTATGTGCTGCATTCCTCATATCATTTGTTTCACGTTCAAGGATTTTTATCTTGTTTTCATATTTTTAAAATTAGTTCCTCTTTTTCTCTGTCTGATTCCTCAAAGAGTTTTTCCAGAGTTTTTCATTGCTGTTTTTTCTGTTTTAGCTGCTTTTCTAAGTTATTTATTATTTCTCTGTGTTTGTTTTTCCTAACTAACAGAGTTTCGATTTCACTTTGCAGGTTTTTCAGTTTTTCTTCATACAATAGCTCATTTTCTCTCTTTATTTCAGTGATTTGAGAATAAAGGTTGACATAGTTGAGAGTTATAGCCTGCAGTTTCTTTTCCAATTCTTTATTTTTTAGTTGTAGAGGATCACCGGCTTCAGTGGCTAGGGTGAGAGATGACTGTAAATTACTTTCATCTCTATTTAAATTTAAAATTTTATATCAATATTTTCTATTTGGAGGTCTGAGTGGTGGGTTTTTGGTGAGGGGTGCTCATCAGGTAAATTGTTGGTTGTGGAAATGTTGTCTCTGTAGAAAATTTTACATTATATAGGACATTGTTAATTCTTTTATTTCTATAGTTGTAGGTTGTGAGTTAGCCTTGGGTTTGGGCAGTCAATATAAGAACATAGATCACATTCTTTTAAAATAGATGTATTTTCATCCCCAAATAGAGCAACATTGTATTTTATTGGTTTTCCATTTCCATAAGTTCTTTAATTGTTGCTAATAAGAAAGGATAAACTTTAATTTTAGAAAAACTATTATTACCTATTTTAAACACATTATTATATGGTATTAATAAAAAGAGAGAGTATGATTACAATGGCCTATGGCTGACAGTTTTCAATTAATTGCAATCAATACACAATTATTGTTCCTTCAATTCAGTAAAGAGCAATAGCAGTCCTGATGTTTATGGTATTACTGTGTCTCCAAAATTGCAGGCACTGAGAGCTATGAGGATTGAACTACATAAACACATAGATTAGAACTGTATTTTTTTTAAAAGGTGTCCTGATTTTTCTGTTATCTGTTAATAGAGAATTGTTTAGACTGCACAGACCAAAAAATTTTAAAAATTTGGATAAAAGTATTGATCTGTGATTTTAAAGTTTTGCAGGCTACTCAGGTCAAACAAAGCATGAGAATCATCAATGAAAATAATAGTTGTCAAGATTGTTAAGATGGTAAATGTATTTTATATCAAAGTAATTATATAATTATGTCAGCTTTCTAGATATGTCAGTGGATAAATTCAAACTTAAATTGTATTGCCAGAACATCTTTACGATGTATAGCAGTGTCAGAAACAAATTCAGCATGAACTATCATCTATGATGTACATTGCCTAGGCTTAGTAACAAGTGTCTATCCAATTACAGCATAATAATCACTGATGTCATATGGGCTGATATTAATCAATAGCTTTTTTTATCATATCAATAGCAATACACTTTTCTTGAAACAATTAATTTCAAGAGATTTAAGATGAGAAGGAAGAGAGTTGTAAAGTTTAATGCCTGTTTCAGCAAAACAATTTAAAGTGGTTTTAAGACTACATTGAGATATTCTAAAGAATTTGAGTTTCTAGTCATATGGTTAGTATATGGTTCTATTTGTAGGTATGGCATGTAAATTTCTTTTTATATACAATAGGCAATCTAAAATATACAGTGCAGGTACTTTAAGAATACCACACCTTTTAAATAAAGGTTTACAGTGAGTCCTTATGTTTACATTAGCTATAATCTTAATAGCACGTTTTTGTAAAATTAATTTTTTTTTGTTACAATCATTGCCCCAATACAATAATTCCATAAGACAAGAAACTTTGAAGGTAGGCATAGTAGACAGTAATGAGAAGTATGAGAGTGTATGACAATTAATATAAAAATACCCTTAGACACTTTATTGCATAAAATTTCAACATGCCTATCCCATTTGATGTTACTTTGAAGAATAACTCCTTGTTACTCCTCCTCTGTTACTTGAAGAATTTAACATAGTCAACGTTCTGTTGTCTAGTCGGTTTTAAACAAAATTCTAGAGTCTGGGTTTTATCTGTATTAAGACAGAGTGAAATGTCAGCTGACCAGTCCTCGATAGTGTCACTAATATTAGAAAGAACATCTTTAGCAAATAAAATATTATTACATTTAACTTGTACAGCCAGGTCATCAGCAAACATATAAGAGCTTGCATTGTTAGTAGTAATACAACCAGGTAAATCATTTATGTAAATAATAAAAAATACTGGGCCCAGAAGTGATCCCTGTGGGACACCAGTTCTTACATTTAAGTATTGTGAAAAATGGCCTTCATAATAAGAGTAAAATTGGTTTTTACCCAGGGTGTGCCTGGCCCTTTGTAAATTAATCTCCTTTTAGCACTGGTAAGACTGTATGAGTAATTATATAGTATGAACATTGAGCAACGTCGGTACTGAGGCAACTGTGGGGCATTACTCTCAGACTGAGGTACACATGGTGACCGTTGGTGTTTTCTAGAGTTGGGTGTGAATTGTCACTACAATTGCTTACGAGTTTGAACATCAGTGTGACAACACTAAACTTCTAGTTGTTGATTATGTGTAATGTTATAATGAGAATCTTGATAGTGTCAACTTTTAAAGAGAAATATTACATGATTTTTCCTTAATATTGGTTAAAAACAGTCTTGGTAATGTTAATATTGTGAACAAAAGAGAAGAAAGACTTGATATTAATAATAGTGCTTTCATGTTGTCAATTTAGTTTTTACATCTTTTGCTTCATAAACTAATATTTTGAAAAAATTTTAAAAGTGACTGGACTTGAGTTTAATCTGGTAAGTTTTGCATCAAAGTATAGTAATAATTTTGAACAATCACCACATTATAATACACCTTTTTCTGGAGTCACTTCACTAAGATTGTAGTTAGTCAGCCATGTTTTATGCATGATCATGTACTAAGTCCTTGTGGACTTGAATTGATTACATCAATTTTGCGGATGGAATAGCAGCTCACCTGGCACTGGTCCTCATCCGCTCTGTGCTCTAAACTTTCCTGGTTTTTCAGCTCCATCCCCACTGGCACCCACAAATCAGTTTGTTTTTTATATTTTTAAAATATTTACTTATGTCAGTTCACAATCCTTCTCCACCTCCCACCTATCCCACAAAAAATATTAATTCCCACACATTATTCAAAACTTTATCTTTAGAACTGTCTGAACTTGAATTGTATTCTTATCCGTCAGAAAACAAGTGTTCAATGAGTTCAATATCCTCCTCCAATGGACTGCAGTTACTTATACAAAGTCATAATACAATAAATACAACAACAGAGAAAACAAACCAAGATGGCGATCCAAGAACGGTTTGCGCAAAAAGAAAGTGAAACCAGCACTGTATGTGGTAAGCAGCACAGTTTTTCCCACCCGTTACTGATCTTACACTGAGGCACTGAGTTTGGGTGGAGCAGGGGGCAGTTTATCAGCCCGTCACATGGCGCGGCAGTACTGCAAAAGCAGCCTTCTGCAGCGAATGTGTTAAAGGTAAAAATAGTAATGGTTTAAAATAATACTACAAATAGAATTTATTTTAAACATTATACCTACAGTATTTTTTCCTGTAAGAATCAGGAAAAAATAATGGGATGTAAAATAGTTTACTCATTATTTTTATAGTAGGATTTTTCTTGATTTACATTTTCAATCAGGACGTAGATATACAATTTAGTTTATTGCATTCTGAATCAGTACTTTTTGGGTAGTATTGTTTGTTGCTATTCAGATATCATCTGTGGACAGATGATTTATATTTTATATTCTGCAACAAATGGTACAACTGTAGAATTTGGTAATACAATTGAGTGATAAGACTGGCATGGTCTCAGATGGCTGATGGCGAGCGGACTGTACGAAACGGCAGAGACGGCCTTGAGCACCCGACATACAGTGAAAGGAAGTCTGGAGAGTGAAGGGTGGGACCAGCCCATCCAGATGGAGGGCATTTGGGCAGCCAGGTCCGGAGAGGGGATGATACTGAGTGACAGTGAAATGTCAGTCACTATCAACCAGGAGACTTACAAACTGAGCATGGCATATATCAAGGATCTACCAGAAGGGTGAGTCAATAACTTAGAATAATCTAAACTTTACCCTAGACACCAGAATTTTTGTATTCCTTTTTTTCCTGTGCATAAATCTATTTTGGCTTATTTTCAATATAAAACAACAGTTTAGCATGCAGTTAGTAGGATATAGGTAAAAGGTGTAGGATGTATCTTTTACTTTTAAGATAAAGCCATTTTCCCGAGCCTCTGTTATTATCTTTAACACAGCATCGTTTTCATGCAATTCATTTGTGTTATCAGTTGGTCTCTAAAAGATTAAATGTTTGCTTATGTTACGGCCATTCTTGTAAAGCATAAAATAACAATAGAAATAATGCTCTCAGACGGATGTCAAACTTACAATTTTAGCATTTAACATATTCTCTGGAGGGAGGGTTTGCTTCCGTACACCAGCTTGACTGGAAGATACAGAAAACGTTTAGTGGTAATCCCCCCATTAAGTCATCCTAGATACGCCTATTGCTGTATTGATTAGTAAATATTTGTTTTACTATTTATATTATAGCTTAAAATTTGTTGCTGCATTAGCATTTTCAGGGTCTGGCTTTCTCTACAAAATTTTTGCATTATCTTCCATAGGCTAAATAAACATAAAATTATAGTGTGGTTTATACAGTTTTTAGCAATAAAACAATTTGCCTTTTGAAAACACAATTAATTTATTGGTTCCATTAGCAAACTTAGAATAAGTAGAGCTGTGCACATTTTAAATGTAATAATTTATTCCAGAAAACATGATTTGAAGGTGTTCTTGGAACTCCCAAAAAATACATATCGCAGCAATATTGTCCTGATCAATAAAGAAGGACTCAAAAATATCATAGTTCGTCTGGACCTAGAAAAGACCATTTATTTTTCATCCCAGGTATGTGAAATGTTGTTATAATGATAATATTCTACTAGTGTGTTTTATATTTTATGTTTTTTTAAATATATAATTTGAATGCCTTAATATTATTCTTTATTGGTAATGGAAATTGGAAAATGCAACAAATAAAGTTTTTAGGGCTTCATTTCCTTTTTAAAATCCAATTCTAGGTTTATTACTGTATATTACTGAATACTAAATGCTGTTCTGAAACACATTAAATTAAACCACTTGTGAGTTTTTGTATTCTTTATGTACAGTATGGGGCCTATAGATAACTTATACAATTCCAAAAACTTTTTCCATATTTTCACAAACACATTATATGAACTATTTTACTAATTATTCCTATGTTGAATCCTACTTCAAAGTGGCCTTCAGTTACTGCATTCAAGACTGTTAAATATCAATTATTGTTGTTTTAGACTATTGTTTCTTTCGAATATTCCTATGTAGTTAAAAGTGGTAATATACATTTAGATGTATTTTACAAACATTATTTACGTGAGCGAATTATCAGCCAGGTTATAAAATAAATTTTAAAGCAAAGTTATTTGTTAACTAATACGAAATAACTAAATAATTAATAGCTTGTATTAGTGAAAGATTTAAATTGAAAGTGGGACAGATTGATGCTCAATTATAGAGGTGGTAATATTTCAGAACTTTGTCATTGTTGTATGTTCGAAAAATAACACATAACAAAATTGTAAACCTTCAGATTTTCCATTGTTGTTAACAAACTTTAAAACAAGTATAGTGGTAACTTTTTGCAACTGGAACAATAGACAATTGGAAATAGACAAATTCTTTATTTACAAATAATCAAGAAATGCAATGGCGTCAAATATTACATGGTTAGTTTTTATTGAGAGTATTACTCTTCTCTTTTCCAGTTCAGGAACTCATCCATGGTATAGAATGGACGGCTAGAGAGACATTTGGTCAGTGCTGTCTTCAGTCTCTGTCCTTGTAGCATTTTTATATCCTCAGGAAGGTGGTTGAAGATTTTTCTGTCCATGTAGGATGGTTTCCTTTCAAATAGTACCGTGTAATGTAATGGCAGGTGAAAATTTGAAGCATTGTGGGTGTTGTAGGTATGGAAGTCATGCTCTTTGTCAATATGGACTATGACTTATCTTATGTATGATGTATGACTTAATAATCGTTATGATTCCCTGGTGAGAGAAGGCATCTCTGCAGCTTTCCCTTGGGCCCAGGCCAGACATGATCCTGACTGCTCTTTTCTGTAGTAACAGTATTCTATTTAAGTTTCTTGCATTTGTACCTCCCCAAACTGCAAGGCTGTATCTTAAGTGTGACTTGAATAACAAACAACAGACAATTTTTGTAGTTGCTTGATCACTGGCATGCTTTACTCTTTTTAAAACATATAGGCATGAATTCAGCTTTTTGGAGAGTATGTCAATGTGATTGTTCTATGATAAATTACTATCAATAATCATTCAGAGGAATTTTGTCTCACTTTCCATTGATACGTCAGGCAGTCCTAGAACTTCTTCTGGTCTCCTTCCAAAAGCTAATGGTTTTGTTCTTTCAGTTCAGGATCCATTAGTCTGATCCACTACTACTAAATCGTTTTCGTATTAGTATTGATAGGCCATGTTTAATGCGGTATAGGTTTTAATGGCTAAGTTATTTGGTGAGGATTTGGACACTAGAAGTGTTGTGTCATCGGCATACATCACTGGAGCACAGTACATGTCTAAGTATTGCGACATGTCATTTGTCATGAGAATAAACAGAACCGGTCCCAACACTGAGCCCTGAGGTATGCCTCTTTTAACAGGCAGAGGCTCTATGTTATTGTTTGTGAGAACCTTTTTTGTGTATATTGAATATCTACTGTCTGGCTTCTTCCCTATAGATAACTCTTAACCCATTCTTTGGCATGTCCTTTAACTCCAAATTTTTCAAGTTTGTAAAGGATCAGGTCATGCCATAGGCAGTCAAAAGCTTTGCTGAAACCGATGTTGTAGACCTTCCTTTAATAAAACCATGTTAATTATCTGTTAGAAGGTTGTGTAGTTCACAGTGATCCATTAGTCTTTTCAAAACTACTTTTTCAATGACTTTGGAGCAGGTTGGGATCAGAGATATGGGCCTATAGTTAGTAGCCTCTGTGTGGTTTCCACTTTTAAGCTTTGGATATACCTTACTATGTTTGAGGGCTGATGGAAAGTGTCCTTGAGCAAGGGATAAATTTGTAATCTTTTACCAGAGGAAGATCAATGCTTTACTGCAGTGTTTTAACATTTTTGCTGAGATTTCATCAAACCCTGCTGATATTTTAGGTTTAAGACTTTTAATTATAGCCTCAATTCCATATATCACCATATATATATACACTTCAGGTGCAAGAAAACAATAGCCTTATTAGACTGATATTGTTATATCATTTGTTTTTGTTGGCAGTTGGAAATGTGGATGGCATTTGACATGCAACTGTTCTGGAACTATCTGGAAGACCGAAGTCAGTCAGTGCTGGTGCAGTACAGGAACAACATCAAGTCCGAGACAGCAGTGTTATCCATGCCTGGACACTACGCTTCACTCACTGTAGACAAGTTAGGACCTGGGTATGTTGCTATGATGTATTTTTAGTAAGTGGTACAAATTGACAAATAATGTACATGTTGAAAGTTTTGTTGATTTATTTCAGTTAAATTTCAAGAGAAGTCCAGTAGTAACATTGTTGTAAAACATACTAAAGTTGTACTAAAAGTAGTTAGTTTGTGAAAGTTGAACATAGGACTGATTGTGGAACAAGGCAGCAACAAACAATATGACTGGTTACTAAGAAAAGTCAAAGCGATTAGGAAAATATATTTTTGTCTAGAATCAGGGCTGAACATATGTAGAATTGTTATCACTTTATGATGATCATCTTTGTTACAGATTCTCGTCGATGAATATCACAGCAATTTGGGGTGAAAATGAGGGCTCAGCAAATAATGCCATACTCCTGACAACCTATTGGCTGTTAGACATGGCACCTCTGTATGAAGGAGTGTGGCTACCCACAGTACACACCAGCGTACATCTTCAGACTCCTTTCGTGGGGTTCGAACACCAAAGCTTTGAGCTCAACATAAACGGTACTGCCCAGTGGCCACTGGGGAATAATTTTGATCATGGTGTCACTAGGGTTGTCGATGTGAGTAGATAAATTTATTTACTATTATATCAAGATTATATCCAAGAAATTATAGGGCAATGTGGTACAGTTTTTCTAAAAGTTAGAGACATTTGAGGACCAGCTACATTTTATAAATGTTTCTCTTATCAATTTTTCTTAGTGTTACCTAGCTACTAATTTTTTTACTATAACACATCAGAATAATAATAAGATGATACTGAATTAAGAACCCTCAATTCATTTTTATCTTAATTTACATAATAATTTTAAATTGAAAATTTATATAAAATATCTTTTTTAAATCAAGTGTGTCAATCCTTATTTAGGGTATACCTTTTGATGATGTTGTTTGTTTTGTTTAATTTTTAAAGAAAATATCATTCTACCACAAAATTAATGTTTTGTTGATTCTACCAGTTTTTAACAGAACAAATTTAGACTATTCCAGATTATTTATTGGCAGATTAGTTATGTTGTGGTTTATACATGATGAAAGTTTCCCAGTGACTGAGCAGTCAGTGTGATTTCTTCACAGATACTGCCACAAGAAGGTTAGGAGAGGCTGTGCAGCTCTCCCAGATACACAGGCTAGGCTAGGCATCTATTATATAAAACATCTTCTGCTGATAGAATATCAAGAAGTTTATTTACATTAGTCCATGTCTGACCCTTCTACAGCATTACAATTTTCCTCTTGCTTCACACTTGACAAACTTATTTGGTATCTCTCCTTCTTAGGGGTTCATAAAAGTGTGCTCATTAAAATCACATAACAAAGATTATAATTACAATCAAACTCAGCTACTAGTTTTAAAAATTACAGAAATCAACTATACACAAAATACCAATTAAAACTAGAAAGTCAACATAATGAAAACTTAATAACCAGTAGGTAAAAAATAAAATAATATTCTGGGTTTCAAAAGTGTGAGAGGAGGCATATTGAGGAACGCTGCGTGCCTGCATCGGATATACTGCAAGACGATATAACCCCATCAGTAAAACTTAATGGAGGGTGAGAAATAGGTAAAAAGAGACTTGTGTAGTATTCAAGGTCTTGAAGTGTAGATCACATTACTCTTTGATATGAGTATGAAATATGAAGTGCTTTGATGTAAACTGTATGATGACACCTTTTGAATTTTAATTATCTTGGATGACCAAGACTCGACCATATACAACTTTTAATAATGACTTTTCTAATATTGTTTTGTTATAAGTACCAATTATAATTTATGGTATAAAAGAATATTAATATTGACTACCAAAGACGGAAATCCATCTTTACAAATTTTCATCTTAATAATTAGATCCTTATATCATTTATCACATGCCAAATAAGTATCAGATGGATCTAAAGTTTAGCAATACTTTTGAATTTTGTGTCTATTATTGATTACTATTTTTTTAAATTTACTTCAGGAATAAGCTATTGAACATTCAAATTATACAGTTATAGTTTAAGTTAATCTGTCTTTGTTAACACTATTTACTTTATTTTCCAGGTTTCAACAAAGTGGCAGGACCAGTTCATCAGCTTCCATTCCAAACAAGTTACTAACATTTTTAAGTTTCTTAACAATGGGAACGTATATGCATCTTCAACATTTACTGCAGATATTTCATCTTCTTTGGACATTGTGAAAATACTGAATTTTAGGATTGAACTTCAAAACCAGAAAGACTCCATAGCCAACACAATAGAAAAAAGCTGTGCCATCGAAGCAGCATATAATCACTGGGCTGTATTAACATTTAATTCCACGTACACTCCTGAAAACCTTTTGATTTCTACAGGTTTACTAAACAAAACTGACAGTGAAGTTATTTTATCAGGAAAGATGACCCTTGTAGAAAATGGTATTCTTCTCCAAGCAAATCTGCCTTTAAATGAAAAGATTTATTTTACATGTGAGTACAACTGGCCAATTAGTTTTATGGCAAGTTTGACTACACCATACAAAGGATATGAAGAATCAGCAGTTCTATATAACATACAAATTGATGACGAAATAGTGGATACAAAAGTGTTTGCAAAAATAGATAAAGACTTCTTATTGTTTGCAATAAATTTAGAAAAATCTGAATCAGGCTATAAAGGTGACTTGAACCTAACATCATCATCATACTTACCCGATGTGGCTGTAGAGTTAGAACATGAACTTCGTAAAAACCAACAGGAATATTATATTAAAGAGTTTGGCTCTGTAACTTTGACTAAAAATGGCAAAGTAATGAAGTCTGGACGCGCTCTTTTATCATTTTCTGATGAACTGACCTCTTTGTCTTCACGAAGCAAGAGTCTTCAAACTGTGATTGAACTTCCAGGTCATTACTCATGCTCAAACTATACTTACAAGTCTCAAATAAAGTTGAGTGGAGTGGTGGACAACCATTACTTTATACATTCTTGGAATGAGGATAAAATAGAAGCTTCACTTTCTTATGAGGGTATTTCTGTTATTACTGGATTATTGAAAAGAAATGATGATAAAAAATTTGAATTGTTCTTCATGAATCCAGGCAACGGAAACTACAGAACTGATATAGTGTTGCCTGGTGGGTATTTTGTAAAACACCTTATATTCTTTACAGACTATATAACCTGGCAACACTTCTTGGTTGTTTCAACACCATATCATAGAGTAATAGTAAAGAACTCACAGTCTGCAAATGCAGAAATGACAGATTTTCTGCACAAATCTACCATCTCACTGGATAAAGAAGTTGCTTATCTTGATGTGGCTGTTAACTTAGACAGTGACAGTCGTAAAGTAAAAAGTATTTTATTTTCTACCACTACACCATGGACACATCCTACAATAGTAAGGTATGATCTGCTGATTGATACAGGTGCTACTTCAAAACACCAGATACAACTGAAATACATAGAAGATCAAGAAATAAAGGTTGAGTTTGACATAACTTCAACAGAACTTCAATACTCTACTACCTTTAATGTTCACTCTCCGTATTGCGACCAACTTGGTGGAACACTGCATTTTGAAGTTGATGAAAGGAACTCTAGAGCTAATGCAGTTTTGTGGAAGGACGATAAACGTTTGACATCAGAAATGGAATTAGCACGAAATTTTGATAACCCCTATTTTTTAATGAGTGTCAACAATTCCAATCAAAATATTATTAATGTATTTTGTGGATATGATACTACAACTCCATTGAACAAAGCCAAACTTGTAGCCTCTTATTTTGATCAGAAAATTAATGTTCAAGGTAATTTCTCTTTCGAAAGAAACAGTCTAAAGGTAGGCTTTATTGCAGAAACGCCTATTGCTGACTGGAAAAAAACATCAGTGGATTTTTATTCAGTTTTGTCTTACAAGAACTTGACTTTTGCACTTAACACTGCAATAAATGAAAAGTATCTCATTCTTTCTGGAAAAAATACTCTTGAAAGAAATTCACTTGTGATTAATCTTTTTCTTGAACATACTTTTACTGGAGAAGTTCAGAAAAAATCTGCCCTATTTAACTATAACAGTGGAATCAACAATGGAACTGTGATGACTGTTTATAAAAATAATGATGTCAACGTTTTTGATGTAAACATAAAGTATTTAAAAGAACTTGGAAAAGTAAATGATCAGATATCATACTCAATTAATTATAGAGCACTTCTTCCATTCGAGAACATAAATAATTCCTCATTAAGTATTAAAATTATTGAAAATCATGGGAAACAAATGATTTCTGGAAGTATAAATATAAATGACTGGTATGCGACAATCAAAGGTGAAAATACATTTGATATCAACGGAACAGGATATTTAAACTTGAAATTCTCAGCATCAAATCATAAATTTGAGCTTTATTTAAAGCGTGTTTTTGATGATAAAGATACTTATTCTTGGCATATTTCCAACAACAGTGACTTTATTAGTGGAACCATTTCAATATCTAAAGAAGACAAATTACTTCAGGCAGAGTACGATATGACCTCATCAGTAATCCATATGGAAAGTATGCATGGCATGATGGAAGCTCGTACAACATCGATATCATGTGATTTTGAAAGCTCATTACATGTGAATAATAACATATATGCCCTTAACTATTCAGTATTCAAAAACAAAACATTTGAAGAAAACACCAAACATGATTTCTTATTATCACTTCCTATTGAAGGATTTGCAAATGTGAGAGGTACTTTACATTACAAAATAAGAGGCTCAGAGCTGATTTATATAAAAGGGGAAATTACAGATGGCAGCACTTTTAATACATTTTTTTATAATAGAACTGGCTACGAAACTCTAGAAGCTGATTTTGATCTTCCAGCTTTATTTAGGTTAACAGCCAGGCTGTCTCATTCAACATTTGAACTTTCTGCTAATACTACAAGTGGAACACTGCCAAACTTTTCATTGGACCTCAATATAAATAGTCGTGGAAGTGTTAAATTTGAGACTGAAAGCTATTGGACAGGAAAAGTTAAATTCACACTTACTGATATTAGTGAAGGATTTGGCATTACCAAAATAGTAGTTTATGATATCAATGACTTACATTCAAATGTTGTTTTTAAGTTAAATTTTGAATTGATGATGGTAGAGTTTCAAAGCAACATTCCTGATTGGAGTCAATTCAGCGTTCTCTATAAAATAATTAACTCAGAAAACTATAACGTCTCTTTTACTGTTTGTAAAAATAGAGAGGAATTGTTTTATTCTACTGCTGAAGGGTTTTATACTAAATCTAAAGGTGAAATATTGTTATCTGTAATAATGAAGAGTTTTTTCATTGATGTGAATGTCAACTACGATCTGCATTCTAATTTTTCAGTTGATTTGAAGTTTAACGTAAATGGAGACAAGAAACATGCTGAAGGTACAGTATCCTTTTTACCTGATACCACAAGGATCGATCTGGCTACTCCAATTAAAGGGTATGAGGACATGACTTTAATTAGTAGTTTCAACAGAAGAAACAAAAAAGCTGGACTTTTTTTGCAGAGAAATGGAAAAACTTTGAATATTGAGTTATCTGCTATTGTTGAGAGTAAACTGATTGAGTTGAAAGGAACAGTAACTAATGGAGAAGATGAGTTTAGTATATCCCTCGGAGCTCAGAAAGGTACCAAAGATGAATCTTCATCTGCTTACATACATGCTTTCAAGAACCAAAAATCTATCTTTTGGCTATCTCTTGAAGGTTCTGACAACTTACAGAAGACAGCAGGATTGAAGTTCTCATTCTCCTCACTGTACCATCATCAGAGATATTTTGAAATAACATCTAATAAAGAGGAATCTAAACATACATTTTTGGTGAGCTACCTTCATGGAGCTGATTTCACCTACTCCTTGAATATGACAATAGTTAAAATCATTGCGATGCCTCAGCTTGCTTTTAGTTTACAGTTAGGCCCTCATGTTAGTAGTTTTGAAGCCAGATATGATGCAATGAGTGCTAAGAAAACTGTGGCTATAAAGTTTGAACAGAATAAAGAAAACATTATTGGTATCGAGGGAGAAATAAGCATCTCAAAGCAAACTTCAAAGGTGGAATTTAACATTGTTAACAAGAATTTACTGGGTGCACTAAAATCCATGAAGATTTTGGGAGAGTATAATTTTGACCAGGAGTCATTTGTTATGACTACACTTATGGTGAACGATGTAAAATATTTTAATCTTTTACTTAGGAGCAACTCGCTTTATGATGTTCAGTTCTTGTCCTCACTTGTTTCGTCAAATTATATAAATACTCCATTTGACATTACTCTTATCTATAGACTTGCTTTACCCAATTCTGGTATTTTCAGTGTAGTGAAAATGAATGGTGATTATTACAAGTGCATTGCAAACCTTACCTGGACTGATATTTCAGCTCAAACATTCTTCCATCTGAACACTAGTGGTGGGTATGGTTTTGAAAATGCTGTTCTTTCCGCCAAGTACAGTGTGGATAAGCATGCAAAGTATTCGCATTTGATAAATTTCTTTGTGGATGACTCAACCTTATTCCATGTATCATCTGATATCTCTTATCCCAGTCAAATGTCTTTTGATCTCATTCTACCAGACTCTCTTTTCCTACCATTTGTTAAGCAAATCAAAGTTGGATTCAACTTTACAGAGGAGGCAAAAACTATTTTGTTCAAATACCTTTCAAAATCGGATGAGAAAAGAATAATCTTTTCCTTACTGTTACAAAACAATTATTGTGATATAAATATTGGCAGATCTGAAATGAATGATGAGGAAATTCTGCAATCAGATAAGTTTAAGTTCTCTTATAGCATTCAAAGAGATCTTGCTGTTTACTTAAGTTCATTATCTTGGGAAAATAACAACGTTTTTTCAATCTCTTATGTTTGGGAAGATTCACCAAATGTAGTGAAAAACAAGCACTCTTTACCAACAATTCTCTTCAACTCGCAAAACACTCATGTTTTGAACATCACAGCTGCTCTGGGCTCATCATCACATAAGCCCTTAGAATTTGTTGGCGTACTGAGTCCATTTGAGTTGTTATTTCATTTGAAACATCCGACAATAACTAAAACAGGATTGTCTGAATTGGATTATACTAGGACCCTTGGAGATAAAACGTATATGAAAGTGTATTATAAGAATTCTGAATTAACTGAAATGGGTATAAAATACACTGACGTTATTGATGAAATGATTGATTTCTTTGCAAATTCAAATGGTAAAAAATCCATTATTTTTACAAACTTGACGCTCCGTATGCACGATAATGTTTTTTCTCTTGTTCAGCAAGATGAATGTGAGGATTTAATTACTGCTGGTGTATTTAATTTGTGTTCTAAAATGAAACATCAAAGCAAATGGATTGGCTTGACAAAGAAACAACAAAGTCTTGATTACTCATTGGATCTTATTGATAAAGAAGTATTAGGTGCAATATCTACAGCATCTGAAAACTATAAATTCAGTGGAAAGTTTACAAAACATTCAATATTTGATTCACATCTGTGTTCCAATATCAGTTTTAATTTGTATGCTGATCATGAACTGAAAAGTCCATTTGACCTCAAATATGAAAACAACTGTGAAAATAATTTGTATGCCAGTCTTAAAATTTTTGAGGAAAATCCACATGACATAAGAGTTGTCACTGATATAATTGCCAATAAGTTAAATGGCATTAAAGTACAAGGAAAAAATTTTCCCTTTATTGGAGATTGGTTCTTTATGGGTAAAAAATCAGATCATGTAAAGGTATTTGAAATTACAATGAAAAAAGGTTGGTTTAGTATTGAATGGCATAATACGTCAAATAAACATCGTCTAACTATAAAATCTTCACTTGATGAATTTAAAATGCTGGAAATAACAAGAAGTATGAATGAGGAAAACAGAAAACGTCTAGGCACATTGAAATATATAGGTTTAAAATCCTGTGAATGGGGATATACTGTGGTAAACTACAAGGATGGGTCCATTTTCTGTCACATTACTTCTGACCAAAACATTCAAGTTAACATTACACTTAATGTGAATAACAAGAAAGAATTGATTGTGAAAATATTAAAAAATGAAAAACAATATGAAGGCAAGGGATTGTATCAGGCCATACCCAATGGTGACAAAATAATAGGTGAAGGATACTTCACATTTGATGGAAAACTATATTCACTAAATTTTGAAAGATTAGTAAGACCAGAAGAGCACAAAAGTTTAGTAGAAGTGAAAACTCCAGCTGATGATTATTACGTGGAGCTGTACATAAATAAACTGCCTCAGAATATTGATCCTGCAGTCATTGTCAAATACAAAACACCTTTCTATCCCTTGGATTATGCAGACATCAAAGTTTGGTTTAATCATTATACAGCTAATTCCAATGATGAGTTCTCCTTGTTAGAACTGGATCTGACCCATGAAAAGGTTGAATTATATAATAAAATGTTTAAAGTTGTCTCTTTGTCTACATCTGTCAAGACTCACAGTATTAATATTGATAAAGCCCAGTTAGATATTAGTTATGGGGGCAAGTATGGAATCAACCTATCTCATCTAACAAAGCAGATTTTACTTGAATTGTATCCTTATGAGAACAAACTTTCTCATGCTCTTCAATCTACTTTCAAAGTTTCTGGGTTTAATATGCCTGGTTTTCACCAAATGGGTGGAGAAATTCTCTTTAGAGCTTATGTTAATAAAATTAAAGACAATGCTTTTGCTTATCTTCGGTATCATATAGATAGATCTCTTATATTCGTCATGAAGAAAGAAGTCACTAAAGAAAATCAGTACTCTGTTTCTCACAAATTTGGTGAACTGCAATTTAACAATAAAACTGTTTTAAAAATTAATCTGACAAGCTCAAATGATTCTCATTATTATGGAAATGTGCATGGAGAGTGGGAAGGTGAAACTCTGCTACTTGATTATAATGTTCAAGAACAAGATTTAAAGTTTCAGATGAAACTTACTAGAAAAAATAAGCCTGGCATTGACACAACATTTTACTACTACAGAAAAATATCTACCAATTCATGGATTAGATCATTTCAGTTGAATGCAATAGAACTATTTTCACTCCAAGATTTCAATCCTAAGATAGTCATAACAAAAGAGATGAATAAGTTATCTATTGTTAAGTATGAGTTGCAATTCAACAATGGGGTCCTGGCAGACAATCTATTTTTTAGTGGTAATTGTTCAATAAGTTATCCCAATTTGGAATCCTTTTCAGTCGACTCTAACCCAAAGCTTCATGCTGATATCTTATTGGAGTCTGTCTCCAGACAATATGTAGCCATCGCTGACTTGATAATGCAACGGAACAAGATGGATGCAATGGTCAAGTGGAAAAGAATAACAAAATCAGTCACTTACAAACAGAATAAAGAATATATGACCCTTAAATTTGGTGGACTTATAATGAACAGGTCTGCAGAGTTTTATTT
The DNA here is from genome assembly GCF_021130785.1 of Homalodisca vitripennis. Taxonomy (NCBI): domain Eukaryota; kingdom Metazoa; phylum Arthropoda; class Insecta; order Hemiptera; family Cicadellidae; genus Homalodisca; species Homalodisca vitripennis. The sequence goes on from NC_060208.1 coordinate 144,795,200, forward strand.
GAATGAGAACAAATTTTCTGGATTCATAGACAGTTCCAGCACGCAGAGTGTAGTATCAGCGCATCTGTTCAATGACAAACTGAAGAAAAACATGACTGTTTTTGCAAGTGTACAGTACTCTCCAATATACTTACTAACCATCTCCCATACAGTATTTGATAGTCCATGTTCTGTGGAAGTTAAAGTAGATAGGCGTCCACAATCTCTTGAGACAGCAGTGACAATAATATATAACCATCTGACACAGCAAGCTTTCGTAAACATTTACTTAGACAGCAATCCACGGTATGCAGAACTAATGTATCTAGACATCTGGCAGCAAACTCATGAAGCATCTGTCTATGTTGAGGAGAAAGACAATGAAGTCACTGTCAGAGGAAAAATAAATTCACCAGCCATAGATGAAAACTTCTTAATTGTCACAGTGGGTCTTAACAGTGATAAATTTGAAATGAACATGAATGATGACTTTATCTTCAAAGCGTTTAAAGACAACACATCAGGACTGTTGCATTTAATAATATTTGGCAACAATTACCAAATGCAGTGCAGTCATGAAAATGAAGTTAAATTATCACTGGTTTCACCAAATGCCAATGGTATTGTGACAATCAGCTCTAAAGAATTGAAAGGTTCATTTGCAAGTTTCCTTTTCGAGTCAGAACTGTATCACTTTCTTCTTGAGGTAAATAAGAATAATATTTTAACTATGGCTCTATCAAAAGGAGAAAAAAACATCTTTGATGTAAAACTGGACATTTTAAATGGTGATGAAGTTTTCCAGTTACAATTCCAGTGTAACATGTTTGCTGAAAGAAACGGGTTAAACATTAAACATGTTCGTAATCCTATTCTTTTGGTGGTTTCATTAACTAGTTCTCAATTCTTGAAACATAATCTTGATATTATGTTAGGAATGAAAAAAGAAGATCTTGTTACAGGAATTTTTGAAATCAAACAAAATTCAACTTTGTTTAAAAGCTACATTGGACTCTGCAGAAAAAACAACAGTTTAGAAATCAATATTGAAGCTCCATTATTTTCTAAAATGGACAAGGCTAAAATAAATGGGGTTTTCAATGTTTTTCACTTGCATGCTATTGAACTGAATTTCTCAGCTGCCCTTTCTTCAGAGGATATTCAGTTATATAAAGCATCTTTCTATTTGACCAAGGATGATAAAATTACATCAGGTTTGGTAGTGAAAAGTAAAGATCAGGAAGACATACAAATTATGGTTCTACTTCCACTAAGATATTTTGCGGACTATAAATTTGTTTTACAATTGCCTTCAATTGATTACTATGAGTTTGCAATAAATTTTTTCGATGCAAGTATAACCAATGATAATACCATACTCAGTCTGTTATTTAGACGAGAAGATTTTATTGTGAAAATTAACTTCAAACATGGAGATAATCCTTTTTATTCCAAATTGGATGAAGTGGATGTTCAGTATTCAGCATCAAGATTACGAATAGGTGCTTGGATGGCTCCAACAGATCCTCGTAATGACTATAAATATTTTGTGGAATGGAATGGTAAACACATGTTACAGATATCTCATGCTTGTGTTTTACAAACTAGCCACTTTAGAAGTAAATTCACAATTGAAACGTCTTTAAAGGGTCATGAAAAATATGGAATTGATTTAGAACTGCAAAACCAACAATTTGGAAAGGTAGTAAAAGTGATTGGAAGTGCTCCTCAACTTGGAAATGATCTTGGCGTTGATTTTGGATTCCATTATGATAGCTTGCTGAACTATGCTATTTTAGCCCAAATCAGAATCCCGTATGAATGTCAAGTAAAAATGCTTAGAATTTATTCACTTCACAAAATTCATCCAAATCTAAACATTGGCAAGTTGAACTACACTTTTGAATTTACAGATCTTGGAGTCATTGGCTTAGAGATTGAACTTCATGAGTCAGCTCCATTCATGTGGCAGGGGAAAATGTTTGCAGTTGAGTCCAAACTGAACCTAAATAACAAGACATTCCTCCTTAGGGCTAAATCATTTTTACAGGCAAACAAAATCCAACTAGTCTTTGGTTTGGAAACACCATTAAAGGGTTTTAAAAGAGGAGAAGTCCATTTCTCAGGAACTCGGCAGATAGTAGGGTCAGAGTTTGTTTTATCATTGAATTCAAATGAGTTAATTAATGTAAACATAACAGAAGATGCAACCAATAAGAAGGAATTGAAAATCTTGAGCAAGTGGAGAAATTTGGTTTTTAATTACAAGTATAAGGTTGGTGAAGAAGTTGATATATATGGCTATTTTTGCTGGGATCTTCTAAACAGAAATACTTCTCAGGTTGGTGTTGTGATTAATGCTGCAAAGAACAACAGAAAATACAAATGTGTTGTCGATCTATTACTTCCCTCATTACTTGTCCCAAAGCTGAGCCTCAAATCAAATTTTGAACACAATATAAATAGAGTATTCTCATTGGTGCAACTAGATCTACCTGGACTCTTATTGGAAGGTAAACTTGCCAGTGAAATTTCAACAAGTATGTACAATTCAGGAGTACAACTCAGATGGGCAACTACTAGTGATAAAGTACCTAAAAATATTGGTGTGTTTTATGTGAAAGAAATGAATGAAGATGAAATCAAGCACTATTTTACCCTCCAGCATTTTTCGTTACCCAATGACCTCATTCTTACTACTTATGCCAGAACTACACTCTATGGCATCAATTTGCGATATTCTCCAGTTAAAGAAGAAGAGATCACTTTAGAATTTGGTTATTGGATGAATGAAGACAATAAACAAGAGAGATCTGGTGTGAGATTTGTGGTTATCCATCAAGCAACTAACACTCTGGTATTTGGTGTGGCCAATGTTACTACAGCTAGTGATATCACTGAAGGAGGATTATCTGTTGCATATCTCACAGACCAAGATGTGAATAAAGCTAAGTATCTGGCAGTTTATGGAAAGAAGAATAAGAAAACACCAGGAATCTACCTAGGGTTGACTAGCAATGGAAATAGTATAGGGTTAGGAGGGTCTTTATGGACGAAAGACAACCACCTAACAGGATTGACCATTGAAACCAAAGTCAATCAAAAGGATCCATTCAAACTAGAAATGGTGCTGAACGTAGCTGATCCCAGCATTGAAACAGAGTTAAGTTACAGTTTGAGCCGAAGGTATAGATTTTTTGCTGGGATACCTAACGATAATGAAATTACAGCAAAACTTTCACACACAATGTATGGAAAACCCAGTCTCGATGCTTTTGCGAGTCTGAGACTGAACACATCCAGAATTCTATGGGGAAGATTTGAACTACCTCCAATGACTCAAGTAGGACCAGAGTTTTACAATGGTGTTTTGGAGGAATATTCGGACATCACACTGGTATCACAAGCCGTTTTATCTGGTTTTTCAGATTTCCTCCAAGAGGATTTCTCAAAGAAAATTGCTTTGTTTTTTGATGCAATTTCTAATGAAGCTGATGTCATAGTCTCACAAACTTACATGGAAATGGAATTAGTTGTCAAAAGTGTTGAAGTCATGGGAGACATTGCTCAGCAATTGTACGATGAGGACCACTTTTACCTGCAGACTTGCTTTCAGTATTTAAAACACTCAGCGTAAGTATATTTAGTTTTAAAATAAATGTTGATTTATTTATCCTCAGTCAAAATCATGATAATTTTATATTATGGTTAAATTTATTGAACTTTATCTATCAGGATTAATTGGCTAAGCATTAGTGAATCCTATTAGTAGTGGGGCTGGAAACATATCATTTCTGTTTGTCTGTCTATCCGCACCATATCTAAAAAGTGAACTAACCTCTAGACTAGACATTTTGCATGAAGCTTCATTTATATATAAACAACACTGAGTTTAAGTAAGTAATTTATTCATACAGTAAAAAGAAATAATTATATGGTTAAAAGTGAAAGTTAAAAGTTGGTGACAATATTTTATCTGACTGCACTCTTGAGTTGGGTACCGTACCATCTCTACATCAACGGAATTTTTATTATTTAAAGACTGCTGTAAAACCTAACTCAATGAACAAGAATGTGAGTGTATCACGTGGCAAGATATCTTGAGACTGATCATTTATAGATTTAAATTGACAGATAAAAAATTGTCTACATAGACAAGAATAAATGCTATGATGGTGAATAACCCACAAGGGATGATAAAATTTGTTTACTGTATGATGATGACTGACTGTTCCTACGTGTCCTCAAAACATCTCAAGAATGAAATGAACTACAAATTTGAAATTTCACATGCAACCTCAGCGAAGTTTGTTACACACAGCACATGGTGTGGGGTATTCCTGCCTATTATATATATATATATATATATATATTAGTACCTACTAACCATTTCATTGTGTTTATTGTTTATTTTTTATTTTATTTTCTTATGTAAATAGCTTTGATGACATCACACTAATTCCATTTTCAGGTTTTCTATCTACAGCTACATGTCGTGTGCATTTGAAGTGATTTTTGATGTTGCAAAAAATGTTTTTGGTCCATTATTTGAGATTGCACAGAGGGTTTGGGTAGTCATGGAGTCAGTCCTGGTTCAGTGGAGGACCTTTATCAGAGAAGCTGGTGTAAGTCCACATTCATAATTTTTACTTAAAATATTATTTAATTATGCAGTTTTCATTAAGTGAATTTTTTGTGATTATTAAAGAATGTACTTGTACACAAAATATAAAAGAAGTTGAATATTTATTCACATATTACTAGATTGTGGAAATTTTGTGGTAGCAATATTCAGGAGCTAAAATTAAATAATTAAAATGTATTCTGTATTAACTTGGTAAAAAACACATAAATATCTTGGTTAAGTTCATTGGTCAGCTTGGTACACCATTTAGTTCCATTACTTAAAAATAATTACAACTCTGTTGCTTATGGACTTGGATAAACAGTATAAGTTGATCTGGAATGACATTTCATACATATTTTATAATTAAAAACTGTTTTGTATATCAACGGTTTTCAAGATATTGAATTCATGTAAATCCTTTGTTCTAACTTACTAGCACAAAAATTGATCTTATAAATATCTCAGCCACTTTAATTGGCCAGCTTGGCATATCATTTTGTTCTATTATGGTAGGCGTTAAAACGTTTTAAACATTTTCAACTCAGTTATTGAAGAATTTAGAGGGTTTTCAGGATGACACATTTATCACAAGTTAATCACATAAGAAATAAATCTATTAATATCTATTATTGTCATATTATGATAAAAACACTTTTAACATGTTCATGATGTCAGCTTTATTCCAGAATTTTTTATTTGCCGTCAAATTTTTCAATAATAATGGCAAAAAACATTAATTGGTAAAACATCTGAGTATAACAAGAAAGATATGTTGGCTTTGCAATTTTGCAAAAAAACAATTATTTAATTATGAGTTTTTTCAATTTTATTCTCTGTGTACCCCAAAGGACTACCTAAAAATATTAATTTACCTTAAAAATTAAACAATCGTGTGCCCGACAGGGTACATGATAGTCTGAGGTATTTATTTAAGTGCAGGATCAAACGTAATAATAAAATGCATAGCAACGTGTACTCCATCGGGTGGAGGAAACACTTTACAAAAGCCCGGAATGTACCCGTTTTATATTACACAACGGCAGTTAAGAAGTATTGTGTTTACCTGATGGGGTACATGTCGTCATGAACATGTTAAATGGGAATATTGCAAAAGGAAAAAATAATTTAGGGATAGAGCTTAAAAAATTTGTTAACGCATCTTCCTTCTGGGTTGTCAGGTCCTGTGGTCTACCTGTATAATAAGAAACAGGAAACGGTTCACAATTTCTGGTCTTTGGCTTACACGGTCAGTGTCATGACTGTCACTAAATTTACTGGTTCACACTGCATTGGAATATTCCTAACATAAAATCTTAATTATGGATTATTATTAAACGAATTCAATATTTAAAAATATTAATGTTTATTTCTTTTTGTCTTTCTCGTTTATACTCATTTTATTAAATACTCAACAGCGTAACGATATTGGTATTACAATATAACGTATGAAGTGATTTTATTTTAAAAAGTATAAAATCATTTATTGCATATCTTTATACCTGCATTATTTTTCAATACATTCTTGTATAATTCATATCGCACATGTACTTCAATTTTAAGAAAATTATTAATGTTGTAGATAAGTGTCAATCAAAAAATTTCACCTCATATTTATATATAAAAACAAATGTAGTGTTTTTTTATCTTTCAGTTTGGTGTGTTAATAATATATATCTAATTATATAAAAACAAAATCCACTGACTCATATATCTAAAAAATAACAGGACATATTTACATGTAATTTTGTACACAAGTTTGTGTTACTTCTTAACAAGTCCTAAGAAACAGTTTTGAAAATATCTCAGCCTAATTGCATTAATCCATGAAATTTAGTATTTTAGGCTCACATTATGTTCTAGAGGCGCTCGAAGAAACGATTTTTCTCTCTGCTTTTAGGACTCTACCTTACTGGTCTCTAAAGTTGGAAAAATTCTTATAAGAAGTGCATTGGTGCAAACCTTTGTTAGTAATTGAATAAATGTGTTCTGTGTAAACATTGTAATACAACACAGCCATACGTTTAAATAATTTAACTAAAATTTGAAATTTGTTCATACCTTTTCTACATTCGCTGTTTAGCACAGAGTTCATACAGATAAGAAGTTTGAAGATTTTTGGTAAAATTAAACTTTCAACTGTACATTTGAGCAAATATTATGTTTGAAATGATTTTTTATTATTGTAGTGCAATTATCAAAGTAGCTAACTTTTACTACAGTTTTAAATACTGTTTTGAAACACACCTTAGTTGTTCTTTTCACACATGATCAACTTATACTACAGATACTCTGACAGTACAAAGTAAAATTCCAAAATTTTGAACAGTTTTATTCCATATTGATGTATAAAAGATCTTTAGATTGTTTTGGGGTTTGATAGTATGAAATTCCATATGCTTTCTTCAACAATTTAAGGGTGCCAAATGGATATTTCTAAGTAAAACACAAAATTTCATATTTGCATGTTGCTTAATTTATGACATTTAAAAATTGGACAGACATAGGTCCTTCATACAAATTTTAACAGAAAGAATGGCAAACTCAACCTGTGTTACTCCATTAGTGGTGCTTCAGCCACGGGACGGAAACTATTTTTGGAGAACCTCTGCTTTGTAACAAAATATTCATTCCTGAAATTTGTTCACTCTATCTTGTATACATACATTTTTTCAATGTAAATTATTGTCAAATAAAGCATACAGTAGTGAATGCATAAACACATAAAGTTTTCAGATTAGTGCATAAATTGTTCAAAAGTTTTGAAACACCTTCCAGATTTAATAGACCCATATTTTTGTATTTAACAACATTAAATAGGAATAGAATACTGTCCAAAAATTTGATTTTTGTCTATCCAGACATGGCTTATCAATCAAGACAATTGCTGATTTTGTGAACATCACTTATACAATACATATGGAGGGATACTTGCAAATTCCTAATCAAGGTGTCAAATTATAGTCAGTTTCCCAACTATTTGATAATCCAAGATATAGTTAATAATTAATTAAGTGACAAATTATTCATGAGATATTTTATTGTGCAGCCACAATAACCTGATGTTTTCTAGTATAATTCGTTTGTCAAAGGCTTATAAATAAAAGAGATTAAGAACTGATTTTAGTAATAACCATCTTATATTTTTCTCATAAGAAACACAGCTAATTTGTAAATCATTTTACTTAATTAGTCTTGCTCATAGGATCTTGTGAGATGTATAATTTCAAATATAGAGTGTGTAACAAAACTCTTTATAGAAACTTTATAATATTGTTCCTTAAGTAAAATTAAATAGTAAATCAAATGCAACCAATGGTATATCTCTTTTTGCTAACTGTCTACCTATATGTGTTTTTAAGTTTTTATATTTTACTTTATAAACCAATAAAGATATTAAAATGAAATTCAGTACAATAATAATTTTTCTTGAAGTTTTCAAGTAATGAGAAAATGTACCTATTATTATATTATTATATCATGTTTCCAGATGGCGGATGGTTGAAGTTTTAAGCCTAATGTAAAAATATAACAACATTATGAACATTTTTAAAGGATAATAAAACTTGCTAAATAACATAAACATGTATGAAAATTTTTCCATGCATTACAACAGTTAAAAGCTTACATATACGTTATTTCTTGGTAAATTTTTATATTATTGGTGGAACAATATTTATAATTAAATGTAACAACTTTTGTTATTCTTTAAAAATAATGTTATTAGTTTTTACGTTCTTAAGCTTTAAAACAATTTTAACCATCCGCCATCCTCAACGTGATATGAAAATATAATATTAATTTTTGTTATGATTATAGATTGAAAGAAAAGATGTATCTAATGTTAGTTTGATATCTATACTAGTTTTTACAATAAGAAATAAAACTGAAAAACACATACAGACATCCAGATGGTTAACAGAAAGAGATAGATCATTGGTTGGATTTGAGTTTTTTCTTCATTTTACCCAGGGAACAATATTCTAAAGTTTCCATAGGAAATTTTGGTACTCCCTGTATGGTTCCCAAAATTGAGATTTGATTACTTATTGTATTTTGTAAATGAAATATATGAATTGTATGCTACAGGTTGGAGGAGAATCACCAGTGAAGCACCTGTCAAAACTGATTGACAACTACCAGCATTTCCGCCACAGCCTGATGGACTATGCAAGACAAGCGGTGGCAACAGCCCAAGTACAGCTCACTCAGCTTGAACAGCGATCAGTTGACATTCTGACAGAGGCTGAACTAGCTGTCAACCATCTGATTAGAGATGTTCAGCATACCCTGGGCCTATACCTACAGCGAGCCATTAACTACAAGGATACGATCCTGGCTGGGTTTTCTGTTCTTAGGGACACAGTGCAAGGTATTATAAAACGTACAAACACTCTCATTGTATGTGTTGGTTGCTTAACAAATATTCGTCCATGACTTGAAATCTGATAATGTAGTATGAGAAATAAAAACTATTTCCCATACTTGTCTATACTCCTAAATTAACTCCAATAGTCTCCAGTGCACATATTAAAATTGTGCACTATATTAACAAAACTTAATGAGATAGTAAAATAATGATTATACTTAATGACTATAAATTTAAATAGTATCTGTGGTCATCTCACCATTATGTTAAGATTTATTGTTCCACATCTGTGGAAGCTGTTGTCACTAATATATAGCTTTATCACAAAAGAATGGTGCGGTTTCTAACATGTTTGAAAGAAAAACCTAAGTACTTACAGTTAATGTTGTTTATTCATCTAATTTGTTGCCTCAAACAGTTTTTTCTACATAGTTAATAAATTTCAATATATGCACCCTTAGTTGCTCGACAAATGTCCAAACGATACTCAACTTCTCTCCAAACATTGGTTAATATTTCTTCGGTTATGGTTGTTATTGCTTCATTAATCCTGTGTTTTAAGTGGTTTGGGTCGTGATTTTTGTGAATAAACAATGCTTTTAATGTACCCCCCCCATAAGAAAAATCTAAAGGTATCAGGTCTGGATTCCTAAAAGGCCACAGCATAGGTCCTTGCCAGCCTATCTATCGATCTCCAAACTTTTCGTTCAAAGCGTCCGTGACCAATGCACTGAAGTGTGGGAGAGCACCATCTTGTTGGAAATGTACTTGATGAATGTTTTCGAGTTCATCTAGCTAAGAAAAGCAATAATTGGTTGACATGTCAAGATACACAACTCCATTAATTGTTTTTTCAGCAAAGAAGAAAAGTCCTATTACGTGATTTTTCATCACACCACACCAAACATTATCTTTTTGCGCATCACGTTGTTTCCAAACAATTACGTGTGGGTTTTCAGAGCCCCAAATTCGTGAATTGTGTCTGTTAATACATCCATTCATATGGGTAATAACTTCGTCTGTAAAAATTATATTATCTAAAATGATTCTTTTTTACTTAATCTATATAATGTCAACAGCGAAATTTTAATGGTTTATACAATCATTGGGTTTCAATTTCTGCAGTATCTGGATTTTATAAGTGTGTAATTTGAGTTTTTTACGTTAAACTTTGTGTTCTGTTGTTTTTGGAAAATCCAATTCAACGCTTCGACGAGGGATGGATTTCTCAGGACTTTTAATTGCTGATTGTTTAATTAGTTCAACCGTTTTGTCTGGTACTGGTCTGCCAGTTGATTTCTGTTTCTTAACAGATTCAGTTTCTTCAAATTGTTTAAACCAACTTGTTATGTTATTTTTGTTTGGTGGATCTCTTCCAAATTCACGTTAGAACGCACGTTGAACTAAAATTACGGATTTTAATTCAGGCAACAATAAAACACACTTCACTTTATCTTTATCTGACTACATAGGAAACTCACTAACGCACCGCAACAACAATACGAGAAATGATTTTGAGGTTAGAACAGCTTACTAACAAACTTTTCGGTTTAAGCCTTTCAGAGATACCAATATAACTCCTAGAAATTTCCCTATTATCTTCCTACGAATTACTGAAACCACATATTCTTTTATGATAACCCTGTACTTCACCCAGAGACTTTTTGTGTATTAGGGATTTATTTTAAAGCCAATAGCTTAGAAAACCTGCGGTCTTGTTGCAAGCCCTTCTTCCCAAGGATAAATGTTGGTTCACCACCATCCACATATACACTCTCAATTATGTACTAGACTATAGTATAATTGATGAGACCTAAATAATAGTGAATGTCAACTCAAGGATATCCCCCACTGCATGCAGTAGGCTAATGAGAATGAAACTATAACAGGCAATATTATTGGACTCAATGTAAAATTATGTAAATATGCAAACTATTTAAAAAAACAAATTTTAGCTCAATTTGCAGGTTACTTTTTCAATATGTATACATATTTTTACCAAAATGTTATCTATCGTGTAAATTTAGCTCATCTAATAATAATAGCTGATGTTTCAAATATGAATGAAGCTAATGATAATAGCATTCAGTTGGTATAAAATTTGTATGTAAAATTGTAATTTTAGATAGGTTGTCTAAAAAACCAGAAAAACATTAAGATATTCTTTCAATAACATAGGTTTGTCCAAATTCTAATGAAAAATAATTTATCCAAGCAAAAAATCTATTGATTGTTCAATCTTCCACCTTAGGTTCTTTCTGATGATGAAATAAAGATAAAAACTTGATATTTATTTGTTTATAAGTATCCAGAAACTGATCTTGCACTTAACAATATATTTTCCAGGTATGATTGAGATTGTCACAGATGGCATCTATCAGATTGAAGAGGTGAGATATGGCTTGGACAGGCTTGTCAGATGCCTCGAGGTTGTCGACTATTGGTACAGAGACTTCCAATTGAAGACTTACCTAAGGGAGATTGATGCTTACATTGACAGGTGAGAAAATTCTATTGGAATAATCAAGAAATTTTCAAAATTATCTGTAGATTTTTGAAGTTAAATAAAACTATTAATACACTTTTAGATGTTGCATCAAATGCACCATTAATTTGGATACCATACTTCCAGTACGCAATAACAGTTTCTGCAATAGTTGTAGCTAATGATGTTTTACTATAGATTAGTTTCTTGATATGATGTAAACATTGAGTGGGAGGTTTATTGAGTTGACTATAGTAAATGACTAGTAATAAAACAAGGATCAAAGAACTATGAGCTTCAGAAGTGTTGGGTTTACAAGAGAAATCAGAATACACAGGGGTGTGACTTGAAGTGGTTATTTGTGGAGAAATAACAAACATTATTAAATAATAGCACAAATAAAAACTAAAATGGTTTTACAGGATCGTTCATCTTATTACATCTGACATAGAAAGAAACTTTGGAGAATACGAGGTGTATTTGGTGCATGTCAAGCACCTGTTGGAGGGACAGTATGAAGAAGTGAGCAAAATACCTCAGGTTCATTACATGAAGAATGCTATCATTCAGGTTTATGAAAAGGTATTTGACACTAATCAATTTAATTTGCATACCTGTTTTGTTAACAGCCTAATAATTATATTTTAGAGAATATTTATTTTATTAAGTTAGAAATCTTTAATTATTTATTAGTTACATTTTCAAATCAAATAATTTAAAATAAAAAGATTTGTTTGGCTTTTTATAAGTGATGTTAAATATAAAAAATTAAACCACATAACACACAAGCCCTATATATTTATACAATATATTCTTTAAACCTATTATGATATTAAAATTAATATGCTATAACACTCTTTATCTCTATTTAAACTATAGATAACTATAGATTTAAGTGAGAATACTTTATTCTTTTAGTAGTTTATCGTTTCAAAATTAATAAATAATAAACCCTAGTATGTTTTATTCAATAAAATAATATTTGTTTACTAAGCCACTGGACTTTGTTTTATATCATGCGTTTCTTTTCAATTATCACTTTATCATATTTACGTAGTAGTATATTTAAATAAAGTAAAACCTTTTATTATGATTAATATTTGTTATTACAGGTCATAATTAATGTTTCACAGTTGTTATTACTAAAATAAACTTTATAAAGATTAGTTACACATTAAAGTGTTAAAGTGTTTTTAGCTGTTCTTATCCTTGTCACATAGAAATGTTGATCTAATAGTAGTACAGTTGATCTATACTCACTAATAATAAGAATTTTGGAGTTAATTTTTTTTAAGTTGATGAAATTAAACAATTTTGTATGAATACAACTTGAATATTAGATTAGATATACCGTATATGAATAGCAGATAGTAATTAATTATTTATAGATAGTTAACATTTCAGAAAATATGTTTACAAATGAAAGTATAGAGTTAGATGAGTCTTAGTCAAAATACTTATATTTACCAGTTTTAAGACCTGTCTAAAAATTAAATTATCAATTATAGCATTACTGAATTCGTATTTTAAATAGAAAGGGATTAAAGTCTTAACAAAATTATTTGCTATGCACTACTTAGGATATGTTACAGTTTTTACTTGAGTTTTAGGTTTGAAAAAATGGAGGCATGAAAATGGTTGGTTAGGGCAGTTCTTAGAGGAAGTTTTCACAGTTTTTGTTTTTTGTCAGAATAGGACATTTTCACACTGGTACTTCAAACATGTCACACTTGTAATACACACTTTACTTTGCTTTCACACATAACTATGAAGAAGTAAACATTATGAGGTTAACAACAAAGTAAACAATATAATAATAACATGCGTGCATCACCTGCTGACAGCAAATACTTGAGGTCCATGTAATGATCAGCTATAATGTGCAAGGCTCCAGTTTCAATGTATTCAATTGAGTTTTTTTTGTTATTCTCAATTCTGAGCATTCTGATGGTTCCTTGCATTTACATTTTAAAAAAGTCCTATAGTATGTGACCAAAGATCCTCCAAAATAAATTGGCATGTTCGCATATATTACCAGATATGGAGCTAACAATATAATGCCAGTCCATAGAACAGCTATGTTTGAAAGAAATCAATTAATTATATGCAGGGGTAAAGATATTTAACAACCTACCAGAAGACTGAAATACTGAAACCCTTTCACCATGAAGAAAATGTAAAGGAAAATGTTCACCAGGAAGTGGCTGTAAGGCAAGGCTTCCCCCACCATACAAGAATTATTTTCTTGAGCAGCCACAAAGAACAGTAAAGTAATTTTTGGACTACTATTATTTATTGACAATGTAACATTTTTGGTTGATATCGTTAGTAGGAAATATTGACTATTGACTATTTGTCATGTCAGACAGTTTATCGTACTGTGTCACATATGCAGCTAAAACACATCACTTTGTAAATAAAACATCACTGATGGTTCTAATAGTTCCAGTAGAGCATAAGAAGAGCTGCCTCATGCCAATATGTAAACACAATATGGTCATTGTCTTGATGTATATCTACTAATCTAGAAATTGGTACATTTAAAACTGTAAAACAACGCATTTCTACTTTTTAATTCTATGTAGGATTTTCAAAAGTTCAGGTGAGTGTACATAAATTGTTATGAAAACCTTATACTTTAATTCTAGATCAAATGGTTTTGGAACTATGCGAAACTGAGTGAAAGGTTAAGAGATGCCATGAAGCAGTACTTTGAGAATATGAAAGCAAACCTGGATGAGCTGGAGAAACAGTTGGACAGAGACGAAGGAGAGTTAAGGTCCGAATATGTTTACAATGCAGAAAACAATTCCTTGACATTCACTCAAGAGTTGCCTTTTGAGTGGCGAGGATTCAATCAACTGCCGGATTACAAAACAGAGATGAACTCCAACCCATTGTCCTTTCCTGCACAAGAGTAAGTATTTCCTATTACTGTTGCAATTAGTTGGTAATTTAAAATTTGTAAATTAAATGTATTGTGAGAAATAAACAAGACACAATTCTATATTTGCCTGACACTTTTAAGACAGATATCAGCCAATACATTACACAACAAAAATATAAATGTAAATAACTTATGCTTTCTAATATCTTGGAATTTATTTAGACTATGCAAGAATAACAGTTGGAAAATGTACAAAACATTAATTATTTCTTACTTAACACTCAGATCAGTCATTAACCTTCAATCTGAATGCCTATTGCCTCTGATTCTTGTGGTTACATTGTTAATTAGATGCCCCTCATATCAATACTTAAAGCAAAACTTGTAGTAAACTTCGTCATGCGTCAACTTGTAATCAATCAATTTTACTCAAAATAAGTAGTTTGTTTCTCCAGCAATAAACAATTCAGATTCATTTGAACACTTTGTTATGACAAAGTGCAAAAAATGCATCTCATATTGCATGAACATGAAAGTGCAACAAACAACTGATACAATGTTTTATATACAGCTGGACAGTGAACTGACATGATGTCCTGTCATGCCAGCTGCCTATAAATGCACATTGTATCGATGTGGAATCATGCAAAACGGCCTGTCTATTTTTGATCATACGGCAAAACAAGATTGAACAGTTTCCATACAGTAATATTTTTTTATCGATGACTAAAAGGAGCTCCACTTCAATCCCATCTAAAGGATCGCGTCAGATAGACCTAAAATTTGTTTAAAGGTATTGTTCCATTGAGGGACATGGCTTAAATGAGTGAATTGATTGCATGATTTCACTCCAAAGAGTAAAATTTATATATTTACTTTTATTGTTCAGAAAAATCCATGAAAACTAATCAGTAGTGCAATCGTCTCTAGTATCACAATCTATTTGAAGAGGTACAATATTTTTCATTAAAATATATTAGATGAATGATCAGATTGAGGTTTTCGACAATGAGAAGGACTCTTCCATTGCATGGACTTATTAGGAATATGAGTACAAACATCATATTGGGTGAGTTGAATAAAGCTGAGGAGGCACTCGTGAGAGGGCATTCCTAAGGATTTGAAAGCCTACATGCAAATGTGAGTCTAGTTTCGGTTGAGTAAAGTTTTGACAAAAAGGTGAGAGTCCACTCACGGAGAAGTATAAAATATGAGCATGCTCTCATAACCTGCGGTGAAGAGGAGCATACAGGTCCGAACAGGAACACTAGCTGACTAGCCCTGGCCTCTAACACACCACTGGGACTCCCTCCACAGCACACATTGCTTAATTAGATACATATACACTTTTTCGACATTTTCACTAATGTATTTAAGAATATGAAAAACAAAACCCATCTCAAACATCAGCAATACATACATGCGTGAGGGCCTACTTGCCCAGACACAAAATATGCATGTATAGGCCTACTCTTTCACATTTTGATGCATTTTATTCAAATATATTTTTATAATAATGTTTTATTTTAATTATTAATAATAAATTCTTTTATTATTTAGAACCATTACTGTATAAATTATTATAAAATTTGTTACAATAACTAAATAATTATATGCATGTTTTTATCTGCAACCCCGTTGATGTTTTCTTCTTCATATTTTGATAAGTCCCCAACATAATGAAAAATATTTTCATTCAGGATTTATTTGAAATAGCCCCACCACGGCTTCCTAAATCTTTGTTTAAGAAATATTTTACTCATCTATTCAACATTTAGCACCCATCTCGAATCGGTACCAAGTTCTGTAATTGTCTTCCTATGCATTTCTCCTTACTCTGTACAATTTGTGCTTACACACTGGCATAAATTCAGAGATGATAACTACAGTGAGAGTACTTTTGGTGGTGGTGAATCTGCTACCAAGTACACTCGCTAATTTGTGAGTATGTTCTCTGTTGTGTGAGTAGGCTTCAACTTTATTCACCTAAAAACTGGAGTAGACACGAATAATTGCCAAACTCACAACATGAGAGCATACTTATCGTTTGAGTCAAGTCTGAGTTTTTTTATTCAACTGAAAGGAGGCACGCAACTTTATTCAACTCACCTATTACACTAAGCAAGCTGCTAATTGGTTTGAATTAAAATTCTGTGTGGTTACTTAAGATACAGGTTTGCAGTACACATTCTAAACAATTATTTTGTACACATACAACAGCACTGTACTATTCTTCAAATAATTTCAGTCCTAAATTCAAAGTTCTAACTGTTAAACATATTTTCATTGTATATAAAATTTGGTTTCTTACACTATTTTAGTATAAAATCTAAATATAAAAAGGTTTTTTATTATTTAGAAATGTTGGGTCGCTTATTCTGAACAAATTAATGTATATTACTGTGTTTGTATCCCAAGATACAGCAACATGGTACATACAATGGCAAAACTATCTCTGGCAAGATGCAAAACTCCTGCCATATCTACTACCTCCCTTTGGATCTGACGCTATCATCTCTGGTGACAGCTACATCACTTTCGATAACACCTTCTATCTCTTCCGTGGTGGCTGTGGATCTTACCTCCTAGCCAGTGACCTCTACCACAACTCGTTTTCTCTGTTAGCAAACTACGATGAACAGGTCAGTGGCAAATTTACATTAGTTATAGTTCAATTTCAGTCACTAATTCTAGGCATAATGAAGTGGAATTTTTATATACAGCAATTTGGATTTTTGTTTGAATTCTAAATAAGAAGTTGTTCCATTTCCTCTATTAATACCAAGTTTGCTTAAGTGAAATTAAACTAAGTTTTTCCTTCTGAGGGATGGAATGAAGATCCTGCATGTAAACTTAGATTCCTATAATACCTGCTTTTTGTTTATTTATTTATTTCATAATTTACATTGAAATACTTTTTTATCTTGACTGATGTATAAATCAAGATGGCTACATATTGGCACACCTATCTACAATGTCACTTATTCAAAAAATCAACTTAAGGAAAAAATATATTTACTATGCATATAACTTTTATTCATCAAATATGAGACTAGAGTAAAACCCATAAGATTTGTAAGTTTCTGTTTTTGGATCTCCTTTGGCCTCTGGATATAAACTCGTAGGCACATTTTCCTTAGCACAAGTAACAGGAAATTAGCTAAATATGTGCCAGCATTTCTTCTGTTGCTCCACAGAGTCTACATTGATCACTCTGGCTTAAATCCTTTTTCATTTGATTTTTTCTAAGAGGCTATGACCTTTTAGTATCCCAACTACTAGTCATATATCTTCTTTTCCTAGGCCTAGTAGTTCAACCTAAAAGTTAGTATTAATTTAAGGTACTGTATTAAATAAATAAACGTATGAATCTTTGTTTCAGAACAAAAGGGACATCCTGTTGATTACTGGAGAGTTGGAAATCCTGGTGAAGAACAATTTGGAAGTTCATGTAAATGGAAAGCTAGAAGACTTGCCATTGGTTTTGCACAGTGGAAAACAACTTACTTTAGAACGCAAAGTACACAGTGTTCTAATTAAGAGCGGAGAAGGGTTCAGTCTGGAGTGCAGCTCCTTCCAGGATATGTGCAAGTTCCATCTGGATGGCTGGTACATGGGAAAAACAGCAGGACTTTTGGGCACCTACAACCATGAACCATCCGATGACTTTGTCAGTCCTGACCGACAACCGAGTGGCAACATCAGGGAGTTCATTGATTCTTGGTCCATTGAGGCCAAGCAGTGTGGGACTGAGACAGACTGGGATCTGTCCACCTCTGTCGGAGACTCAAGACATTATGAAATGTGTGAGATGTTCTTCTCATCTCAGTCATCGCCTTTCTTTCCATGCTTCCATGTGGTGGACCCCAAGTCCTTCTCCGAGATGTGCCTTTCTACTGCCAGCCATGACAGCACGTGTTCGGCAGTAATGGCATATCTTACCAAATGCACCTCAGCAGGTGTACAACTATGGATGCCTGAATTTTGTGGTGAGGCCTGGTAAACCTAGTAATGGTTTACATTAATTTTACAAAAGTATATGATAGATTGGTGCTACATTTAGTTACAACATGTTCTATAATTTGAGTTATTCGGTCAGATGTTATTTATAACATAAACTACATTTTTGTATTTTCTTGCCTCTATTTGAGTCTCTCCCCTTGTTCCATGTATAGAACGGGACAATAAAATTAAAATAATATTTATTTTTGTTAAAGATTAAAACCAACATTTCTTTTTAATTTCTGGAATAGGTTTTGGAGAATTTGTAACTTTTTACACTCCTTTATAATTCATTGGTAAATTATGTTTCAAAAATTTTACATTATCAAGGAATCTCTGTAAAATTTCACTTTAAAGTATTACATTGTTCAATTTTGAAAATCACAGATCTCATAACTTAACTGCATCAACATTACCAGTTTTTAAAATGTTTATTTTTTTCTACAATGCAATTACTCAACATGTACATCATACCATTAAAATAGTTTTGGAAAGCTTGTTCAGTATATTCACATCCAACAATCCTCTAAACACATAAAAAAGTTGAAAAACATCAATTTCACGATAAGAACCCTTATGTCCAAAGACAGTTCTGTTATTGAACCCCTATGTTATTGTATTTAAAAATCATGTTTTTGTTCACACAGTTGACTCATCAATATCCAACAGCTTCAGGGAATCTGAATATCCAGATTTTATAGAAGTGCCAGCTAAGATGTCAGCTGATGTGGTTTTTATCATGGAGGAAGCAGACTGTCTATCCAGTGACAAACTGAACTTTGGTGTTCTTCTGGCCAATCTGAACTCTGACCTGAATGCCAAGGGCCTCACCGACAACAAGTTTGCCCTTATCTCATTCAACAGCAAGAATGTCCAGATTCACACGATCAACGGAGAAGTTTGGACAGGAGACGAAAAACGATTGGTTGCTGCCGTTAAGTAAGTAAATGGAGCGTGTAGGACAGAAAATAGAAATTTTTACTCATAAATATTTATTAGTTTTTCAATAAACTTTATTTACAAACCAATTTATTCAAGAAGATGTTATATTTCACTTTGATCAACAATGAAAAAGAGTGAAAATGTATAGATGAAGTATGAATGGTTTGCAGAGTTGATTACGTCTATAAGCAGATATTCAAGATAATCACTATTGCATTTAACATGACGGAAAAAACATATGAAAAGCCTTTATTCAATATGTGAATGATAAGAAAGACATTAAGAAACTACCACTCAATTCCATAAAGACTTGCAATGCATATATATTAAAATTTTATAAAAAACTTTATTTTCTTCCTAATTAAGTTTAAAATTTCTAATTGGGTATAAAATAAAAATTTTGTGTAAGAGTTCTACTATACATAAGATCTATAAAGTTACAAAAATATAATAAGCTCTAAATTATGCTTGAAATACTAAATTCAGTACATTGGCAACACTACATATAACTTAATTTACTATGTCTTAAATTTGGAAGGACAACTGTGAAAAATTTACAAAAATAACTAATATTTTAAAACTTTTACAGCCGTATAGAGAGCTCGGAAGGTCAGTCGCTGTACACTTCAGCACTGCAGTTTGCTGCTGATTTACCGTATCGTCCAGGTGCAACCAAGGCTGCAGTATTAGTGCACTGCTCAGACTGTCCACACACAGAAAACTATGGTGCACTACTGGAACGATTCTCACGCACCGACATCACTCTCCATGTGCTGCAGAGGGCTCATCTGGCAGGTCGCAAAGGCAAAGGTGTCAGTAAGGTTATAGGCTTGGAGAAGAGTGGGGCTTACCCAAGGAAACGACTGTTTAGGAATGCCTCTCCAGACCCTCAACTGCTTCACCAGGTAGTGTTCTTGTTTTAAAATTTGCATGCTATTTGTCCTTTATCAATTTGAGACATGTATACTTAAAGTATGTATTTCGTAGTAAATATGAATAAAGAATGTATTGGTTGTGTGAGATTTAGCTTTCTTTCTAAGACTACAATTTTTTTTAGTGAATAAATGTTGGCTGTCTTCTAAAAATATCAATCTGAAGATTTATTATTAATTTAAAGGTTAATTTGAGTAACATTTATGGTATGATAACTCAAATGGTTGTCATTTTAATATAATCATAATACTTTTAAGAATGTAAGAACTCACACTAATTTAGAACCTTAAAAGATTGAAATAGTCACATAGGAGTAGGCTGCCATGTGTCAGTGACAAGCTTCACTAAGGATGGATTGAAAGACATGAATCAATATCCAACTTGATCTTGTTTATATAGTAGCTAATGCAATATTTCAAGTTACCAGCTCAATTCATTCTCAAAATATCTTGCTGACAGACAGACAAAAGCCAGGTACTCTGAGTGATGCTCATCCAATAAGCACATCAATGGCTTAAATCATTAACACTCAGTGAGTCATGGAGTTATTTAAATTTGGATAGAAAATGGCCTGCTTTAATTTTCTTTCTTTTTTTAATTTACCTTTAAACTCTGTATATAAAATAAGTTATATCAGCAATAAACATACTGAATGATTTAAGGCTAATGCATTTCCAGATTCAAAATTTTATGTTTTGGATTAGTTTGTGGACTCAAAAGGGATCAAATCAGTTCATAATGTAAGGATAGTCTTGAGGATGGAGTCCTATGTTTTTAGTATTAAAGAGAAACGCTTATCAATAAATATTTTCAGAAGATGGATTTTGCAGTATTATTAATAATATTTATAAATTTTTTGTAGACCTCCCTAAATAAATATTTGCATAAGTTTGAATGATCAGTGTTCAAAATTAATATAAAATTCTAAATCCTATTTTGTATAAAAATGTAGTGTTGCAATATATTCTATATTTACCATCTAATTTGATAAAAAATACTAACTGATGGTGGCTATAGTTCAGTTGGAGTAATATAGTGTTCCGTATAAATTGAGTTCAATTTAATGAGGCGTGTGTTTATTTATTTATGCATTTACTACAATATACTTAAAAAAAAAGGATTTCATATATAGATCATCAATTCATATGTGAAAAACTAAAACACAACATTCGAGTTCACTGGTAAACTTGGTAATGAACACTTCAAAATCACACTTAACAACTAAACAATTGTATGCCACAATATCAAACATCTCTTACCTACATTAAAGCCAGAGAGAGTAATCTAGGTAAAGAAGTATACTCATTCTCAGGTATACAATCAGGTGAACATAACTCCATATTCCAGGAGTCAAGTAGGTCTATTACAGTTTCAGATTCCAGACACTGGTCTAAGAGGAAGGTGTTTGAGCTAAACCCAAGAATCACATTGAATCAACCCTTCCCACCATAGCTGTAGAAAGCTGTTGATGATCATGTAGGACCTTATGCTCATCATAATATTTTAATGTCACCTTGATCATCATAACATATTTTTATAAAATAGGTATAGGACATCAATAAACGAAAGGTAGTGAGAGTTGATAGGGAGTATGGGCTGATAATTTTGGCTTTACTTGAAATTGTATTCCTTTTTATAGATCTCAAGGTTATCATTCATTTGTATCGTAATATTATCAGGTAAGATTTCATAATGTTCCCCCCCCCACCCCCCCCCCCCCCCACCCCCCCCCCCCCCCACCCCCCCCCCCCCCCACCCCCCCCCCCCCCCACCCCCCCCCCCCCCCACCCCCCCCCAATAATTTTATTATAATTAGACAGACTTTGAATAGATTGTATATACAAACACTAATAATTACAAAATAAATTACTAGTTTAAAGACTCATAGTAAAAATATAAGTTTTATTCATAGTACAAAAACACGCAAAATACAAAACAATATAGTAGGAAATACTTGTTTAGAGATCTTACTTACAAGTAAGGGATTTCTGGTCGCAAAAATTGGTAAAAAACAACAGTATTTATTGCAAACCGTACCGATAAACCAATGTCTGTTGTAACTGATAACATCTGTTAACATTTTCCACCTCTTCTTGCGGCATTCTTCTTTAGCCCATTTTCCCTTCATCCTCAGGCATTGATGTTGTCTATTGAAAGTAACGTATTAATAACAAGCAGTTCACAGTAACACAGTACACTAACAGTTTTGGTAACAATGTTAAAACAAACTATTTGTTATGGCTTAGCTGGAAATTACAAGTAAAACTTACAAGTAAGAAATACATTAATAATGCAGCGATAAATAACAGTGTTCATACAAGCGTTTCTCAGTATATTGAATGTTTTTTAGAACAAATAAAGTCAAAAATAGCAGTTTTAACTCAATAATAAATAAATAAAAAATATATAATTATGGAATCTTGGATAAATATAATTAATAATTTAGAATCTAGGGATAGACATAGATTCCGTTAGCATGAAATTGACAGCCTCTCGATGGAGCATATCCTCATTACTTGTCTCTGGAGTGTTTGGTGTTTCATTTTGAATGTTATGCATATACAGACACGTTTGTTACTCAGCATGAAATTGACAGCCTCTCGATGGAGCATATCCTCATTACTTGTCTCTGGAGTGTTTGGTGTTTCATTTTGAATGTTATGCGTATACAGACACGTTTGTTACCTAGCAGGAAATTGCGCGAAACAACTAAGTGCTAGTAATCTAATAAATCGTCGATTTTAAACATTTCGATCTATTGAAACATTTTTTATCTTGTACGATTTGATTTGGGACATCTCGAAGTAGTAGCCTAATATTGAACCGACTAAGAATAAGTCTAACATCTAGAATAGAGAGTTACAACCTTACCCCTTTGCTACAGTGAAGTTAAGATAAAAAAATGGATTGAAATATATATGCCTAAGAATATGTTTAAGATTGTTAAACATATTCTTTATATATTAGCATTCTTTATTCGTTAAAATATATTGTTTAAGCGTGTTTATTAATAAACAAAAATTAAGTAATGGAAGTTCAGTTATAAATAAGCTTTTTAATACATTATTAGTTCAATCTTGTAACATACCAGAATTGTACTACTGTATTTTGCTGTCAATGATTATTGTCAGAAAACAAATTGTTCTCTTTTTGCCTGTATTTTCATAATAGAACTAACAAAAGAAGAACCTACCGTCTCATCTTCCTTTCCTTCGTCCAGCTTGCTCGTAAACCAAGTCTTCTCCAGCAAGAGTGGTGGTACTGATCTTCTCTGTAGCCTCCAAGGATCTCCGCCTACGGTCCCAGACGATGGTATCGCTTAAACTCTTCTACCAAGTCAATGTGGAATGTGGAGTCATCATGGAAGTCAGTGGAGTGGTACTTTTGAAGACCTTCCCCGTACACAGTGTCTTCTTGTTCTTCCTCTTCGAAACTTAGATGGTGAATGTCTTTCTTCACGGGTTAATGCGGAGACGAAAAACGTCAATTAGAAGTGTCAGCGTCTTTGATAAAAAGTAATTTATTAGAAACAACTCAATTTCATTGGGGAAATCTCTGTAAAACTCCCTGGATAATATAATATAAGTGAATAATAAAGAAAATATAATGTATAAAAAATTACTTTTGAAATATCATTGCTTACAATTTACTATACCATTAAAAATATTATACTCTGTGATTCATATACACTGAATGTTATAAAATGTATACATTATAACTATGCAAAATGGAATTAATATTTTATTAATACTTTCTGAAATAATTAAATGTTGATGCTGAAGAATAGAGAATACATAGAATGTTCACGATATTGCAAATTATTTACCATACAAGTACAAGAAGAAAAGTCAATTTATCTATAATGACAATAATTTAGGTGCCATTATATAAGGAAGAATAATATTTTAAGACTATATTATTACATTGGGTTACTAAGATTAATTCACTAAGCGGTTTTATGAATTTAAAATTAAATAATCTTCCAATTTTACATAGATATTCCAAATTGTCATAGAATCGTTAAACGGTTACTATGCTTGAGGCTGGAAGAATGTTAGTTAACTGAATTTGAGGTGGCTTCGCTGTAGAAAATGCAACTCTATCACTATTTTTTAGACTTCATTTTCTTAGTTCTTCATTTGGTAGTCTTATAACTAATAAATTTAATGTTCTTTATAGGCTCATGCTATGAAAACTTTAGAGACACAGTTATATAATAAGGCAGGAAAATATTTATATGAACAAAGATATAAGAAAATGAGATTTTGTTTCTCATCAAATAAAAATATATTCAGTTAGCTAGTCACTAATATGCTTAATTATCTTCCATAAACATAGGTACTTTGTAAGTGATTAAAAACAAGTACAGCTAATGAGTAGCTAATATTGTTAATTAAGACAGTTAACTATGAGTATTACGAATATTCATGATTAATTCGTAATGATGATAAATTTTAATTCGTAGTATTACAATTGTTCATAACGAACTATTTATTATCATATTCACATCTTTGAAATAAATTGACTGGACCATACTACAAAAATGTAGGTTATGTACTATAAACGAAAATCTGTAACTAAAAATAACCATTTAGAAAATGTAGTAGTACATGAAAAAAGTGAATAGTATAATTGTAAAAATTATATAAATGTATTTATCTCGTAACGGATAAAACATGGTTTTGTTGTTATGTTTTATAAATCTTGTTTTTGAAAAAAAATATAAATGCGTGACCAAATCGTCGGCTATTGGAATTAATAAAACTAAAAGTTGCAATTTAAAACTTATTAAAAGGAAATTAAAATTACACAAGTTATTTTCAGTGCAATGTCCAGAATAAGATTAATATATAAGTAATAGATTTGAAACTCACGTGCAACTTATATATTTTGGCCATGGTCTAAGAAACTCCTTCCAACATACTCGTACTCTGTAGTGACTCTTGCAGTTTCACTCTTAGCAGACTGAAGATAATTTATCATTCTGCACTGCATGATAAAAGTGAACGTCTGAGATTTGATAAATTGTGGTCATATATTGTGCAAGTCATAAATTCGTGGTAATTACTCGATCTTCGAAATTGAATGCGGTTTGAGGTTGATAGATAGGTTTAGCACACATCAAGAAATTAAATTTTATTGCAATAAATGACATATAATTAGCAAAGTAAAATGGATACCCTGTACATAATTCCTTGCAAAAAGCGCGTATCAACTATACATAAACATGCTTTTAATACTTTTCAGTTACATATATAAAATAAAATAGATCGTCAATCTAATTAAAAGAATTGCATAACATTTTGTTGTTTTGTATAGTTAAAGGAGTTTGGCAATGTTTATTTATAACCTGAAGAACCACTTTAATTATATTTTTAAATTGTAGCCTTATAAAACATCTCAATAAATTCTGAAATATTAATCTCTATATAAAAAGGCAAAGCCCTCACTCTCTCACTTACACAATCATCCCGATAACAAAGAAAATTTAGCATTCGGGAATTTCATGGCTTAAATAGAAATAACTTTAGCATTTTCATGAAGATCAATTTCCACACAGGATGAAATATGGCTGCAACCCCTGGAAAAACTATATTTTGTTTATTAACTAGTCAATGTCCTAGAAATTAATTTGACACACACATGCCTTATGCTTTAGACACAGACAAATAAAAGATTTTCGTAAGATTAACCATGCATTGGGGCAGAAATATGGTTAGAACCTCTATAAGGACTACGATGTTTTTGTTCTCCAACTTCCTGATGACGCAAATTAAATGCCCACGTGGCTTAAGCTTTCTACATACAGAGTACATATTTTCTATGATTATGTGCCTGGAATGAGGATTGCAATCCTTAGAAGAAATATATTTGGTTTTTTCAAAATCCCTCAAAATAAGTTTCTAGATGATCAACAACTATCCATTGGGATTGAAGTGGGGTTGCAACGC
Organism: Homalodisca vitripennis; assembly: GCF_021130785.1. NCBI lineage: Eukaryota > Metazoa > Arthropoda > Insecta > Hemiptera > Cicadellidae > Homalodisca > Homalodisca vitripennis. Next base: position 144,821,372 of record NC_060208.1, read on the forward strand.
TTAGAAGAACTATATTTTTATTTTTCAAATTTCTCAATGTCCTAGAGAGGAGACATTTGACACATATGTGTTTCATAACTTACAGGGAAAATGAAAAGAACTTTCATAAAAATGAAACATTTCATAGGACTTGAAATGGGTTCATACATTTATTCTTTATCGGAGCAGTGATGCAAACGCTACTTAGGTACCAGAAGTTGGGAAATTTTGACCAAAGGATACTTTCCTGCCCAACTTCTTTGACAAGCAAACGCTACTATAGCGCCGAAATACCTAGGCTAAAAGTTTAATCTTAAAATAAGTACACTTTATTGACCAACAAAGACTTTGTAAACCTGCATACATATATATTTTCTATGTCGGGACCCACGATGTTATGCTTGTATGTCTCAACGACATCTTGGACCGGAAGTAAACTACAGTGACCGAAAATTTACTTTCGGTCATTGTAACCAGTAGTCTGCAAAGTCTTTTTTTTAACCAGAGTAGACTTTGCAGATATACTTATTTATATATTTTATGAATTTGAAAAACAATGCAAACGCTCTTTAACGCCTTGCAAAGTAGATTAAATTGAGCGTAAAGTAGAAGCTTTTTCAAAAGTAAACTTTTGACACAAACGTACGAATATTTTCTTGATCGGGGTGACAATACAAATATTCTTTGTTTAAACTTTGTTAGTAACGATAGAAGGTCTTTCAAACATACACACATTTTGTTTGTAATTTCAATGCAAATTTTACATTGACGCCCTACATCGAGAATAACTTAGTAAGAGAGATGACTATAAGGCTCGGATGAACACACTTTTTGACTAAAGTAGATTTCTCAGACCGAGTATGTATTTGATCGTGGAAATTACGAAAATCTATCATGTTGTGTTTTTAATATAATTCATCAGAATCAAGAATACTTTATCACACGTTAGACCTGATATAAGAACCAGTGGAAATAGTGTTTCCGTCCTTGGGTTTTGAATTGATTGTAGGAAGCTGATATAATACTAAAGCAACAAAAATAACTTTCACAAGAAGTTATTATAAATGACAAAGAACGATTTATAAAATGAAAGTATTTTACTTGGTCTTCCTACCTGTGTAGTAATTGACACAAAACACAAACTTTATTTTATCAAAAATGTCTAAATTTCAACGTAAATTTGGAACATTCCATTATAAAAAAAGTACCCAACCAGTGACCGTCTATGTTACAGAAGATGTAAGTCGGTAAGTCATTTATCATTAGAATAGTGCGATTACTACTAAGGATCCCACTGAATATTTTCCTGCATGTGGCATGATGGTGTAGTATGTTTGATCTTCCCGTATTTAGACAATAAATTGATTCTATGTATAGATCATTGCAAATAAAATCTTGGTTTAAACTTCAACGAGTAGTCGGACACATTGCACGATCCAAACACAACGCATCCAAACCTTCGTTAAAACTTCAACGACAGTCTCTCTACTAATGTACTACAAAAAATGCCACTATAAAATATGTAAAATGGTTAAAAATTAAGTGTTGTCAATGGACGTGACAATCTTACGTGAAACAATCTATGCTCAAATCTGTCAAGAAGCTTATTTGTATTTTTGGATAAGATTCGTTTGGTAAGAGTGGGAGGACGAATGAATAATGCCAATTTGAAATTTTTTTCAAAATTCCGTTTCTTCTTACATTTACACTTATTTTCTTCATTAATAGTGGATTTTTACCGCGTCAAATTTCATTTGATTCCCACATATAATCCACATACGCAGTTTATAAAAACATGTATTAAAAGTGCTAACGTCCTTCTGAAGATAGTCATAGGCACTAATTTACTTACTATAGAAGAATTTAAAACTGATGCATGTGTAAAGACAATATTGAATTTACGACCACTCTTCCTTCGATATCCATTGAAATGGATGGACCTCACGTCATTTCCTTAATAGTCGACCCACGGTTTTAATCCTCGAACTAAACTATGAAGAAAACGTGTTGAAACCGTTTGAAACGGTGGACAGCTCTTCAAGTCATGACTCAGCAACTTTAGCAGAATTTGAGGGTTGAATAAATTCACACTCTACAGAAGAGAGGAAATTGGACTACGTATCAACCTAATCTTGAAATAAATGACTTAGTTCTTATACATCGAAACTCACTGACCCACACATTACCACTGAGAAGAGTGATCGATATCTATCCTGACACAGATGGAGTAACCATAGTCGTCAAAATGTGAATGGCCACTGGCATTCTCACTTGTTCGGTAGTAAAGACCTTGCCTAAATAGATTCTTATACCATCACATTCTCACATTTTATATTATAGTGAGTATTTAATTTTCAAAATGCATATATTTTTTTGCATTTTTCTTTATAGATTTTCAAATCCCTATGGATAGCTGATAAGGCAGTCGACAGAGGACTGCAACATTACCTTGAACCTGCCATTGATTGTCACTTGCATACGAGTAGTTACGAACCTGTTCCTACATATACGTAATGTTACCATATGATTCTCTTGTCAAGCTATGTTTATATCCTATTCACCGATTTAAATCTATGAAGGATGGGTGATAAAACGTTGAATTGGTTAACGTTTTTTTAGTTAGTTCCGTGTAGACGAACTAGTGACAACTACCATTTTAAACAGTATAACTTCTACGTCGTGGTCACGCTTAAAGTTTCAAACCTGTTTTAAATATTTATTTGTTTTAAACCATTCTTTAGTATTTAGTTCCATTTAATCAAGGGGACATGTTACTGTCCAGTGAATTATTTAATTTTTTAGGAAGATAATAAACCTCTTTTATGAATGGAAAACAGTGAAAGTGTCGTCCTTTTTGTCACATTAATCACTGGACCGTTTACTTCATTAGTAGGTAATAAAAATGCAAACTTTTTAACTAAAACTTTTTAGAGGAATTTAATAGTGAATAATGGTAAATGTAGGTTGAGAAAGAAGATTTATTAAAATACTGCGTTCCAATTGAAATGCTTTTAGTTTATTTGGAAATCGAAAGTTAGCAATGATACCCTCTCTTTGCTTTCGTGATTGGGCCCTTATACACAAGTGGCATTTACAAATAAAGGTATTGAGACCCCGGGGGGGGGGGTTGTGCTAGACACACATTATGTACATAGAAACCATACTAAACAATTCTTGCATTTACCAATACCATTGAATTCTCTGGCTTAATAAACCATATCAACATATTTAACAAGCTTGGTAATTTGCAATTTATTTGATTAAAGATTTTATTGCTGTCAGTTTATAATAAACCAAATCTTCTCATCTTACTCCAGTATTTTTTTTTTTTTTAAACTGGATCAAGGTCAAAAATTCATTTCTAGGGTATAGATAGTATCTTTTATTTAATTGCCTGAGGACGTTTTCGTAACGAACTAAGTACGAGATGAAAACGTTTTTTTTCACTACACACCTTTTTTCCTATCATGCCTGGAATTTCGCCATAATATATTTGATTATAAACAGGAGGATTTCTGATCATGTTTTGCACTAGGTGGTTGATAAAATGGATGTGAATACAAACTTTTTTTCTAATACACATTGGGGATGACCAAAATGTTCCGTTTCCGAGAAAATTGAGAGAATCCTTTCATATTAGGCCAAAACACGCATGCTGGCCTGAGACATTAATCTTTCATTTCCTTCATAATAAACACCTTAAAAAAGAAACTGTATTAATGTAAGACAACAAAATATAAAAAATAACTCATTATCTACAGTCAATTTTCCAAATTTCTCCAATTTCTCCGCGTTTGTTTCAATGCAAATGCTGAGCTCATTCATCGACTGACATAAATTTTGAAAGAGTCAGGGATCTTTCTCCGACACTTCTCTGATGCTGCAGTCACAGCACGCGAAATGAGGTGGTAATGACGCGCTCATCAAAATAACAGATTACAATGAAGTTTAAAGAACTATAGTAGAAAAATAATTAGAAAAAATAGAACATAGTAGGACATAGCAATATTAGCTTTTACGCATTAACATTTTTATGAATGTACCGTTAAATTTGGCAAAGTCCAATGATGAATTTATACTTTAAAAATATATTTATGCGCGCCAGTAGTAAATTAAAACATAGAAGTGTAAACAAACTCTGAAAAAACAAATGAAAAATACCAGTATTAGAAACATTTGTATTGTAACATTTGAAATGTTAAAATTTTTTTTATTTTAAAATATTAGTTGGATTTTAGTTTTATTATTAAGATATTTTTGTTCTTGTATTTTTTAATTTGTATTATAATTATTTTTCATAAGCCAATTATTGAGTTAGTAATTTTTACACTGTTATAAGAAAGACTGGTACCTATTAATCAAGTTTGTACTTATTTCAATGGCAATTTATCGAATACCATAAACAATCATATTCATTGTCACATGGCAGAGGGGGAAATAGGAAAATATAGTTGATTTTAATATATTACAGAATCGTTATTCAGGGTGGTAAAGCTGGTTGAGAAAAGTATATTTCATAATACAATTGCATTTTTATTAGGTACAATTAGAAATACATTATAAATATTACAATATTAGAAAATAAAATTATTCGAATTTAAATGGGCTAGCAGGGATTGGATAAAACATAATTGAATATACTTGATTTTTTTAATTACAAAAATTAATATTGCCATCATTAATGCTTCATTACCGTTGATTATTTTGTCTTCGAAAATAACAACAGTAGACATTTTAACAGGTACCATAAAGGTCGCGACCCGGGAATGTCGTTCAGGACGATTACTAGCGTAACTTGCTCATCTTTCTCCCTGGCAAAACTCGTTAGCCAATTACTTTTAACTTCTCAGCTGGCATGGTTGTTGTTACCTGTTTGGTAAAAAATAACAATACGATTAGGATAATCCTTAAAGGCCAAAACTTGGTCTCATAAAGAGTATTGTTATATATAGCATTTAAAAAAACCAATTTTTTATAATATTAATTGGAACAATTGCTACAAAAAAACGTACTTTCATGAATATTGTTGATACATTAATTTAATACTTTTTGGAAGTCTTCCTCTGTGCAGTTTAGTATAGTTGTTTCTCTAATTTACACTGTACACAGTTGATTTATACATATTGTATTTGAGTTTCGATCTGTTAAATATATTACACACAACGACGGTAAACACAATCCTTGTTTAAAAAAACGTTTTATCAATTAATTCAAAAAAAATACAAGTGTCCTACTGTAACTTACTTTAATAAAGTTAACTTTAAAAACTATGAATACATAAAACTTAAATGACCCTTACTGTAGATATAATACCGTATAATTTAAGATATACTAATTATAGTATATCTGAACTTGAAACAATAATCTATGAAACTAATTGATTTTTAAATATTTTAGGATTCTTTTGAAATCCGAATTATCATTCTTCTCCCATGGAAATATTTAATTTTTCTTTACTAAAGATTTTTTACGTTAAATGGTTGAATAATTTTTAAACTGGGATTAATATTGTCCATACAAGAATTACAGACGCCATTTATTATCCCTACGTTCCTCTAAGAAGATATCAGATTACAATGAAGTTAATTACATACGTTTAAGGTTGATAAGATTTCTTAAAATACCATACTACAGTAGTAAATCGAGATTATTTTTTTCTGAAAGTGTAGTTATCCAAACACTCTAACACCAGTGTTACTTTAAATCTCTTCAACATACAATGTACTGTGTTGTAGTCTATTCGCTGTCAACGGAATTATTGTGAATATTATCAAAAATTCGTCGCATTATTTTTAAAGGAACAACGAAAAGACAAAAAAGAAAATCTTAACCGTTTTCATCATCATTTAAATTATCCTCGTGAGACATTCTCCGTTATCTGTCCTCTCGAGTCCGGTTTGTTTATATGTTAGTCTCTTCTCCAGCAGGTGGTTCTGATCTTTCTTGTAGCCTTCATAGACCTCTCCGTCTGAGGTCCGGGATGGTTTTACACCGCTCAAGTCTTCGTCTCCCTATGTATATGTCAATGGAAACCCTCAGAGTCCGAGTCATGTCTCTCTTGGTCCATAGTCTCCGATGTACAATCTGTTGTGTTCCTCATCATCTTTTTCTATATCTGTAATCTCCCTCACTTCGAGACTGTCATTCTCCACGGGGAATGCGAAGACGAAAACGTCAATGAGAAGTGTCAGCATCTTCGGTAACAATAATTTAATATATATTAGAATAAACCTAGCCTTCTTTGGAAAAAGACTTCTATAAAATTAATATCACTAGATACTAAATAGTATACAAGAAACGTATAATGCAAAACACTCGTATACATGAAATAAAATCCACTTAAAAAAATATAAACTCTCCTTAAGTGACACACACACACACACACACACACACACACACACACACACACACACACACACACACAGACACACACACACACACACCACATACCACACACTTTTCCACCACACAACGTATTTGTTTAGATTGTAGTATTATTCTATTAAAATTAAATTTTAAAATGTTATTTAGAAAATTTATGTTAACTTGCTCTGAGTGAACGTTATGAACAAACTATCCTTTATGTGGAAGAAATAATGTTTTTGTGTGTGTGTGGACATAGTATCATATATAAAATAATAAAAAAGCTTAAATGCCAAATTTTTGATAAGGGTAATAAAAATATTGGCTGAATAATAATTATAAGAAAAGAATTTTAACTATCGCACCATTAATTTTATAATTTAAAAAAATTACATCTTTTTCATCCTGCAACAAAATGTTTTTTCTAAACGTTTTACTCTTAAATTATAAACTCCTCTGTATATGAATGGGTTTTGTCCTTCTAGTGCAGTAGTATATTCTAGGCAGTTCGGATTTCCATGTTTGCTAAGATAATAATTAAATACTATGGTAAAATAAATTATTGGTAAATATGTGAATAATGACAATTTTTTATTTCCATTAACCTTTGTATGCTGATTAATGTTTGAAGGTGGTGGATGATATCTTGAAAAAAAATGCCAGATGAAAAGGGACCTAAAAATTAAAATACGACCTCAGAGCACTGTTGTGGCTTGTATATACAAGCGCCAATAAAAACTCCTGTTCCAACTGTGGCTCTGGAAGTGGTACAATGATACATCGCCCCTCTAAGACAGGAGGTTAAAATATTTAGCATCATTAATTTAACAAAGACGTTTCCGGAGTAAAGACGTTGTTATCATTACCTCCACACAATGCCACCATTTAAAAAAGAAGTCAAATGGAATACAAAGGCAACCAATCTACAAAATTCATTTCTGGAGCTGGAAGGATGGGGAATACTTAATACCAATCAGGGACAGTCAGGAAGCATTTTATGGCGCTTGACAACCCTGCTCTAGTCACTCAGAGGGAAGCACGAAATGCTCTAATGGAAAACTGATGAAAGTGACAAAGTTGTCCTTCGACTGGGGTGCTGGTTATTAAAGGCGATTTCTAAAGAATTGGAAAAATCGTACGCCCTTTGTCTAGATAGTCTGATAGCATTTCTGGTAGAGCCAAATCTTTAAGATATTGTAGCCCTCTCTTACAGTAACAGCTCTTGTAAAAATCCTGGAAAAAGATAGGATCTGTTCCGAAAAAATAGAGGGGGTCCTTTTATAAGGACTCAGGAAATAAAAAAAAATATTTGTCCTATTTCTTATTGCTAAAGGTTTACTAGTCTCCTAGATTCCGATTGACTTTGACAGGTTAATCTATAATTTTAAAATTTCTTTTTTGTGTTTTTATGAATTACTATAAAACACATTGGTTTTTTAGTCTTTAATAGAAAACTTTTAAACACCCTTTTACATGGTAATAAGTAAGAAAAATTGACTCTATCAGGATTTGATGTTTTTAAAAGTGAAATACTGGGTTTTTTGGTTAACAAAAAATATTTTGAATTATACTATCCTGCATTAATACTGAATATTCGTAAAACTAACCCCAAATTTAGAGAAATTTATGAAATTTTTTAACGTAATCTTTATAATTAAACAGAATATTTCCTGTTTTCCCAGCGTAAACGAGATTTTTCACAGTTTTATTTTTCTCCAGTTTTAGTAAGCACCCATGGTTTTTATTATTGCTGTTTAAATCCTGATTTTGGGATTTTTTTTGGGAGATTGCTATACCATCTGGCTAGTGATTGTTTGAAAAACATCTCTCGATGATAGTACATATATGGGTAAACAAATCTAAATTCAAAGGGGTTGATGATTGTTGATTATAAAAACCAGTTAACTACTTTAGTATGTCTCTACCTATTTATGTATTCCTAAATATTTTACAGAGATATAATATTTTGGTTGGAACAATGATTAAGTCTAGCAAACAGTAGTAAAAATATTTTGTAATTTTTAACGTTTTATAATTGGTAAGGATATAAGATTTAAATTTTTAGCCAACATTCTTACTTTGTAAGGCCAAATTTAGAAAAAAAAAAAAAAAAAAACCAAAAAGAAATGTACTATGAAAATAGTATTATTATGGTGTTAAAATATCTGATTATCAATATTGTCATCTTTTTTCGTACAAATTTAATAAGTATTGACTTTTATTACTTTATTAATGCTAGAATGTCTATTAAATGATATCCTAAAAAACGGAATTTTAAACATTACATAATTATGATGACGTTATTGAACAAAAATAAATTCAAACATTTGATCTTACATATAAATAAATAATGATCTTAAAAATAGTAATATAGTAAAACATAAATCTTAAAAATGTATCTCCAGTATCGTCAACTTGGATGTGTTGTGTGTATTATATGTTTATATATGTATGTATGGTATATACATGATAAAATATATCTATAAATAAGATATATATAATATTCAAAACTACCCCTATACATATATAAAAGTATATATTCTTATATATATAAATAGATATGCATTTTTTATCCTCAATACATTTTTCACTAATAATACGATTTTGTGGTTTTATTCCATATTATCTGAGACAAAATAAAAATTTTTGTGTGGAAAACGGGTGTCCTGGTTTTTCGAGAAAGCCATCTAGTGTAATCCCAAATGAAAGTGAAAGTTATTCTCATTGTCTTATTAGATGCACAAATTGAGTTGAAATGGAGTTAAGCTCAATTTGAATAAATCCTCCTCACAACATTAAAGGTTTTAGTTATAACTAAATTTATAACTATATATAACTATACAATTGTTTTATAAATATGTTGTTTTCAAATATATTCAAACAAACGTTATATAAATACAATTTAAAAAACTTATTAAAAATATAAAGAGCTATTTAAAAATGTTTTTTAATGGTATGTAAACTGAGACATAAATTTACATAATTTATGTTTTGTCATAATATCTATAAATTAAACTAAATTTATATAGTTCATGGATTTTAGACTCACAAGAAAATAAATAAATTGTGGCCATCGGTTTAGGAATATAATCACTCAGGCAGATCGAAGTAAAAGTGCCCACACAATAAGAGACTTGTAATTAGCTTGCTACTGCAGGTATAAAAGTGAATTGTACAGAGGGTTAAGAAAATTGTGGAATTATATAATACCGTAGAAGAACCTAAGTTAATATCAGATTACTGATTCTTACGAAATCGTATTTTTTGTGGATGATAAATTGGGTTTCGGCAGAAAATAAAAAACCTTACATTTTATTTCAATAAAAAAATTACCATGCAGTTAGAAAAATAACATGTTATACATGAATTTCTTTGCCAAGACTGCATATAAGAAAATATTCTTACAAAATGCTTTTAGGAATTTTTAGGGGTAAATTAAACTCCATCGACAATCTGATATAAAGTATCATCCCTACAAATATTTTGTTATGTTCTTATCTCTTTTTTATATATAATGTTTTTCTCAATCCTTTCTTTTAAAACCTGAACAATAATTTTAACGCTATCATGTCCTACGTGAGGTTATCATTGTAATGACTAAGGTACAATTGTAGAGTAACATAGACGTTTTTATTAAAAAAGTTACAGTTTAATAAATTAGTATACACACGAACTGCTTTAAATAAATGTTTTGATAACCAAAATAAATGAGAGGTTTACTCTAAAAGCATCTAACCCCATTTGTTTGATGTAGCTTTCAAATTTCTTTGGCTGTTTAAACCCTTATCTATCCTCAGGTTTTGTAACATATATAAAAAATTAAACTGATAATACAGAGGCAATAAAAATAACTTCTCAGAAATTAATAATACAAGACATACAACTTTTTTTCAAAAGGTAAATGTAATTATTTGGTTTTTCTTCTTATGTAATTAATATTGGGATGCAAAAGACCACAACCATTTTGTTTTATAACACTATGCCTATGAAATTAGAATGTAAATTTTGAGGCAATTTGCAATGAAAAACCAAAACGGGTTGGACAGTTAGCTAACTGTAATATATGTTTCATATATTACTGATTTGTTACCGATGTATAGTCTATTTTTTTCACAAGTTTAGGGTAGTTAGTCAGTCAACTGGTAGTATGATTGGCGCCTGAACCTTCATAATAATAACCTAATGTAGCAGTACCAACATTGGGGCATTAACAAATTGAAAGTGTTACACTATTACATCTGTATAACTTCATACACAATAATTTCCTTCGTTTAGGTTACTCTAATTTAAAAAAACTTGTATGCTACTAATTTAGGTAACATAGATGAATGTTAGTTTTTAATCGTAGCTATTAAAAGCTATGTTCATCAGAATTTGTTTAAAAATAAAAATAAAATACTGACATTTTGTTCACCGACAGTTATATTATTAACCAGCTCGAAAGTAAATCGGTCCCATCATTAAAATGCCTTCATATTTATAGGTTGAAAGTTCATCTTCTCAGTCCATTGTTTAACTTAATTGATATTTCATATTCACGTTATATAACCTATTTGACCATTTAGTTTTTGATTATCTACTAACACATTTTAATATACAATAATAATTTTAATCTTATTTTAAGCTTCGTTAAATATGTAGTAATGTCCAAAAATTGTTTTTTCAGCAATTAGAGATAGAATATTTTTTTAATGTGATTTTACAGACGAGATTGTAAGAATGTCTATATATTATTTTTGATATTGAATAATTATTATTAAAGTTTATTAGTAATTGTATTAATTGTATTCATCAATTCTTGTTCAGTGGCCTAAGTCATGAATATATGTAGTTATTTCTTAAACTTAGATGCTTTGGGTTGTTTTTGAATTTCGTAATCTGTTATATAAAAAGTTTCCTCCCAATAAATCCTTACGTTTTTTAAGTGTTAATATTTGTAGCGATATACATCCAATTTGGTTTTAACACATTTCATTAATTCTTAAAATTTTTGTCATTTATATATTATAAATTGGGGGTTGTTGATTTTTGAAGATGAAACTATGCTAAATAGGATTATAATATATTTGGATTTTGATTTTTTCAATATATGTATTCTTAGAGCCTTAGAGAAAAAAGTTTGATCATAACTCTTCATGCACTGTATTTAGTACGCAAATAATTTGGACTATTTAGTAAAATAAATTATTTTTTAAATAATTTTTTATCTATAAACTTAATTATTTTTTACAAAAATTTTATAAAATCTTTCAAGATTTTTAAGCTTTTTAAAATAAATTTTATTGAATTTGTGAACTATTGTTTATTGTGGTTTTTGAAAATCTACTTGTACATTCGATAAATTTTGATTTTTTTAAAATCTTGAAACAATAGTTTTATATGATAGTGTAAGGGGCAGTGTTGTTAAAACTAGTTGTTAGATTTGTTCACAAATGATTTATAGTTAAAATATTTCGTTCTCACTCTTTCCGGGGTCATCATTAAAGTTCTCAAAGACATTGAATGAGTTGCGTAGGTCATAACCTATATTAAAACTCATGCGTATGATCCCGTACTATTAATATACAATCGAAGATTATACGGAGTGTAGTGGCTCTTTCTTACTATTAGATGTAACGGAGATTTTAAACTTTTTTTCTGGAATTTGTCTAACATTCTTTAATCTGTAATTTCAATTTATCTTGGGTAAGTTGGTTTTTTACTTCCGGGATGATATTTAAAATGATGACTATTCAGTTTTAGAGAGGTTTAAAAATAAAGGAAAGGCCCTTTGAACAATTGTTGACTTGAGCGTCCAGCGAAGCCAGTCACTCAAGAGGCTCTGGAAAATTTAATTCGTATATACTCTGTACCGTAGGTTAAAAATCTTCTCGAAACAACGAGCATATCGTGTAGACAAAACGTTTTGCATTTAAGATAATTTAATTTTCAAGGAATTAACCAGTTTAGGGTGCTTGTAAATGTCACTCCAGGGTATTTTGGCTGCGAGCTTGCGCGCGTAACGTTTACCAGTACGGGCTTTTTGGTAACTTTAAGTTTGCAAACAAACTGAACACAAGAATGGAGAAAAAACATTCTAAACACTATGTACTTGAAATTTTGAATACAATTAACACACGAAACCTTGTCCACGAATAAGTGGTGCGGCGTACTCTTACATTGTTTTTAAATATAATGGACTCCTGAAACCTAGGAGCGACAGTCCAGCTTATGAAATGTCCTGTGATCTAATCCAGTCTTTCATGACACGTTTATCTTCTGTAAAATTATATGTACAAGCAAGCCGATATGGCAGTTATTATTGAGATTAGTCCAAAATGTGTCCATTATCGCTGCTCCGATACTTTAGAAATGTTGATGAAACCAATGTGGGTGGCAAGCGCTAAATTCAGAATAGTTCCCCCTCGGTGTCAAGAAGAACGCCATTTTGAGTATAGTATTAACTCGTGTTGTAGACGATGTGCAAATATTGAATCACTTTCACTCTTTCAGTCCTCGCGTCCTTGTGGTTCCCGGCGCGGACACGTATAAGCGATGTCCTCAAGGCTTAGTGCCGTTAATCATGTCAAATATTCCATACTTTTGTGTTAAATGTTTACAAAATTACAAAACGTACAAACCAAACAAGATTAATACCAGACAATGACAAGATTCACTTATAGGAATTGAAATAGTAAACATATTACAGTCCAAGAGGGAAATATTAAGTGCCTAAAGTGTGAGTTTTGATTGTAAACTGTGATATAAAAGAAACATATGCGGTCCGATTTACTAGAATTAGAATACAGAATATAACCGAAAATAATATATTTTTATATTTGTGTTATGAAGTATAGATAATTCAAGATGACAAATCATATCTTTAGTTTTATATTTTTTCTAAATAAAAGTGCATTGTTTAAGTTCGAGAACTTTAGACACATCGCAAGATACAAGCTAGCAAGCGTATGCAATTTCTAAAATGTTTGAATATGTTTGGATTATGCGGATAGTCAATCACAACAAAATCAAAGTGGAAGGATTTTGGCAATATTTTGGCATTTACATTTCTTTGGTATAAGAATAGAATTATAGACATACTTTTCTTCCAAAATAATAATTTTGAATATTCTCAAATGCTTTACTTAAATAAAGCAATTTAAAATAAGAGATTAGATAATTTTGTTGGGTAAATGATCGTAGGTTCAGGAGCAACTTTGTTTACACAGTGTCACAATAATTTTGAATGTAAAAACTGCTATTGTAATGTGTAAAAAGTAATGAACAGTTGATATCTGAAAATGATTACTATATGGTGCGGATTGTGATGAATTGAAAACTACCTTAGTTGATTCTGGATATTGTTAATGAAATTAAATTAACACAAAAACTGATAAATGTGTAAGTAAGTAAGCTAAAACGAACTAAAAATTAATTTTTCAAAAACTTTTTACCTATACAGGAACAGAAGGAGATATTGGCATGGTTGTTTTTGACATATCCGCCTTTGGCATTTTTTCATAAAAAAATCTTAACTATAAGCGTATTTCGAGTTATTTGATAAAATTTAAAGAGGCCACTTTCGGAAAAAACATTTATTATATCTGCCAGTAACTTATAGAAATAAATGTACGGTAGTTTTAAAAAACAGCTGTTCGTATACATAATCTGTCCGTGTCTGTTTGTTTCAATGAAAAAAATTACTTTGCTTTTATCATCCGATCCGCAGGATATTACAAAACAGAGTCTGGCATTGCCTGTTCAACATAAAAATTCAGGCTTAGGGTTTTATGATATATAGGTATAAAGTATTTAGAATGTGGGCTTAAGTTATATTACTATCAGTTACCCTGCATTGGATTTCGTAGGCTTTGGTACGTGGTAGGAGCTCTTCCTGTTGCCTGCCCTGTTACCAAACGATGAAGAAAAATCTGCAAAAAGTGTGTATTTCTTGGCCAGCTGTAATGCACATCAGCCGGTCTTAGGATCTTTTTGTTTCCTTTTTAATCTGAATCCAATATTATAAATAATTGAATAAAGCAATTACGTAATTTTTTAATAAAGATTACTTTACATATTAAACATTGATTTTTACTCTGTGATGAGCATGCACTTTCCTTGTTCTAAGAAATGTATTAAGTTATTAATGAACATGGTACGCGTAATTTTGGTTGTAATTATTACAAACCGTCAATGCTTGCAGGAACCGTTTAAGTGATTACTGTCCGTCAGAACGTTTTGGTAAGTCTGTTACGTTTATGTTCTTTATAAGCTCCAAACAAAAAAATTGTGTGAGTGTGTGTGTGGGTGTGTGTTTTAAATGCAAGAGGGAACTATTGGCTACACAGATATTTATAAAATATAAAAAGATGAGTATGGAGGGGGGGAAAGAGAGCACACATATATTTCAATTGTAAATTTAAGTATTTTTTAATTTTGAAAATTATGAATCATTAGTAGCATAGTATATTAAGTTAATAAACAATGTTCTTATTATTTTGTGAAAATTTGTTACACTCGAAAACCATACACCGTTAAAAACATAACTCAATAAATGTTATGTTTTTTGTATGCCGTAATTTAAAACAAAACGTTACACTTAATTATTCATTCTACATTTTCCCTGGTACTTGTCTCCAGGTTGGACACGAATATCTCAATTAAATAAACCCTTATAGAATCGTTTATGATAAATTCATAACAATTGATAATTTGTAGGTTCTTTATTACAAGGATATATTATAGATCTCTGTATAAACACAAAAAGTGAATGATCAGACATATAGCCTTACATATTTAAAATATATTATTACGGAAACATAGTAACTGAATGTTTATTGGCGTACATTTAATAACTCATTCCAAAGCTAAAAGTAAAAACACCTTCCAAAATATGTAAGTAGAGCATGGGTAAGGGTAACAGTGAAAATTGTTATTTTATATAAATTTATTTTAATTGACAATTAAGCCCTTGTAAAGATAAAGTTACAGATGTGTTATTTCGGCCAGGCGACAGTTAGGGCTGAAGATGCCCTCTATAAAACACTTTAAACCTGGGGACCAACGGCTTAAAGGTGACTTACCGAACCTCCCACCACCAATGGCCGGGCAGGCGGGCCTGCTTTGCAAGGACAGGATCGCTCTGCGGTCCATCCCATCCAAGCAGCAGACAACGCTGCGCTGGACGTTGCATGATCCCGGTTATCTTGCCGATAATCGTTGGTACCCGCTACAGCTAAGCCATTGGCATACTGAAGATGTTTTTATATATTTAAAAAAAATTAAGACCGTGGTTTTTATTTTGTTAAAATGTGGACACATTATGTTGTTTTAGTTATATTAAAAGAAACACTGACTATTGGTATATACTCTAATCTTTTAAAACCTTTTCAAATAGAAAAACTTATATTCAAACTTTTTACAAATTACATAAATATTAAACAAAAAATGTTTCTAATAATGTATATACTAGTATGTCATATGTTTATGTAATATAGATTTGAAATCTTTAAAATTAAAATTATATATTTTTTGGCCCATTGTCTATGAAAATAATTAGTGGACACACTCAGAATCTATTAGCTTCTCTTTAAGTAGTACGATAGTAAAATGCAAAGCCATGGCAAGAGTTGTATTAATTAATTTATGAAGATTAAAAGTAAAACGCCTGACCTTGTATTAAATTGTAATCATATATTGTGCAAGAACCTAAGTTCATATTAGTAACATGAACTGGTTTTCACTGGTATCTTTCTAATCGAGTATTTTGCGTATTGATTAGCGTTAAATATCATCAAAAATCAAAGAAATTCTAAATTTTATTTTCAATAAAATCACGTTACAATTAGCCTTGTGGACATGCAATACCATACTTTAGTGCAAGAAGTACGTGTGGATTCGATGGAACACGTATTTAGTATTTTCAATTTACAAAAATAAAAACAAAATCCCTATCAAATACATGAGTTAAATCGTTTGGTCAAACATTTTGTTACTATTTTTTTAAATAGATTTTAGTAGAATTTATTTAAAAAGTTGTTATTACTATAATACTATAGCTTAAAAGTATACCGCTTTATAAAATCAATAATTGTAGCCTTATTTTAGAAAATTCGTCATAATAATCTATTACTTTTGCACATGAATTGCTATAGTGTTTAAAAAAATGTTAAGGCACTTTACTGTCCGTTGACTCGACAAACACACAACCATATAATTGGTGCTTTTTCCTTCCTTAGGAATTTAAGTCCAATCTAATCTTTTTTTCCGAGATACTAAATACCTTAATCCATTTTAGGCTTTGGGAAACCAATAATAAGTTTGCATTACTATTAATTACCAAAAGAGGGAGAAATAACGTCCTGAAATAAAAATGATATACGCCTCAGCAGGTTACGTAACAGGCCTTCCACATGAGGTTGTAACAGTTAAGTTTAATTATTAACCAAACTCCTATTCCCGTTGCGATGAGACCGATGGAACCCACGCAGGTGCATAACAGGCTGTCACTGAGGTTGTAAACAGTTAAGTTAACATTAACAAAATCTACTTCCCTTCCATGACCGATTGGATAGCCCAAGCCAGGTGCATAACAGGCCTGCCAACCGGAGGTTGTAACAGTTAAGTTAACAATTCAACAAATCTATTCCCCTTTCGAATGGGACCGATGGAACACAGTATAAAAGAGATACGAGCCTCGTAATTTATTGTCTCGGTATTTTTTTAGGTACCTATTGGGACAAAGTTTAAAACTTAAACTTTAATTATTCGTAAATTTACACATCCTACACAAAATATTTTTTTTTAAACAAGATTTTATCGTGCTAATGAATAGTTGGTATTTGTTTCATTGTTTGAGTAGTTCCCACTCTCACTATGATTACTTTACTTTATAATTTTTAAAATTTACCATCACATAAATTTTAAAATTAACAGGATTTTATTTTGAAAATATCACCCAAAAAATTGTAAAACTTTCTCAAAACTATTTTTTTGAATAATTCTTTTCATGAGTTATTATTATGTTAGGTATAATACCTTAAATTTATTAAAAAGCTAGTTGATAAAATGCTTATATTTGACTTTCCCGTCTCGTATCCCTGTGCCGCCCATTACGATTTACAAAGGAATTGATTAGTTTTATAGGTAAACACAATTGTCTTTTGTAAAACGTGGATCTGTATATTATCTGGACATTTTCCAATATGGGCAAGAATAACATTTCTCTAGACGGTAAGACATTAATTGTTTTTATAGTGACCTTCAAAATGTGGATTAAACAGAAACGGAGACCCAAAACAAAGGAATCTCTTTAGCAACTGTAAAACTAAAGATCGTGCAAAATTAAGTCACTCTAAACCCTTTTTAATTCAATCCAGTTCTTCAAAATGCATACCTTGCTTTTACCTTATATAAACTATATTAAAGTACAAGTAAATATGCAAAATGTTGAGATTAGTCCAATAAAAGTAGGAATTCGCTGTACCGTTTTAATGGAAAGTTGAGGAATACCATTGTGTAGCCATCGCTAGTCCAGAATAGTTCCTCGGTGTCAAGAAGAAAGCAAGTGGGTCTGGTAGACGAGCACCGGTATGTAACTCGTGTTGTAGACGATGTGCAAATATTGGCCACTTTCACTAAGTCTTCAGTCTCGTCCTTGAGTCTCCCTGCGGTGTCAAGCGATCATCTCAATGTCTAGTACCTTTCATTCATGTGGAATACTTTGCTTATTGCTGAGGTTTGGCTTGTATCTAGCAGTTACTGATTTAAATTTTATCCTGGGACTCATGCAATAAATCAGTAGATTTTTTCGCTGGAACTTATTTAAATTTTTAACATGGTTAAAATTCTCTAGATTTTTAATCTGCCCAAAACTCTTAAAGCAAATCTCGAAATTAAAGCAAATATTTCTGGTATATTATTTTATTTTAACTTGCATATTGTTCTATTCTTAAAAGTTAGTATTTTAAAAATTTGTGTAAGCTTAATGTTAAATATAATTTTCTGAAAGTGATTCAATACATTTTAACTTCATATTTACCTTTTGTAGCACAATATGGCTAGTTAAAAATGAACATGCCCTGCTAATTTAAAGATTGGATATATAACACCTATTTTAAAGTCTGGATCTCCTTCTGATATTAAGAACTATCGCCCTATATTTATCCAGTCAACCCTGGCTAAGGTATTTGAATCGCTCGTCCTTCAGCTTCAAGAATGTTATCAACATTGAACAACATGGTTTTGTCAAAAGGCGTTCGGCCACTTCAAACCTCTTATCTTATCAAATTAGTATCCTCAAAGCGTTTTCTAACGGACACCAAGGTTGATGCCATCTACACAGATTTCTCGAAAGCATTTGATCGAGTTAGTCACAACCACCTTGTTGCTAAGCAGAGCTGTTGGTGTCGGTGGGGCGCTCTTGCGTTGGCTGGGATGTTATCTACGGGACCGTTTTCTTCAGGTGCGAGTGGCGGGCTCACTATCCCAACCTTTCCCAGCTGTTTCTGGTGTACCTCAGGGTTCCCTACTGGGACCAGTGTTGTTCACAATCTTCATTAATGATCTGGTTCAATGTGTGGGTTCAAATGTTCTACTTTTTGCTGATGACGCTAAAATTTTCAAAGAAATTACATCTGTGGAGGATTGTGTGTCCCTACAGGAGAGTATTGATTTGCTTGCAGAATGGTGCGAATTTAATGATATGCTTCTGATTATTTCCAAGTGCTCTATTGTGACATTCTCTAGGTCAGTTACCTCTATTCTTTATCATTATAACCTTACTAACCAACCCCTGGCACGATGTTCTAAAATAAAGGATCTGGGTGTCATACTTGCTTCCGACCTAGGTTCTCATGAGCATATCAATCACATTTCTAAAAAGGCTAATGCAGCACTCTATTTTGTTATTAGGACCAGTCGTGATATGTTTTCTGTCCGAGCTCTGAACATCCTCTACGTCCACCTTGTTCGACCCATACTTGAATATTCTGCTACTGTCTGGAACCCTTACCTTGTTGTCACATTGATAGGCTTGAGAGCATACAGAACCGCTTCATTCGTTTGATTGGGCTGCGGCTGGGCTTTGAGTAACGTAATGTGCCGATTGATGACCTTCGAGTTCAGTTTAACTTGGAACCTCTCCATTCAAGACGTATAGTTCATGATCTGCTTTTTTTGAAGAAGGTGATCTGCTCTGTCATTGATGCACCTGATCTGCTCGAATTGCTGGACTTTCCGGGCATCACGTCATCTTCGTCACCCCCAGCTGTTTGCAAGGCGGCACTACACCACACAGTACATATTTCACAGTACTTGTCCACGTCTTCAACGCCTGGCAAACAACCCCCCCCCCCCACAGACATCTGGACTTCTTTAATATGAGCTGTGATGCCTTCAAGAGAGAGTTAGTCGTAACTGCCTGTCATGACTTACATATCGTCTGATAACTTTTTTCTCCATTATTCTTGTTGTGTTTTTAACTGTTGTTGTTGCTCTGTTATTGTTTCTGCTTGTCTTTTGTTACACATTTATAATTACGACTGTGCCTCTTGGTTATATATTTACATGTATTGCCTGCATTTGTTGTTTTTATAGTTTTTTTTCTCTGTCGGTACCTATATATATTTTACTCTTGTTATTCATTTACAGTATTTTTACCATTGTTGTTTACTTTATATAGTTTATTTGAACTGTTATTATTTATCTTTTTATTTATTCATATGTCACGTCTTAGACAGTAATGTGCATGCATTTAAGTTATATACGCATTTAAGTTAAATATTTATTATTTTTTCAGTTTTTTATTTACCACTATCAGTCATTAATATTAATATTTTTTTACTCTTGTTATTCATTTTTAGTTTATTTTTCATTGTTGTTAATAATTTTATAGTTTACTTGCACTGTGATTATTTATCTTTTTTGTTTCTCCATATGGTGTCACATCTTTTACAGTAGTGTATTTAAGTTAATACTATCACTAATTTATTATATACTATCACTAATTTTTATTATAATTTATACATTCTTATTACATTAATTATACGTTAATTGCCTAGGTCTGATTTAGAGTCCAGTTGCATGTTTGGTTTGGCCCTTTTATTTAAGTATTATTTAATCATTTATCATAAGTTTATAAATGTAAATTGGTTTTTGACCGTTTAAAGGAAATAAATAAATAAAATAAACATTGATTTATTTGAAAGACCTTATCTAAGACATAATTAGTTAGTAGATTACACTGCAAGTATTAAATATACATTGTTATAAATTAAATCGTTTGAAACAAATTATAAGAGATTGATTCATAGCCTAGACGGAATCAAAATAAATCGAGAAAAATTGCCATTAAAATATTTTATGACGAATACCACAAATGAGACTCGTCACTGTAAAAACGCAGAGGCAAAATTTGCAAGAAATTGCGTTCGAATTCAAATAATTCAATATATAAATTCAAACTTCTTTATTCTGGAAGACAACTTGTACATTACATAGAAACGTTTCATACTTCATTTTCTTATTCTAATACAACAAAATTTGGCATTACAGTTTTAGGTAATCTTAATTAGTTAAAATAAATATAGTTACTACTTCCACTAAGCAGTGCTCAAAACGTCACGAGTAAAAACATTTTAAAAATATTAGCAGAAATTTAAAATCATGTTTGTGGCTTTGAAGTACTCATCACTGTAGTAAATAATAATAATAATAATATAAATTTATTTTCAAATAACAACAAATAATTACAATAAATCCAACAGTAATATAACAATTCAAAATAAGGTAAACATTACATAGCATATATAAAAAACATAAAATAGCATGTACAAAACAAAAATGATTTGCTCAGGCTGACCAATTAATTTTACACTTACCAGTTAATTAAAAGGAAAATACAATGAACATTATTTTTGTTGGTTGTTTTTGGAAATGTTGAAACTGTTAATACCATAAGAACATTTTTTAAAGAAGTCCTAAATTAACAATACATGGCTAGTTATTTAGCCAAAACAAGCAGAATGGAAAAAATATAAGTTTTGGTCTATTTTTTCTCTCGTTAATGTAATGACCTTTGTAATCTTTTTGGATGCTAATTAAATGTGTTTAATCCACTTTAAAACTATTCTTGTTTCCAAGCGGATTCAAAAGAGATGATCTTGGAAGAGATACTATTCATTCGACACTAATCAGGAGTACTTAAGAATGAATTAGGCTCATAAGTTACAAGTAAGAGAGGATTCTTTGTAGTCGGCGTAACAAAACATTTCATAACACGTAGTATATATAGTGCACATTTGTCAGACAAATAGATGTGTATTTCATTGAGTTATTAAAAATTTAAAAATTGTCATAAAATGTAAAACAGATTTTATTAAGAGCCGAAAATTAATGAAATCGGTTTACATGACGAACTGAATCTTTGGACTGGTCCGAAGCGTCGTTTGTGCGTTGTTTCTCAGACTATACTTCAGAGTTCGCAATAACCAGTATCCAAACGGAACAAAGATCACAAATAGAAACCTGTATTTGTATGTCTGACATTTTATCAATGAGTGCTAGATAAACAGATGATTCGTACACGCGTATATCATCCGCGTATAAAATCATGGCAATCAAAAGTCATGGCCTCTCACACACAGATAAGAAGTTTATTTCCATTAGATAACTCGTATAGTTTCATTGTATTTTGTTGGTAAAACTTTACTATTGTAAACACGCCAAATCCATTATATAAATTACATATTTAAATCCGTATGACTTTGTAATTTAACAAATATGTATTATTTTGAAAGGAGTTGGTGTAATGAAATATTTTCTGATAAACTTTACAAATGCAGTTATCTACTAGCATGTAATAATTACATCTGATTCAGTAGATAAAATAACGGATTAATACATTAGTTGATGTAGATTTGAATGGTTTTTGGCACATAATTATTTTAAAGAATATAAAAGGATTAATAGTAATGAACAATATTAAACTGAAGCAAATTATTTTCGTTTGATAAATTTGAGATGTATCTTAGTTTGTCTGTACAAAAAATATTTGTGCATAAATAAATACACATGTGTAAGTCAAATATGTAAGTAGGAAATGTTAAATAATATACTATCTATTTATTTATTTTAAACATTTTGGATTGGTCGTTTTCAGTATTTAGCATGATACTAGTCGTGGAGTTATTATTACGCCCAATATGATATAATATTTTCTGTAAATGTAACTAAACCTAAATTGTCCTTTAGGTTAACCTGGGAAGAAGTAGGTAGTTTTCGTTACAACTGAAATACTTATAATTAATTCTCACAGAATTTACATATTCTTGATAATTTGACACCCGTTTTAAATACAAATAATTCTTTATAACAGAAAGCTTAGGAAATGTTATAAACATTCCAGGTTAATTTAAATTTTTCTAGGTTCATAAATTAAAGAGTTCAAGTTTGGTTAAGTTCAAATGTCCGCAACAGTGGAATTTCTTTTACAAAGTTTGTACTTGTTTCAGTATTCCTATTGCCACATCTTGGTGTTGGATAAGTTTTTATAGAATTTACATATTATATATATATATATATATATATATATATATATATATATATATATATATACATTAAATTGTATAAATGGCAATAGCCTTATTTAATTTCAATAAACATTGAATCACAAAAAGTACTTGCTCCGCCGGGAGCAAGTATATATATATATTGAAAATAGCTTGAACTGTTTATTAAAAAGCAGATAAATTGTTAACAAATATTAAATTATATTTAAAATCTACAAGTTTTATTAAAATTTCCTACTACACTGACCATACAATAATTAATTCTTAATAGGAATATGACATTTAAAGTCATTAATATTTATCAGCTGATCAATGAACAAACAGAACTCAGAAATTCCTAAATAATAATTCATATAGTTACAAGACAATAGACCATAACGTATATTCTAGTTAATATGGCAACTCGATCACACTGAAATATAAAAATCCGATGGTTTATTAGAAATTAAATAAATTGCATTGGTGCTTGTTCCGATGTACAGTCGATTGCAACTATTGCATCACTAAACAATCACAAGTGACGCACTAAATAAACCAACTAATTAATTACGGTCTATAAATTGGACTCATAACTAGATAATAACAAGCCACTACCGACCGCACTTTGACCTTAACATTCAGCCTAAATGATTGCTCATTCATTGAAACGGTGGCATAACACTTTCCGCTCTGTGGTCAACAAAAACAAGTTTGTTTTAACTACTTCTTAGAGGTACCGTGCGAAGTAACAATAACTTCGCCATCATCATGCGTCGTCAACATCGTCAACATGCTTCGCAGTTTTTGTTGTGTTGATTTTCATACTGATAGGTATTCATCATAGCGCTTCTCTTTTATACGTTGCCTCTGGATTATTCCTTAAACTTTAAACGTTGAATTTTATCTTATCCTTCAAACAAGTGAATCACTAATTTCTTTTGTAATTTAGTTACATGGTGGTGAATTAATTTACTCAAGTTGGATTAATTTTTACTATATGGAATGGACGCCTATTATATGGTTGTTTTTTCAACATTAAACTCCGTAAGGATTCGTACATTTTGAGCTCTCATATATCCGTTATTAAGGAAAACATAGAAATTTGACAAGAATAAAACTTAAAACATTAAACTTTACGTAACTTAAAGTATTAAAATAAACTATCCAATTTAAGGCATTTAGATGAGTCCCTATTTAAAAAAGGATTATTTTAAAAGTTAAACTCCATAGTATATTTAAAAAAGTTGAGCTCTCACATCTTCATAATTAAGAAAAATATTAAAAAGTGAAAGAAATAAGAAAATAAGTAATATGCAGGGTGTTCTGTATGAATAAACAAAGTTGACCATCATATTAGATAATGGTAACAGCTTTAAAAGGTTTGATATACATATTTTTAAACGTCTCTAAATAAAAGGAAAGGTATCCCATTTAAAGTTTGCTATCAGATTGATATTTTCCAAGATAAAAATGGTGGACCGTTTTAATATGTAAGGTATATATCTTATATTGATGATCATATTTACGACGTTATTTATTACATCGCTTTTGATTGTTAGTTTTTGTATTTGATTATTGCTCCGCTGAAAAAATTAATACAATGGTCAAATAATAATCACTACTACCAGGACTTACCTTTAATTTAAATAATTGCGTTGAAATAAAAACCAATAACGTTTATGCTGCTGAGAAAATGTAACTTATACTTATACATCTAACTTGAAAAAGTATATGTCAGTATTAATATGTGTATTGTAATTTATAGCTATAGTCAGTTTAAGAATTTCCAAAACTGTATTATTAATGCTTATCAACAAAGTATGAAACATGCAGGGCCATAGAGTTACTTTCAGAACAAACGATGATTGGGAGCACGGACGAATTGTTCAAGAGTTATATTTAATACATGTAAATCTAAACTATATAACGAAAAACGTTCCGCCATATTAATCAATTATTTTAACTTTTTCCAACAACTTTCCCGCTGCACAACTTTTAAGACTCAAACAATAAATAAAAAAAACATTCCTCGCTTACTACATTAAACATTAAATTATTTAAGATTGAGACAAGAGCTACAACATTATAATCGTATTTTAATGTAGGCAAGTGATATAAATTATATAAAATCATCTTTTCATACAGAAAAGTGTTTTACTTTGAGCAGGCACGATTACACTGTGACTTGGTAGAACTAATAGTCTGCCGCAATTTACCTGCAGTGAAGTAGCAGTCATCCACCACAGAACCGTTTTTGTGTAGGTTTTCCATTGGGGAAAGCGATCCAGTTATTTTGTACATTACTTAGATGCCCCTTTATAAGAAATATAGTTCGATTTACAATCACCCCTGATAACCTCATATAATGTACTATCGAAGATCAAATCTAAATAGGAAACATCCTAGTTTTTCGTAAAATTGATATAGAATTTCCCTAAAAAATACTTCAAATGCCGGCGCGTAAAACATATCAAAAGTGACGAGTATCGTAAGGAAAATATCAAAAGATTAAACCGTATTTTTGTAGTTTAACATAGTTAAAACCATCCGTAAGGCACTTTAATAAAAGTTAAGCTGAATCATCCGATCTCATAAAGACCATATTTTTGGCTAAAAATGAAGATTTTCATTTTCATTATCTATTCTAACGAATAAGTCCTGCAACATTATCTGTGAACGATACTTAAATATTCAGGTCACTCAGAGTTGGCGTTTAGTAATTTATAGAAAACACAACATGAGTTGTACATTATCTTGTATGCAATTCCTGAAGTTTGAGCTCAAATTGCAGTGTTAAAACCTGTAAAAAAGGCTATTTATAACAGCAAAACTCATAAGACACCTCTATTGAAATTAAGTGTCTTTGTTTACCAAATAAATGCAGATGTCACAAATGCTAGCACTTGTCATATCATGTGTTTTCATGTGCAAATGTGTTTTATTTGCCAGGGATAATATTTGTGGCAATGTCCTTCTGACGAAACCACGTTGTGATTATAAGTTGTCTCGATAAATTGGCTAATACCGTGCGTTCTCGTTTAAGGCGAGTTGCACTTCGCTCTTCAAGCTCACTTCTTGAATTCAAGCCCAATTACTTCATGTTTTAGACTACCAGTCTACCCTATAATGCTGACGCCCGCGTTTGTGAGACAAGGTCATCGTAAAGGGAAATTATTATTAAAGTTTGAATCATTATTAATTTCGAAGGTATAATCATTGGAATATTTAGGTCCATCCCTTGGTATCATATTTTAGTTCATTCATACTCTATTAGGCAGCAACGCTGCAATACTTTATTTTATTTTACCAATTAGATTTGGTGCTTTTATGTTTATTTGCCAATATTAAACATACACGTAAACTTCGTATTTCGAGTATTTATTACTACGACCTCAGCGGTATCCAACCCCATGTGTATTATCCATTCGGTACAAAATGATTGAAAACTCTTCAATTTATTACCATCTTTCTAATTTTCAGAGCCAACAGGTGTTGGTTTTTATTTAATTTTTTTGTTCCATTTTGTTTTGTGTACAAAAATGAAAATATGCAAAGACCCACACGTGTATTTTTATTTAAATATTTAGTAATTACACACAATTTCCATTTTAAAGACTGTCGAATGTTAAAAAACCTTTAAAAGACAATTCAAGAATTACATCTTGTTTACAGTACTGAAATCTCTGTTGAACTGATTTACTTAGTTGTCCTACTACTATGGTGAAATACTATAAAATAGGCAACTTAAGTTTAACAATTTCTATTTTAAAATACGTGCCTGGTTTTGCTATCCTGTACTAATAATCTTTAAAACGGGAAAAAGTGCATTTATGGTTCAATAATAAATTGATTTATGGGGAAAGACAGACAACAACGACAATATAACTCCACTTTCTGCACATTAAACTAAAATGATAACGTTATCAGTATCTCCCACCTGGGTTCCGTATGGCATTTGTTGGTGCATTTATCAGTGAGTTGAACAGTAAATCATGACATTCTTTGCAAGTGACCTCTGCCAAGACAAGTCCAGATAGCTCATTCTTTATGTGTTGGTGGATGGGTTTTCCAACTTAATACATTATTACCTACATGCAAATAAAAATATGTGTTTATTGGAGTAAAGTACAATAAGTGTATTGATCCTGTACGTTTTTCTTTGTGTATTTGTTCTTTCTTATCAGTATAAATTGACTCAGAGTTCAGTATTTAATATTTTTAGACAAAGATAATTTTTTTAAATCAGTTATGTAATTAATAAATCTTATTTCCTACTTACCTGTTAGTGCGATACGTTGTGGACTCTCCTATAGTTGATGTTTTAAGTCCATATTTCACAGTATTAAATATAATATGTAAATAAAAAGATAAAGCTCTTTTGAAATGATACATCACAGAGTATTTCAGTCATATTAGGCTATATTATTCACTATTCCAAATGTTTAAAATATGACGTAATCAATAACAATACAAAACTTTTTGGCAATAGGAGATTTTAGCCGTTCAAGACGCCGAGTCTTAATAAGAAAATTCTCATTTGCAACGAAATCATAGTTAAAATAACAGCCTACTTTTGACTTAATTATGACAATGGATGTTTTGAAAGCATGGTAATATTGAAAACATTCACTTTCGTTGCATCTTACAATAACAGAAATACGAAACTTCAAGATCTAGTATCCGTTCTCTTCTTCAGGTCGGTTTAGACACTTGAAGAAGAGAAATCATAAAACACTTTCGACGAAAATTTCACTGTCACACACTCAATGCAGGCATTTCCTTCTAGATACTAAAAATAATAAGTTAAATTTAGAAATTAAAGCCGTTTAATTTAACTTGAAATATATTTATTAAATACGCTTTGAGATGTTTTGATTTTAGGTAGATTTTCATAGATAGATAACTGCTTAATGCAATCACCATAATGACGGAGTATTTGACAGATTTTAAATTTTTTTCCGATTATAACCCCCATATCCCTAAACCACCATAATCCGAAAATGTATACTTGCAGGAAGTAGCAACACTCTCTTCTGAGAGATTAGGATACTGTTCCATGGACCAAGATGCGCCAACCACTAAATGCTACCCCTGGCCTATCTCTTTTTATTTACCTGTCTTTCTTTCCGTGTGTGTTATTTAGCAAATTAAATTTCACAATGAATACCACTAAATTTTTTAGCTAAAATATTTTAAAATATAGAACTTTTACACTATTTTTGTAGAACAATGTAAAAAAATCAAATCATACTTTAAATGTATCATTTCTGATATTTTGTTTTTTGGTGTTTTATAGGATAGCAAATCACTGACTTATTGTTAAGTTTAAACCGATCTTTCACGTTCAGTTCAAGTTTTCTTAGAATAAAATATAACAGTTCAACAATGGAATTTATAATATCTAAGAAATTATTTTAAATTTGTATTTAGAAACTCAGAGTAATTTACATAATTTACAATACGTTTTTATATGTTTAGGTTTAGACAAATTGAGCGGACATCCAAATGTTTGAGTAGTTTATAAAAACATTGCGAGAATAATTATTATGAACATGATAATTGATTTCTTTTTGTAAGGTGTCGTTAGGAGGAATGTTAATAAGTGATACGAGTATATGCCAACATGAGAGTTATCGCCCAGTCATTGTTTTGCAAACTAAACATCTAAAACAATAATGTATTTTCAGTTTGACACTTCGAGATAATAGCCACATGTAAAAGTCGAAAGGGATATTTATAGTTCAAAATAATATAATTAATTTATATAAATATTAGTCAGTATACTATACAAATCTATAGATTATTGTTCTACTAAGAGTCTTTGAGATCCCAGAGAGTGTTGAAACAAGTCTCATGGAATGTCTGATGTTCATAAATCCTCAGAGGTGCTTATGAATAGAGGTAGATAACCTTCAACCTCAATGGTTATTAAGCCTTTAATAATGACACGAACTCTGAAATAAATGATTATATATGTTGATTTGCTGATCAAAGAAGACTTTTCTATCAGATATCTGATCGCCTTTCTGACTGAGCTCAAATAAAACGTATTGAACCAAATAACATATCCGAACATGCATTCATACGTACTTAACGTACTTCATTAATCCTGTTATGAAGCCCTTCCCAGTTTGTTCCTAATTTTGTTACAGTCATTGTAAATACTTAAAAATATTGATGTTAGCGAAGATGTTGTCTACAGTAAGTGAAGTTGATGAAGGAGCCTATTTGGTGCGTGAGCTTAGAGCACCCACGAGACGTTGCCAAATTTCTTCTCCGCTAACCGTAGCGCGTCATGCCGGTCGTCAGTTGACACGTTGTGTGGCAACGTCGCGCGGGCATTTGCATTCTATTGATAGCCTCCAACTGCACTCTTTAGGGGCCCGTAGTGTAGCCCACATACGCCATTGCTTTACTATGTAATTAGTTCCTAAAATGAAGAGGCTTAATAACTAATATATAATAACTTGAATAGTGATTAATAAGGCAAATCACTTATGTCAATGAAAAATGAAACAAAATACCTAGTATTATAAAAAAATGTTTTGATATTGGTTAATGTAGCATACTTGGGAAATTAGTTTTGCTAATCTGGTTTTTTGAAGAAAACAATAGTTGCCTAAAAACATGCCTAGTCCCTTCTCCTGGCTTGCTGGTTTTTACATGATAATACTAACAACACACGTATATATATATATTCATAGCTATATATATTTTATATGAGTATAGGAAATAGACAATAAATTTTATTTATATCTACCTTGATTTTATGGATTAAATTCTATAATGGACTAAATCCAAAAACTCAGAGGATTAGTATTTGATCGTTTGGTACCAATCGTATTTATCATCTTCGGTGTTACCAAAAAAGGAGTAACAACGCTCCGTGTACGCAGTGTCATCATGGAGTAAGGAGACGTGTGTCATCACCGAGTGACTGAAAACAATTTTAGAAAGTCGTATTACTTAACTCTTTGACTAATATGAAGAATGTAGCACTTTTCAAAAACTTTGTGCAATGTACCTTTCGATCACAGAGAGGCTAATCAAGTATAGTATTAAATTAATTGTTTGTGCTATTTTTAATACTTATTGACTGCAAGTACTATACTACTACCTTAATACTATCATGGAATATTTTTACTGATACTAACTATCAATAAATATGTCTGGATTCTACGTTCTTCTTTTGATCTTATAATATTTGTCGGATACATGACGTGGATAGCTGATAGGTGCGAGATAAAAATAATAAATAGCACATGTTTCAACAATCAATAACGAATAATTATTTTATCTAAACATACGTTGCGACTTTCCTGCATGATGCAACACTCTAATAAACGTAAATTACTGTAGATATAGGGAACTTTCCATAATGGATAACACAACACTGACTTTGAGGCGTGATAAGCATCAAACGTTCATGCCAATTTGTATGAATCATGAGGTCCGTTCAGACAGCTAGAAGTAATGATGTTATACACATATTATATAATAATTGTAAAGTTATATTAAAAGTAAGGAAATACAACCATATCTGAAAAGAGTATTTTTAAGTCTGAAAAGCGAAACCGCCATTAACTAAAAGTATTAAAAATTATAGAATAAATGCAATTGATTTTCCATTGATCTGATATGTATTTTATGAACATTTTCACCTACATGGAGAGCTGCTAAACACAATATATTTGTGATAGAAATTTATACCTCCCTTGAGTATTTTTAACCAGCATTTAAAATAAACTATAGAGATCAGATGAAAATACGTATAACTGGCGCTCGTAATTATAACTAACGAACACGTTTTGTTGCCTATTTTAGGTATAACAATTAGAACTTAAATAGAAGTAGGAAATAACCATTGAAAATGTTTTACTATTAGTCAGTATTCGTTATGATTAAGCAAACTAAAATTGGTTAAAAAAGACTGGTTTTTTTAATACAGTGCAGCCGTGACCGCGGCCGCTCAAACATAACGAAAATCCGGGTTAATCGGAGAATGTTGAAAAAATAAAGAACAACATGTACAAACAATATAATATTTGTTTATTGCACTTAAAATTCACACGAACATAAAGTGCATTACAGTATATAGCCTACAGTGTTGTGTCAAAGTGTGTTGCGTCAGCTTTGAACGGTGTTACCGTGCCGTGCGGTTACGCATCCTTCTCAACATGAGAAACTCGGCCGGTGTTTTATTGCTCAAAATATACCAATAATATCGCCCAAATGATATGATGCTTCTGTATGGCTTGTAACTGATACTCCCTGTTATCGGCATCTTTATCGCAACAAGTCGCAATACATGTAATTATTGAGTTCTAGGGACAGTCTACTGATTGGGCGGAAGACAAAAATGTAATTTCAAATGTCCCTGAACTGATCCGGGTTACCAGGAGATCCAACATAAAGGGGCCCGACTTAACGAGGTTGCACTGTACATCGTGTAACGATTCTAAATAAGCCTGAGTGCCGGCTCAGCCCTACTGCACTCATCTGTGTCTGAATATATTCGACCGTTTAGTTATTATAATTCACTCTAGTCTTCGTAAAGAAAACACTTTGATATAGAGGCTCATCTGATGGTATACTTGGTTTATATTTAGCTATTCCGTTTTGAAAATTAAATCACAATATGATACGTTATGATACTTTGGATGAAAGTCCAATTTACTTTTATGGCACCTATCCAAATTCCAAGCGACACGGCCTGGAGCACGGCGCTTTCCCTATAGATAGTATAAAAATAGCTAGATAGTAGACAATTTCTTGGTTTAGTTAATATTTTTATGTAAATTATTAGTGTTGAGTAATGTAGTATTCAGTGCTCATTTACTATTACCCATAAACTATCGACTCGGAACTCAATACAATGATGCACCCTATTTCCTTTTCGCTGAAATATCTTATAAATATCTATGAAAATATTATAATATGACGCTGATTGTAGAAGACGCTCTAACAATGGCCAACTGTAATTGAATTTAATATAATGAGCGTTTCTAGCCAACCCATCCGTGCTTCAGGTTAATGGGCTTTCTGAAGGATTATTAAACATAATACTCCACTTTAATGAATACCCTAAACATCTATCAAACCCTGGCCTTCATCAATGTTTTAGGCCTACCTAATCCTAATGTTAACGCGCGGGATCAAAACACTCAGGGATATACTGGAGCACTGGAAGAATTTCTCTGAAAGTATTTTATTTTCGCAACTTACTACTTAAGAGTCTAAGTGGACTGGTCCAATTTAGGCGCTCACGAGGTGTCTCTAATATGGATCACTAGTTCACAAACAACATTTTCCGTGTAGTCTTCCTCTTTAGCTTAATTAAAGAGAAATCTCCCAATATTGTTCTTCAATATATAAATAGGGCTAGAGTGATTAATTCGATTTTCCAGTTACGCACGAGCATCAACCCCATCTCAAAACGCCAAACATACAGTTTCCAACATTCTAAATATGTATATTACTTTATATCCATTTGTTACGGTGAAGACTTGGAATAGGTCCGCTTAATCATCATGCCTTGAGTACCGGTCAAAATTTCGAACGCTACTGTTCTTTAATCACGGGTTTGCAATATAGGCATTTCAGGGGGGTTAGTACACCTTTCCGCTTGCATTTACAAATTGATTTCTTGTGCAACTACTGATATACCTACACATATAAAAATTTTGTGAGTAAGTTAGATATATATTTCAGTTTATTTTAACATTATTTTTAATAAAATATTTTATCCTATTACTGAGATATAAATTTGTTTGTTTTTTTTTTACGTAGCGTACTTATTAACATAATTGTAACGCTCAAATTAAAGTTTCACACACAAATTTGGTATCATTCTGTTTGTTAGACCTAGGTCTATGGCATGAACTAGGGATATTGATTGGTCTAATGTTAAAATAAATAATAAAAAAATAGAAATTATAAAGAAAGAAACATAATTTATAAAAAAAAAAATATTTACCTTAATAAATTGAGTTATATTGATTCATTTCTGATAATCCTAGTTCATGCTATAGCTAATGATGTTATAAACATCCCCTGAAAATTTGGTAAGGATATCTTGAATACATTTTGAGAAATAATTTAAATAGTAGGCAAAAAGTAACTTTCGGAAAACCACCGTTAAAGTTAAACTATTAAAAATGATGTTTTAACTTACATTAAAAAGACCCTGCTGCATATGTTACCCCTTTTAATTCTTCAAATCTGCTTTGCTGGTCTAGTCTCAATCTCCTTCTGGCTCTTCCGGCTTCCAAACCTTGATTTTCAACTTTCTTTAGCGATGCGCGCACACGGATCTCATCAAAATTTCTCAACGATTCTTCACATAAAGTCCCGGAGTCATGGATAAATGAGTAAGAACCTTTAACCTATCTAAATGCCCTTCATTAAAAATCAAAGATGCTTCATGTGCTGCAATATTTAAAACTGTTCTTCCAGCAAAACCTTTTTTAGGGCAGATGTTCCAAAGCACATTGTTATATGACTCGTTAGCGTTTTGGGTCTTTCCTTTTAAACATCTTCTTAAAAGTTCAGGCTTTGTCAGATCTACGAATATTGGTTTAATGAAATCCATTACAGAGTATGGTATTGTATTTTTATGTTTAAAAGTTGTCATTGAGTTATTAGATATAGCCTGCAGGTACTTACACCAAGATTCTGGGCCAGTCGGAAAAAAAATGGTGAAGTGGTTTCTCATCCGAACTGGCCTTGTGGTTCCATACTGCCCAAGTAGCCTTTCTCATTGATACCAAGTCATTGGGATTGGCTGTAATAGCATTACCAAAGTACACACCTAGTTGGTCAATCACAGAGTCTGTCAATCTATTTTTGCCGCCAATTGTTTTTCCGTCACTTAGCTTTACCGCTTTGTTTGCTTGTTTTAACTTTCGAAGCCTTGTCGATAATCTTTTTTGAAAGATTACACACTCTTCTTTTACTATAGGCACATCTGGTCCATAAGGTTCACTTTCTTTTACAGCCCTAAATGTAGCAATATCGCCGTCACCAATATAATTTATATATCGAAATGAGTAATTACGTTCCGATCTGTGAAACATGTTTTTAATGCCCATTACTTCCATCGTTCATGCAGAACCAAAATGGTTTTTGTTACATTTTCCACTCTCTCTACGTTTTGTAATACATTCCCTATATTCTACCCCAGCCTTTGGCCCTTTCCAGGTACTACAACCATGACAGAAGGATGAAAGAACGTCAACATCGATAACCTTACTCGTATTTGCTCCTATAACGCTACACAGCCATTAGGGACTTATGTCCTCGTGTCATCCAAGTACCATCGCCTGAAACAGTATTTAGTGTCAGATTTAGGCTCTGTATCGGTTAGTTCCACCTCTTCTAACACAGCCTGCTTCATACTTTCGACACAAGAAGCTTCTGTCGTTTTGGGCGATTTTGCGGTTGATTATGTTATATGTCCGAGGAGTAACAGGCGGAGGCATATTCATTACACCACAAAATCTTTTCATTCCAGTTAATCCTACACCAATAGTTCTCATAGCATAGGTAACCCTTCTGTTTATTTCAAAAGCATTATTTTTATTTGCAAGTTTCCTACTTGTGTAAAACTCCCCAACACTCGGTTCACACAGTTCGCATTTCAAAATAAGCTTTGAACCTAGGCCCTTTACTTCAGTTTCAACTAAACACACATCACTTCCACAAGCTTTACAGTTAACACTATTTTTATTGCTAAGCCAAATTGTTCCAAATCAATAAACCTGTATCCAGTGAGATTTTGATTAGTACCTGTGTACCTAGGGCTAGGCCTACTTAGGTTAGAATTCAATGAAGTAGAATCCACACTCAACTTCAGCTTTTTACTTGAAGTGCTACTTACTTCTTTATTACTAACTGTTGGAGTATGCCTATTTCCACAAAACTTTCGTTTCTTTTGTCTGTACACACCTTTTTTTATCCATTTTCGATAACTTGACACTAAAAACGTAAATGTTGACACTAATCTTCACTCAAGTAATGTAAACAAACAATACATTGAACCAAAACCATAGGCCTGTAAAATAGAAATAAGAAAACAAATCAAAGATTGTAAAGCAAAACACTACCTACACTCAATGTATACTGTATGAAAACGAAATCTAAAAACAAGAGGAGTGTACAAGATTTGGATTTTGGACAAAAAGCTTCATGTATTGATTTCGTTTTTTTGTCATAATTCAGCTAAAAATCAATATATCATCATAAATTTTTTTACTGCATTGATCAGAACAAACTAGTAAACAATTATAATTAAAAAAAAAATAATGAAATTTTTGACATTTAACGGAGTACTTCGCCCCCGGAAATGAAAGAAAATTGTGCAGTCAAAATTCTTTCTTTTCTAGCTACTCTTCCAAAGTATAATTGACAATGTAAATACTTGGTATAGAAACTAGGGTTTGTGTGAAATTCTAAATTATGTTCAGTGATATATCAGCCCCAATAAAATTACTTTACAAAATATATTGAATTGAATGAAACCAACTAGTGTTTATATGAATACTAGTTATATAAATTAACTTATAAATATAAATTAAATTAACTGAATTGAGGCAAATAATATTTAACTGATTGTTCTCAATTTTATAACACATTTTCTGACTTTCTGTAGAACAAAGCAATGCTAAAAATGTTAATACCTCACAAGTACTAACAGTTTCATAAGTAACAGGCCAACCCTCACCTAGCGGGGAAAGTGTAGCGGACCCCAAACTTTCTCTTGTTGAAGTCTATATCACTGTCCCAATCTATGCATTTATATTCATTGTTGACTTCAGTGACCACTCAACATCATGGAGCCTAGGAGTTTTCTCCTGATAGCGGTAAGTCTTAGATTTGATAGAAAAAATCCATTCTAGTCTTTGTCGAAATAGTAAAAGCCAAGATCCTACATGTTCATTTTTAATTAAAATTCATTACAAAGAACAAAAACATGTACACTTTTAACTGTACATTTTTAGTAAATATTGTTTTCAATATAAAAGATTCAGTTATTATATGTGACTTTTATTATACATTTAAAGACTGTTAAATACATCTTAGTTGTCTTTAGAAGTAGGCTTGTATGATCTGTCATATATATTTTCTTGATCGAGAAACAAGGTAAAATAAATTATGGAATAAAAATACTACGGACTAATTAAAGTCTGTTAATTAAATTGCCAAAAAAGTAAAAATTTAGTATTTATTAAATAATGTATACTAAGACATAGGACACGTTTTAAAAGTCAGCTAAAACAAAATGTTCAAATAAATCTTATAATTTAAGCGAATTTGTACTAAACACTTTGTAGTTTATCATTAATTTATACTCACATAACCAAATGATTAATATTGTTCAAAACACGACCTCCTTCACAAACTCAAAAGGACTTTGTCCATTTAATGCATAAAGCTTGCGTAGCTAATGCTTAACTATAATAGTTAAATTAAATTATTGTATGAAACAATTATAGAAACAAAATTTTGCGATTAACATTTAACAATTTTTAGTTCTATAAGGACTACGAAGAATAGCAAAACCTCTTCAATGTTAGTATAATTCATTTTTAGTTATACGGTTTCCATAATTTATTTTCTTCCGTCAATGTTGAGCGATGTAATTTAACATCTGATGCATGCATCAAATGCATGTAGAACAGTGGATATTAGGCTTCTTTAGCGAATTTTTAATAACACTATCTTCTTTTCGTAATGTTTTTTAAGTAGGTAATTTGCTGAATATTAGAAAAGCGTCAATGAGGGATACGAACCCAAGCATTTAAAGGTAGGAAATAGATGGGAGCCTAAGAAAGGGTTCTAAATGTTACAAACGGGATAATAATTATACCCAAATATAAGAGGGCAAAGAGGGTACGGTGTGAGAATAATTTAAAATCCAACAATAAAGTCAGCATTAAACCATTATGTGGTTCAATTGAAAGATTTGGAAGCACTATTTTTGCTCCACTTGTATAGTTATAAATGCAAGCTCATAAGTTACGAATATACTATAAGTCATAATGTAACTTTATATGTCATATGTAACTTTACTGTAAAAAGCAGGTAGAAAGTTTTGAACTTAGTATCTCATACTGACAATCTTGCAGAGTATTATATAACAGCATTTTAGACAAATAAGACAGCTAAGTAATGGTTGGGAGTAAAATAACCAACATTCAAAATCAATTTAAATTTTTTCCCGAAAACGTATCTTGATGATGTGTAATGTAGTGAGAGAAACGTAAGTCTGACCGTGTGGAAGTATGTAGATATATATTTAATTGATTAATTGTGTGCGACCAAGGTGGAATGTAGATAATTGTATAT
The DNA here is from genome assembly GCF_021130785.1 of Homalodisca vitripennis. NCBI lineage: Eukaryota > Metazoa > Arthropoda > Insecta > Hemiptera > Cicadellidae > Homalodisca > Homalodisca vitripennis. The sequence goes on from NC_060208.1 coordinate 144,858,586, forward strand.
GATATATTTGTATACAAAAGTAAAAACTTTACCCGCGTAAAAAAAAATCAAGAACGATGTATTAACTGAATGAGCTACTGATAAAGAATATTTTTAAAATCAATTAGTGTAGGTGAAACAAGTTTTATACTCATAAATTTGGTTCTATGGACCTGTATAGACATTGTTCATACCCATATATATCTAAGTCACGAAACTGATATAAATAATACAGAATTCTGTGAGTTTATATGGAAGTCCAAAATCATGCAAAATGTGATGAAAATTTCTTACGATTAGTCCAAGAAAAGCTCATCGTTCGTGATATTATAAAAATGGTTGGCAATTAGTACTTCCGGGAAAGCGAAGATTTTGAAAGCTCCTATTCGCGTAAATATTTAATTTTATGTATTAGGAATTTCCCAGACTACCATTGTGCTTAGAAATGTATGTAATCACAAGAAACTATCAATTTCAAGGCCAGAATGGACATTCCCTAACCGTGAACCTGTTTTGCCTCTCACTTTACATCCTGGATCATTCCGTGGTTCAGGTTTTTACCTACTTCTTGTCGTTGTGCTCATAAAATTGAAATAAAAATATAAAATTTATTAATGTAATTAAAATATAAGTAAACTATTTTGAGCGCACTTTGATACTATACAAATACACGGGTCGGTATCAATTTTATAGATAATAACTATTTTAATGGTCAATTATCCACTGTTGAATGCTGAATGGTTGTAGATACTAAGTGTATTGTGAACTCATTCAACCCAGAAAGACTCCAGAAGCAAAATACTGAAACCCAGAGACCAAAATGCGAATGAAAATTAAACAAAAACGAGCAAACAAACGAAACACTGGGCCCGTTTTGTTTGCTCGTTTTTGTTTAATTTTCATTCGCATTTTGGTCTCTGGTTTCAGTATTTTGCTTCTGGAAACGAAACACTGGGCCCGATCAGGGCCGATCTCAATGAAGTAGTATCGCTTGTGATCGCACCCCACAAGGGGATGTCCCTCAAGGAGGCATCCTGTCACCTCTACTGTGGAATCTAGTAGTAGATGGTCTACTTGAGGACCTTACTAACTAACGGAATCTAATGTCCAAGGATATGCAGACGACATAGTCCTTATGGTCTATACAAATGTTGTTGTTGGATATCATGAATATGCAGTAAAACATTGTACCCTACATAGAACTAGGCTGAAACTCGCATCCACTGGACCTTACTACATGGCACGACAGAAAAAAGAACTGTTGAATGCATGCAATCTGAACTTTTTCGTTTGTGTAGACTACACCTTAAGAAAAAAGAGTAAGTTCAAGTACCTATAAGATTAAACACAAAAAAATAAAACCTCTATTTCTTGTAGAGATTATCTTCTATTATATTAATAAAAGTTATTACTAATAAATAAAGCTCACATAGTTTCCACTGGAGACAAAAATAAAAATAATTGCAGTCTAATAGATGGACTTCTTTTATTCTGGAAACAAAGGTAATTAGCTCAGACATAAAATATATTGGGAGGTTTCATTATAATTAAATTTAATATAATTTATTATGTGCGATTTAGTGCTATAAAAACTGTTTGTCAAGTAAGGTACAATGATAGATAGTTATATCCTAGTAGTCAAGAATATAAACGTCGTTTTCAAGTATGTTACACTGTTTTAGAGTTCTGTACTTTGCTCGTCGAATACTATAGAGATTTTTCTTATCGAAAACAATATCCTCCAGTTTTAGGAAAGTCGGTGATTAAAAATTGAAAAAAGAATCGAGTAATTAGAATTTATTTTAGTGAAGCTATTTAGAAATAATGTGAGTCTAGTTAGGATTACATTTTTAGGTGATTTATAATACATATTTCTAAAATTGATCTAAGCACCACTGTAGACTTGGAATTACATTTTTTTTTTACGGAAACTTAACTTTATTTAATAAACCAGGAATGAGACCGTTGTTAGTATTAACATTTTTAAACACAAAATAATGTACAAAATGTTGTAAGACATTAACATAATATTTTAATTCCATAGGTTCACTTGTCTTCATTAATTCGGTACGTTCTACGAAAAAACCTTATCTATGAATATAAAATTTGCATTTTGAACTTATGAGTTAATAAATAAACAACTACACCATATGTCTTTCTTGGGAGACAAGACTACCGAGAAGAGTTGCAATACTTTACGTGTAATAAACAGAAAGTGCCTGGCTCTTGCGCATGACATGTCCCGAGTTTCCCAGAAGTGTGTCAGCAGTGATTAAGTTGATTAATGTTCAACGTTCTAGGTCACTGTTCTATACAGTTGCTCTATAACTTAAAATGTGCCTTATATTTAGATATGGATATTTTTAATAGTAATGCCACTGAGAACAATTGTATTAAAGGTAAAGAATCATATTTATGTTAAATTTTGTAAAATAATTGTAAAAAACAGAGCAAATGTACTAGCGTATACTATAACGTGCAACAATTATATCTGCAATAATAAATATAATAATAATAATAACAAAGTTGGGTGTTATAAGTTAGTTCACTATGTACAGCTTATTATAATGGGCGATTCAATTACATGTTAACATTTAAAAACTAAGCAATAAGCTTTGCAGTTTACTTGGCATATTTTTATCTAGAAAAGTTTGTTACAGGTCGACCGCCACGTGCAGTAACACAGACTTTAGCCCTTTCTAGTATAATATTGTTGTGCAAGTTTATGAATAACTCTGTGAATCTCATTCATCAGCTTGTTGATCACTGAAATGAGAGATTAAACGGTCGGTAAGTTTGTGTGCAACAACTGCACGGTTTATCGAGCTGTACAACAAGCGACCCCGTCTTGATAAAACAAGCCGCTGAAAAAGGTATTACCACCAAATTCTAAATTATGCCAAATAATCGCATATCATCTCCCGATAATCTTCTCTATTCATTGCAACTGTATCACCACGGGCATTTTAAAAACGCAAGGGCCAATCACGCCGTAAACCCAAAGTCAACACCAAACACCCATTTTTGTTTCATGCGAATTCTCAAGTCCCAAAATGTGGCACTTTTGCTTATTTAATTAGCCATTGAGACTAAATTAAGCTTTATCGGAAAAGATTATTTTGTTTACAAAACAGTTCATTCCCAGTTTCAATTATTGTTAAATGGATCCAGTAAGGATGCAGATCCAGATCTTCAGTTAGAATGCGCTGCGTTGTACCGTAGGAAAGGCGTAATTGGTGGGAACGACAACGAATTGAGGTCGGGTTTTCTCGAACACCCTTGTTGCGGATATGTTCACCACTGATCGGCCACTTCAAGGGCTTTCTGGTCTTTGAACATGTAACACTGAACTTGTTACATTACATTTATTAATCTGTTTTTCAATCACCACATGTGATGGATGGTTATGGTTACAAAATTCCATTATGCAGTGCTCGAATTATATTAGTAACGTTTTCCCCCTTTTGAAAAACCCATTCTTTAGTCGAATAACTTTCCATAAAAACAAATTTCATGAAACAACAATGCTTAATTACAAAGCAAGTTATTGTGTGATTATTCAATCACTTACAAATTAGTGGATCGACTGTACTGAAATTTTATATGGACTATTTTAGGGTCCCTGGTGAACACATAGGCCTATACCTATTTCAAAAAACCCTCATGCCTACGGGCCACTATTCTCGAGTCCTGTATTATCCAGTTTATTGATGGCGGAATCAGTAGACAAAGAATGTATTTAATCATGTGCCAATTTCAAGAATAATAAGTACGATAATCTATAAACATTTAAACTGGTGATAGTGAGTGTCTCTTGTTATTTATTTGTTAAATTCAGTTGCACTTTACAAATGACATGTACGTGTAAAATCCTTTCTTTGTGTAATATACTCTTCAAACTATACTACAATAGATGAATTGTTACTCATGTCCTGTTTCTGTACGTTTTGGAGTTTAGGCTTGGTTTCTTACTAGTTTTCTCTGGACCCTCGATGAGTACACATTGTTGCTGCGTATACAAAGGAAAAGCCATTATCTATGTATTCCCTATAATTAAGTTTATTATTTTAGATGTAAATATTCAAAGGTTTCTAATTTGTTTGTAATTAGGTGGAAAAGTGATATTAATACTTATTGTACAGACTAGTTATATTGACTACATTATAAAATATATGTATACTAGAGAAAGCCCTTACTTTAACATTTTCAAATAAATATGTTTGAGATTTGTCTTATTAAAATCTGTAATATTTTTAATAACTAAGTAAAATTAAGAAATTAGGGGGAGTCGACTTAATATTTAATTTTTATAATCTTATAATCAAGCCTTGCAAAGGATTGAGTATTTTTAATCCATTCGTTTGCTAGAGAATGGTAAGTAAAAACTCTGAATACTCATATCCACACGGCTATGAAAATGGATACAAACAACTTATATTTTAGAGTAAATTACAGTTTTTAATTAATTCCATGACTTGTTACAGCTGGTATTAGCCTTCGCCGTCCCTAACCTAGCTGCACCCGGCGTATTAATCCCCTGGCCATGGGAACATCCTGCTCTCGCCTGGATATTTAGCCCCTTCAAGAGCAGCAAACCCGGGTGGAAGTTTGTACCTTACCCCACCGCTCAGGGCGGTGAATATACCATCGTCACGGGCCTCCACCATCATCCTCAGAATCACTTTTAGATTATTTAGATATACGTCATTGTTTCTTTAGGTTACTTCGTTTGTTTGTAAATACTGTTGACTAGTCATCGCTCTAACTAATGTTACATTTGTTATAATTTAGATATATATTATTAAAACTATTGAAGAAAAAAAAAAACTTGTACCTCAAAAGAAGTCTATACAAGTCGGAGGGCAACTTATTTACCGCCAAGGAAACTCATTCATCACAAACAGTTCTTTCTTCACACCCCTCCTGTTCAACGTAGCAAGGCTTGAGCTCATCCTGTTTGCTAATGAGGAGATCAAGGTTGCTGGTAAAGCGAGCAAGGTTGTTGATCCTTACAGAACGGCCTCGGAGCTGCCGAGCAATTTAGGCCGACAGAGAAGCTGAGGCCTTGAGGTGTCATCGGAGACTTCATCGCGCGGTTTGACAGAAGCCGTGCGTGCCTGGGGCCTATGAGAGCTTCACAATAGTAAAACGTACGTTCTCTTCCTGGGTACAAGAGCTACAGCCTTCACTGGACTTACCTTCAAGATAAACGGTACCATGAGTCCAGATATACTAATGGATGTAATGTTACTCGGTTAGTGGACACAAATAGTTTTACCAAAATAAAAAGTAAACTAAGGTATCGAGGTGGATTTTTTTAATTTTAATAGACATTGGGTGCATTATAGTAAAATATTTCAAATCCTAGTTGAGACCATTTTAAATATTCTTATCATGTGATGTATTTCACAGGCTTTCCAATAAATATCCCTTATTATAAGATTACGGAGATTCAAAATCTAAATACGCGTGAGAAAAAAAATAATATTTATCTACGAAAAAAAATCAAAATCTTTTTTATTGCAGCGATATTGTATGGCAAACGACAATACGGGGTTTCTAAAATTCCAGGTATTCATACACACAATACACATTCATACTTACAATTTTACAATCACGCCTCTTTCATTCTTCGCCAATGCAACCCACTTAGTACAGCAGAGTCAGTCTTCTAATAAATTTTAGGCGGTCTCCCAGTCGAATGCCAAAAACTCACCCGCATTATAGAATGCTTGAGACACCAAGAAGCGTTAGAGGCGAGTCTTTAACGCCTTAGGCGTTGGGGCATGTTTAATTGAATTGTGCAGTCTGTTGAGGAAATGCACACCCATTTTCGAGGGTAGGCGTTCATAAACTATCGTTCTGTGCCTCCCAGTCCGGTAGTTTGCTCTGCCACACGTCTCATACATGTGTATGTCTTGGCCTCTGGTTAAGGCACATTTACTCATACAAAACAAAGTTGTTTCCAAAATGTAGAGGCACGGCAGAGTCAACAGCTACAATTTCTTGAAAGCTTCCCTGCACGACTCTCAAAATTTGATTTTGGCGATTACTCTAATTGCTTTTTTTGGAGTCTGAATGCTCTTTGAAACTGAGTGTTTGCGCAAACTCCCCAAAGGACCACTCCGTAGGCAAGATAGGGGTAAATCAAGCCGTAATATGCCGTAATCAGTACCTGACTCGGACAGTATTTGGCTAAAGATCTCAAAACAAAAATGCCTGAGCAGATTTTTGCGCAAACATGGTCAATGTGCTCATTCCAAGTCAGCCCTCGATCGAGGTGCATTCCTAGGAATTTTGAAGAGCAGACTTCTTACAGTGTGGAGTCATCTAATAAAATGGCCGGCTCACACTGGTTGCCCGCAGTGCGCAAGGCAAAATTCAAAACGTTAGTTTTTGAAGAGTTTGTTGTTAGATTGAGGCTGTGGAAGTATTGGACACAGTTGTTGATGTCAACAAAAGCCTTTTGTTCCAAAACTTCGCTTGACATTGCAATGAAAAAGAGAGTCGTATCATCGGCAAACTGCACCAATTTTCCATGCAGAGCGATGATTTTATATCGTTCACGCAAAGCAGGAAAAACACAGGACTGAGGATAGACCCTTGAGGGACTCCATATCTCAGGTCTATTGGTTTGGATTTGGACAACTTGGGATCTCTGACTTAGGAACGAGCTAAGCCATTTCAGAGGCACGCCTCGAATGCCGTGAGACTCAAGTTTGTCGAGCAGTGTACCGTGATCTACGCAGTCGAATGCTTTGGACAGGTCTAAAAACACACTCATTGTGTTGTTTCGACATTCAATCCCCTCTACAATCATATCGACAATACTCACAACTGCGTCTGTTGTCGATTTGCCCTTTCTGAAACCAAATTGTTCACTTGAGAGCTGATTGTATTTGTCCAAAAAGTGAAGCATTCTTATAAGAAAAAGCTTTTCAAAACTTTTGCTTATCACTGGCAAAATTGAGACAGGCCGATAGTTAGTAATTGAAGCTGGGTCGTCTTTCTTAAAAATAGGAATAACTTTAGCAATTTTCAGGAGAGAGGGAAACACTCCTTTTTGGAATGAATAATTTATTAATTGGGTTAAGGGTCTCACTAAATGCTTGCAGCATTGTTTTATGAGCCTTGGAGACATTATATTGAGGTCGTTTGCTTTTTTGGCTGGGAGCTGCTGTATAATATTCGGTGAAGCTCATCCTCAACGACGGGCGCCAACACCATTGACGATGTGGGGCTCTGTCTTTGCAAGGGGCGTACTTGAGGTTCAGATGGCCGAGGACCCCGCCCATCAGCAACGGATGCAAAAAAGTTATTAAACTGATCAGCAATCTACGTTTCGTCTTCCACAAACCTAGACCCAATTTTAATTTTGACTGATTTGTGAGTTTTCGTTTTATTATTAATGATGCCCCAAGTTGTTTTTGAAACATTTTTCGAAGAGAGAATAGATTTTGAGACATCGTATGCTTTTGCAGCTTGGATCACTTTCCTGTATGTTTTTTTGTAATTCTTGAAAAAAGTTTTAAATTGTTCGTTCGAAATGTTTTTGTACATTTCGGAGAAAAGTTTTAGTTTTTCTCTAGAAACTAAAATACCCGCTGTGATCCAGTTGTTATTGGAAGTTTTTTCACAAACATTGATAATGTTTGTAGGGCAGCAAATGTTAATGTGGAAATGTAGAGTGTCGTTAAACAATCTAAACTGCTGCTCTACAGGTTGAAATGAATTTAGAAAATCCCATCTTTCTTTCGAAAGAGAAGTGTTGAGGCGAGCGATGTTTTCTGGCCTTATGACTCTTACTGTTTGTTTAATTTTGGGCTCCTTTTCGAGTTGTACCCCACTAATTCGGCTTCTTGGCCATAGTGGTCTGAGACAGCTGTATTCACTACAGACACCGCGACACTTGAGTGGTTGGTGATGATATTGTCGATAGCAGATTGTGTTGTAGCCGTCACTCTCGTCGGAGTTCTGACTAGCAACTCCAGGTCAAATGACCTAAGTAAATCGACTAATCGAGTTGTGGAATGGTGAGTGTTGTCCAACGCGTCAATGTTGAAATCCCCCATCACGACAAATTCCTCACGTTGGTTAGTCAGGCATGTCAATAATTTTTCGAATTTAGAAAAAAAGTGTCTACATTTCCACTAGGAGACATAATTTTGATTAATGCGTTTGAAGTTTGATCCCGACTGCTTCAAAATCTTTTTCGATTGATTCTTGGATCGGAAAGGGGGTAAACAAGAACTTTTGTTTAAGAAAAATGCTAACGCCTCCTCCTTTGGAGTGAGTTCGACAAAACGCGGAAGCCAATTTGTAATTTGGAATTTTGCACAGTGCGACGTTCTCCATGTTGAAACCGCTTTCGGTTAATACAAGGAGATCAGTTTTCAGATCCTCGCACATAAGTTGGATTTGATCCAGTTTGTTGGTTGCAAATTGAGAATTTTTATGAAGCAGTTTTACTTCAGTTTGTTTTTTGGTGTTTCTTAGTTTTAATTTGGTTTTGTCTGTCAATTTTGTCCGCTGTTTCCAAGTGGGGTCGATAAAAAAACAGAGTTTGATTTTTCATCAACAACAACTGTAGAGCGTTCGTATGTAGGTGAAGATCTCACTGCCTCCGCGTAGCTGTTGTGGGGTGATGTCCAGGGTGTAGCCAGGCTGGGCGGCACACAGGGGACCACGGTGTCGGCAGCCGGCTACGGCGACGGCATCTGCAGACATCGCGGCTCCGCGGTGGCGACGCTTGGAGACTGGGATTATTACGAATGGGGAGTTTCGAAATAATCATAATTATTAACCGTCCTGTTTTTTTAAATTTATCATGTTGGAGCAAATGATTTACGTTCATTACGATATTTTTAGAAAAACAAATCTTAAAACACTTAAACTGTTATAAGAAAAACATTTAAATGGTCCGATTAGAGTAAACTTATTATCATCTCTCGGAAGCTATACAAGCTCTCAAACCAGTTACAATAGCAAATGTTTGAGTTTAGAAGGATCAGAGGTAGGATGTACACTAGTATAGAAAGCTCCAAATGAGATAAATTTATAGAGTGAAAGTTCATGCATCAGAGTTTTAAGGCACACTAGTCTAGAAGGCCACTAATGAGATATATTCATAGAGTGAAAGTTGGGGCGTAAGAGTTAGAGGCATACAATGGCATAGAGTTAGAGACATAAACTAGCTTATAGAGTTCCAAACGAGATATATTGATAGATATACGAAGCGGGATGTGTCTATAAGGCTCCATATAATTTCCATGAAGGATACTAAGACAAGGTTCCAAATTTACAACGGGATTTCCAAATTTATACCTGTGATCAAAATAACATTAACCATCCGTGGCACATATCTTCAAAGGATAAAAACAAAAGCGGAATAGACTCTCCAGCAACTCATACGGTAATCTTACTCAATGAGAACTGCTAAGTAGTCATATCAAAACTTTCGTTATAACAATAACAGTATACAAGGACCATCATGGTTGCTGAGTAATCACTCACGAAATCTGGCTAGTTGTGAGGCAAGAGGTCAGACTATTATGGACCACACAACAACTCATACGTTAATCGTAATCTATGAAAACTGCTAAGTAGTGATCTCAGGACTCTCGTTATGACAATAACAGTATACAAGGACCATCATGGTTGCTGAGTAATCACTCACGAAATCTGGCTAGTTGTGAGGCAAGAGGTCAGACTATTATGGACCACACAACAACTCATACGGTAATCGTAATCTATGAAAACTGCTAAGTAGTGATCTCAGGACTCTCGTTATGACAATAACAGTATACAAGGACCATCATGGTTGCTGAGTAATCACTCACGAAAACTGGCTAGTTGTGAGGCAGCAGGTCAGACTATTATGGACCACACAACAACTCATACGTTAATCGTAATCTATGAAAACTGCTAAGTAGTGATCTCAGGACTCTCGTTATGACAATAACAGTATACAAGGACCATCATGGTTGCTGAGTAATCACTCACGACATCTGGCTAGTTGTGAGGCAGCAGGTCAGACTATTATGGACCACACAACAACTCATACGTTAATCGTAATCTATGAAAACTGCTAAGTAGTGATCTCAGGACTCTCGTTATGACAATAACAGTATACAAGGACCATCATGGTTGCTGAGTAATCACTCACGACATCTGGCTAGTTGTGAGGCAAGAGGTCAGACTATTATGGACCACACAACAACTCATACGTTAATCGTAATCTATGAAAACTGCTAAGTAGTGATCTCAGGACTCTCGTTATGACAATAACAGTATACAAGGACCATCATGGTTGCTGAGTAATCACTCACGAAATCTGGCTAGTTGTGAGGCAAGAGGTCAGACTATTATGGACCACACAACAACTCATACGTTAATCGTAATCTATGAAAACTGCTAAGTAGTGATCTCAGGACTCTCGTTATGACAATAACAGTATACAAGGACCATCATGGTTGCTGAGTAATCACTCGTGAAAACAGGCTAATTGTGAGGCAAGAGGCCAGGGTATTATGGACCACACGACAACTCATACGTTAATCGTAATCTATGAAAACTGCTAAGTAGTGATCTTAACGACACTAGTTATAATAATAACATTATAAAACGATCATCATAGATGCTGAGTAATCACTCGTGAAAACAGGCTAATTGTGAGGCATGAGACCAGGGTATTATGGACCATACAAAAACTCATACGGTAATCGTACTCTATGAAATCTGCTAAGTAATGATCTCTAATTATCCTCGTTATGATACCCTCATAAACATTATAAAGCGATCTTTATGGTTACTTTATGGTTAATCACTTGTAAAACTGGCTAGTTGTGAGGCAAGGGGTCAGACTATTATTGTCCACAACAAAAACTTATACGGTAATCGTACTCTATGAAAACTGCTTTATCTTTATATTTAACTACACTCGCTATGATAACAACATTATAAAATGATCTTTGTGGTTACTGAATAATCACTCGCGAAAACAGGCTAGTTGCGATGCAAGAGGCCAGGCTAGTATGGGCTACACAACCTAGCCACGTCCTGCCGGGGCCCAAGGCCACCGTACATCATATTGTAGATGCGCGACACGAGGCAACTCCACAAACTGCTGTGACGTCATTGTTAATCTGCGATGGCCAGAACTGGTTAGAGGTGTGCCTGCTGGTGACGCACACGACTTGCCAGAGCGGTTGGTTGTGTTTTCCTCTGGGTTACTTTTGAATAACGTTCGCTGGAGATTGTTCCCAGAATATCCACTCAATCAGTTTTTTTATTATAACATATAATGAAGCAAATCAGTGCCGTATCAAGAGATCTAGTGCCCTATCACCATAATACATTTACTTTGTAAGAGGCACTCAATCATTATAAATTGGCTTGGATTTCCCGGTATGAACAACACATATTGATATACAAAAATATAAGTTTGGAAATATTTTAAAACTAGAAAACAATTTTTTGTAGGATGATTGCCAGTAATGTAGACTGTCTTATATTCTTATTAAGTCCTAGATTAATTGTATTAATTATCCCAATGAAGTGTAATTAATATTTCTAATACTGTTGTGTATCATCTTCGCAACTATTTACAGTTATTTGAATGTATACTCATGAACACTAAGGTCGAAAGGAGGATGTAATAAAAAGTAGTACATTAAAAAAGAAGAAATATATATATATTGAGTCTGTTAGAGAAGGACATAATATCAAAACTATTTAAAATTAAATTCGTATATTTCGCAAAAAAAAACTCACCTAACGACTTGAAATTTGACGAGAAGCTTCATTTATATACAAGCAACGTTGAGCCATTAATAATGCATGTCATTTCATGGGATTTGGCTGAGAGTTAGCGAATTTTTATATTAGCCTTATGGGTAACCATGATGGCATCTACAAAAAAGCATAGTAACTAAATATTTAAACAAACAGAACATTCATATAAGAAAATGTGAAATTTGCATTCATAGAATAACAAAAAAATATAATGGAAAGTTAATTATATATGTTGGTGACAAGATTGGTTTCAACCGCACTTGCATTGTAAACCCGCCCTAGCCTACCAGAACTTTTACTATTTGAACACTAAAATTAAAAATAACTTAACGTACAAAAATGTTAATGTATCGTGGATAAATATCTCGAGAAATATTTCATCGGTTGACTTTAAATTTTGCATTAAAATACATTTATACAAAGACAAGAATGCATTCTTTGATGTAAATTGTCCATGGAATTTGTCCATGGAACTCATTGAAGCCTATAACAGGTGGCTGACAGTATTTCTATTTCGTTTGCCGGGGGGGAGGGGGTTTTAAACGCTTCTTTTCTGTACCAGTATATGCTCGCCTATCTTTCCACAGAACATTTCGAGAATGAAATGAACTGTTCAGGCTTTAAACTGTGCATTCAACCTCAGCGAAGCCTGTTACGTGACACGTGTGGCATATTACTACCTTCTATTATATACCACCAATATTTGTTTAATTAAGAATCGCCGATCCTAGAACCAACCAATTTTTGTCATTTGAATTTGCATCATGTTACTCGACGCAGGCATGTAAAAACGTTAGCTATAATAAAGAATCGTCAACAAATTCCCATCAAACTTAATGTTATGGTGATAGGTACGCAAATGATTGGTAGATACGTAATCCAATACAAGTGAGTGAAACTTTTATAAGACGAAGGCATTTAATATAAACACGGTATCTATCTCAAATGGGAGCAACTATGAAGTAGGAGCAATTAATAGGCTAATTTTGAACACATATTTTGTGATTAATGTATCTCATTTAATTTCTACTCAAAATTGCACTCGCGTATGAATTTTTAAGATAGAGGATTTCCGAATATTAAAAAGTATACAGTAACATGTCAACCATTCAGGTATTGTTTAAGCAATAACTTACTGTTTTAGGCCTAAATATCACAATATTTGAGGTTTAAAGATGCAGCTTCTCTTACTTTTATGAAAAGTAAACTGAGTAAACTGAGGGAAGTGTCTTATTTATTCATCCACTTGCAGATATCTTTCGTCACTGAAAGGCTGAATGTGTGCAGCAAGCCAAATTATTTGTCATACAAAGAATATTCTGCGATTAGAATTTGTACGAAATATTCTGATTTATAACTTTGAGCAGTACTTTAAAACATTGTTTCTAAAAAATATTAAAGTTTCAAAAGTGCATTATGTTTGGTTGTAAGCCTTAGGCATGAAAAACATAATATTTTTAGCTGCCAGTTTGTCAGTAGTAAAAATAAATTATTATCTTACATAGGATTGTTTAACTCAGATGGTAATAATCCAAAACAACAATAAACCATGAGGACGTCCCGTACAGCTCTGCAGACGGAACTAGATTACCTGTCTGGGGAACTACTTGGTAAACAGGCATTCAACATAAACTTCATAATTGAAAGACTGCCAGGGAAATTACAGTCTTTGTCGCTGCTCCGCGGGTATCCCGGCCTGTAATCACGCCGCCCCTCCAGCGGCCAGATTCGCGCCGGTGATCCCTGATCACGTGATCCCCTGGAGGCTCCTGCAGCCACCGGAGCAACGGCCGGCCAATGTTATAAGCGCCACGACTGGCTCACCAGTGCAGCCGTGACCGTCAGCACCATGAAGTGGGTAAGTTCACATCTCTGTCAAGGCCGACACTTCACTTCAGAATCGATAGCTTGTTAGAGGACATCTTCTTTTGTGTTGAGAGTTCTAAGTTCGCTCGAGTGCTAATGTCGTCTACAAGTCGGGTGTTTTGTTCTGTTAATGTTTGCTTCTCATTTAGTATATGGCTGTTGTTTTTATTTAATTGTATGGCTTTGTAACTTATTAATTTTTGATATCTGGCTATCCTACCTGTATATTAAAGACGAAATTAATTAAAAAAATTAAACATCATCATAAATAATATAACTGGGCATTTAATTACGATATACAATTATAAACTCTCGTTGTAACTTGTTAGCCGGAGAATATTTATGACAATTTAATTAAATCATACTAGATTTTTTATTTGGTTAGTAACAATAATAACAGCTTTTATCCAGTTAATATGTTATTTCAATTATAATATATTTTTACTCGTAAATTGATGTCTTGTAGTTTTCTATTTATATTTTGGCAACATTTTAGTTAAAAATAAAACCAGTTTGCAGTTTTAATTAATTTCTTATAAAACAAGATTATTAAAGATCGATGTTGTGATAAACAACAGCGAACATCAATATATAACTGATTAATAAATAACCTCTAATCAGTAAGTCATGATCTAATCTGTTATTTATATATTTATACTTGTGGATGTTCAAGGAAGTAAAAAGCTAGTTTAAATTTATACAAATAATCTTTTATTTGACTAAATCAGAATTAAATGAATTAAAATTAAATTAAATGTTATAAGAATAATTTGTGAAATTGCTTGTCTAACTTATATAATACAAAAATAAAACAATATTTTAATTAAGTCTCTGTTTTTAAAATCGGCAACACGTTTAACTAGAGATTTGTCTTGAAATAAATTTTTACTTCGTACTTTATAAGCAAACTAGCTGATTAGAATTTTTGACGTAAACATAATCCACTTGAACAAGAGGACCACTTCTGTAAAAGGCAAAAATGTTAAATTTAATACAAATACTGAATGTAAGGGATAAGAATAGTAATTAAGATTATACAAACAATAATTTATTTTTAATACTTGTTATTTCTACATAAATATCCAGGGTATTCAGAATAATGTAATAAAACAGCAGTTTTAAAGACATATGGCAAGTCAATCGTATCCAATATTTTAGCATAAATTTTTAACAAAATTCCTCATAGATTGAACAGAAAAAAAACAGTTGTTTAACACCAACAAATAAAAACGTAATATAACTAAATTAAAAACCTATTAGAATTCTTTAAAATATTAAAAAAAACCTTTAAAAACCTATTTATATTGATGTTTATGAAATTAGTTGTGGTAAAAAATGAATTGTTTCCTATAACAAAATTTTCATCGCTATTTTCCCGGTTCAACTCACTACTATTTGTGCAAAAATTAAATTTCAAATTGTAAAGAAAAATAAATGAAAAACTCACTCGCTTTGGTTTCTTATCGTCTTTTTAAAATGCACCATCAGTTTTTACTTATGACAATTAGTAATTTTCGTTTTTGGCCAATCAACACTCCATGATAAAAACGGCTTAGCTATTAGATTTTTTCGTTAAACTCTGTAATTATATGTTGATATATTTGATCAGACATTATTTAGCAAAAAACTTAAAGAAGAAATGTCAGCTAAGGCTTTAGTAGCGTCATCGATGAATGTATCTGAATGACAGTATCTTTCATGAGTCAGTCAAGGTCACTGGGAGCAATTCATCAGCCAATATTCACTGCGTTATACCTGGAATAGACGATGGTTTGAGAAGCAATTAATCCTAATAAGACACTACTTCTAAGTACTAATAAAATGTTTACATTTTATTGTAATGTATTTTTAATTTGACAGGGACTACAATACAATGCGCTCATGTACAATGCGCTGAGCCATCCATTCGCGAGTCAGTGATAATCATTTAAAAAATCCCAAGATAAGGGTTTTAAGGGGGTTCATTAGATTAAAATAAATATAAATAAAAAAAAACAAAATATTATCTGTTGGATGTCGTTCATCAAGCTTAATAATGAACGATAGATCAAAATCGGCATTTAATATATCATTTTTAGATAGCCACTAAACAATTTTACTGGCTATAAACTAAAATCTACTAAACAAACTTTCTGTCTGTGACCATCTTTCTTCAGCCAACTTAAGAGCACTATAATTAAATGTGATTGCTCAAATGACTGCCATGTAAGCAAATCGGCTATTTTTATCTCACTAAAGTAAGAAATGCTACATTGCGTATAAAGCAATGCGTGAATATTCCAAGTGTCATGGCAGCATTGGTAGTAGACTGTTTTATCAGCAATATGGAATCCGAATCTCAAGATATTTCTAGTTACAGACTGCACAAATAATCTAGTCATGTCAATTTGTAGCCCATAAACTAGGTTTTAAACTAACGGTTCTCTAATTTTGCTGACTGATGTAGTTTTTTCAATTTAATCGTCAATAATCATATAGGTTAGTGATTATTAAACTGTACACAGTTATTGCAATGGTATTATTTCAATAAAAATCTTAATATTTAATCATTTAATTATCTATATATATATATATAAGTAAAATATTTTGTGGAATTTTTATCTAAATTTTGTATTTATTCGTACATTAAATTTGCTCTATTAAAAATCAGTAGGAGTTTTAAAAAAAGGAAAGGTTGTAATCTTCTCTTAACTGATTTTATTAATAAAAATTCTCTTTGTGAGTCAAATTTTGAGCGTGACGAGCTAATAAAGTAGCATTATAATTATTATAGAAATTTTACTGAACAACTAATATATTTAAATTGAAGCAAAGAACAAATTACATAACTGTTAAGAATTAAAAAAACCGCTTTTGTAAATGGATAATTAAGAGATCTAGTCTAAGACAGGTGAAATACTATACGTAGGTATGTATAGAGACGTTATTTGTGTACTAGATATTGTTACTTTTCACACCCTAAAATGTAGTAGCTCGTGTTACAAAGCTCGTATAAAAATTAATATTAATGCTTTTTGTATCAAACACATTTTTATTAACATTTAAACTTAGGTATACGTGGAAAAATAAACAATAGTGAACTGCCATGTAATTAAAAACAAAGCCAATTTATAATGGTTGTAAAACTTCTGCAGTATTTAATTTATTTTATTGATATGTAGAGCGTTGATTATAATAAAGATAATTTATCAGGCTATATACTTACTTATTATTATAATAGGTTGTAAGCTATTAATTCGCTTTTATTTACTTCGATTTACTATAAGAAGAGTAAAATATATCGTTTTTAAAACTTGAGTAAAAACCACAGATCCATCGGCCGTTGAACGCCACCTTTTTGATCACGTGGTCTTGGCATAGTATTTTTATTGCCGAAAAGTATAAACGCATCGACATAATCAGATATTATATATTCTGGAAACGCGTAATAGGTTGAACGAAGATGAAAAGGATTGGTCAGTTGCTTAGTTAAATCATTTAATCACTTTAACCAATGAAACCACCACGTTACGATCCATTCACCTATACTTTATGTAGAGAGTGTCCGATAATAGATTCAATTCTGTGAGTCAATTCTGATGTAATGTCAGTAGAATCTATTCTGGGTACGGGAGACAGCTTTTTTACTCAATGTTTATTGTAACCTAATTTATGTTCGTAATCAGCTAATTACTAACCGAAAATGACTATATATAGGGCGTAAAGAGATACATTGATCCGTAGGTCTAGTTAACTGTGGAGAATTGTTGTTGAAGTTAATAGACTTCTTGAATAAGTTAATAAGTTCTTACTTATTCTAAGTACGAAGGAGTACTCGCCTTTATTCATTTGAAGCTGAATTGTAGGTGCTGGAATTGAACCTGAGATTACATGACGACATCGCTGATATGTGCCCACTCATATCCATAATGTCTGTGCCATAGAACTTCGGCTTTTGGCGACAGTAATTCCCCGCACATACCCTTTCTGAGTATCCTGTTATTGCAGGAGGCGTGTAGAAGACCTTATTGGTTTAAGTATAGAACATTCATCAGCTTCATATCATTGTGAATTATATCATTGCTCGGTTCTCTAATACAAGTTTCGCAATGTTTGGTCATATTTGACTGATATATTTCTGTTGGATTCATGTAAACCCATGAAATAATATCTAGCATGAGGAGTGTTAAGAACAGTTTCTACGTAGGACTCTGTTCGAAGCTGTTTTAATCCATCATGTTTAGGCAATAAATATGCGATGATGTCTTCAAATTTAAACGATTGGTGAAATAATCAAGTGTTTATTTTCTGTACGCAGGTATTGGTGTTACCTTTGTGGTATTTAGTGTTACCACTTATAGTGTTACATTTTATAATATTTGAATAAAATAGGTCCTTAATTAGGCATTATTCTATACGTTAACTACTCGTAAATCTGATTTTGTAAAATTGTTTTCAACCATTACGCAAAAAAATGCGCTGTATCTTGAACTTTTATCCTCTTGGTTTTAAATTGATCACATAATAAACCAACTTACTGCATTTTTAAGCCAAACTGCATTGCTATATTTGGCGAAAATGAGACAGAAAATAAGAACTCTGCACTATGTAGAAACAGATTGAAGAACGGACAAACTTCAACATTTTTCCGCTTCATATTATTATGTAAAGTTATAAAATTCCGTTGTAGGGGACATCAATAGACAGTAAAAAATAAATATTAAACTGTTTGTGTGAAGTTGTATGTTCGACTAAACCGCAAGGGCAAATATAAGTGTTGTGAATACTGCTAAACATGACAAAATTTTCATAAACATTAATCCACTTACAAATGAAAACATCACTACATTATAGTGGTGGATAAAGATTGTTATAGATTCGATATATTTTAAAAAGCCACTTAGAATTTAAACCGTAAACGATACAAATAAATTTAAATTTGCTCTCCAGCCTTTATAATTTTTAATGCAAAACAAGTTTTCCAAAAGAACTATTACTTTAGTCTCAATATCATAATAGCCAGACTTTAAAAATCTTTATTAGAATTCAGAATCCCAGAATCTTGTGACGCAACGGTGACAAATATAAAATTATTTTATTACTTTTCTTATCAAATTATATAAACTTATATCATTATATAACTGCAAGGTATGACTATGCAATCAGGTTTGCCGCGATCGGGCTTAAAATAAAAGCACACCATTTTTATGGAGAAGCTAATATTAGTTACTTGATTAACCGCACCCATCCTAGATCTTCGCCTCCGTTGGATATATTTAATAGAAATTGGATCCAAGACTTTGGAATGAATCAATAAAATCATTATGTCAGGTTTTGCAAATTACTCTTCTCTAACTAAGCCCCCTGAAAAGTGTTGGTGAGAACTGACTTCATCAGCGGATTTTGCTTCTTTAGCTACAAACGTGTTTGCTAACAATTTTGGTTAGAACATAAATCATAGAATATCCATGCCAAATTTAAGTAATATTCATCCAATAATAAGAGATTCATACCAGTCAATTGATTCACTGATTCCATCCGAGAACTTCGCCACCTCTGTTCATGTTAGATTAAAATCTGGCAACATTCTTGGGACGAACCTTTAAAATAACTGTGCTAAATTTCATTAATATACCTCGAATATATGACCCCTTATATGGCAATCGATGAGTTTCCCTTGCGCCCAATTGGGATGGATGACGAACTTAAGATGTTGATTTACAAGATAAACACTTAATAACTTTGAGCAAAAGGAATTTTGAACTTCACACAAAATTTGAAAAAATAGAAACAAAAAAATGCTGTCGCTAGAGCTAGTGAAGTGTTAGGTTTCATACACTAAGCCAATTATTGTATTGTTATTTTTCATAATAATTATAGTGGATTGTTATATTTTAAGTTATAATTTAATTTTTATTGTTGCTATAGTTTCTGCAACACAAAATAATATACTTTGCTTTGTATTTGTAGCTTTTTAAATTCTTTGAAGTTTCATGCTTCTTACTACATTTTTATTTATAGCTTCAGTATGATATGTAGATAAGAATATAGGGTGTCCGTTTCAAATGTGCACCCCATATTTAGTCGTATCTCAAAATCGACTAAATTTATAAGTAAGTTTAAATGATGGCCTTCCCCTACTGTTTGTGAAATACACAAAGATGCATTCACAATTCTCAATTTGGCCACCATTTTTCAATGTGACGGCCAACTTTTCAGATTTCTTGCAAAACTCCCTCTATTTTGTTATGATTTCGGGAACAAAAAATTTCTTTTAACGTTTCTATTCTTAGCAATATTCTTTTTAACTTACTTATTTAGGAGGTACAGTCTAATACACTTTTATAGTTTAACGAAAGTTTTTTTGAGTAATTTCAAATGGAATAAAAAGTAAATGACGTTACTGATTTATTCCAGTACTAGTACCATGAATAGATTCCGGAATAAAACATTAGTATAAACTTAAAATTTTCAACATTAGTATACAAATTGAATAGTACGAAAATATTCACCACTATATCTGCCAAGCATATGAAGCTTTACGAATTTACAATTCAATACTGTACATAAATATCTGATTTTTATCACAATAAGGGACTTTTAACAAGGATTCATAAGAAAAAAAAATCTAAAATTAGAGTATAGTCGAGTAATATATGGAGTTAACGGTATCTATTTGGAGAACACAATGATACAAATGCAACCAATAAATTAAAAATGGCGGATTATAATCTTTCATGTATACAGTGTTGATTATCGGAGGTTTATTATTATAACTAATTAAAACAAAGTCATCAAGCCATTTTCACCAAGCTTACGTTTGTAACTTTAAACCGCTGCCTTGTTAGAGGCATACATTGAACAGTTAGAGGTTGGATTTGCGGCATTGTGTTCTATTGTATGTAAAATCACTAACATAATAATAACTCAAAATCTATTCCAGGAGCTGATAACAATCCACTGTCCTTTTAATTTATGATTGCCGGTTTTTGTATGCTGAAAATCATGGCTACTTGTAGTCAAATAATGTTAGTAAAAAATATCCATAAAGTCGTATTAAATATTATATACTATAAATATTACCAATTACATGGTGGAATTTTTTAAATCCAAAAATGGGTTGCTGTGTTTTTGAAATAACTTTTAACATTAAACAATTGCGAAATCATTCAAATTCTGATGTGCCCATTTATATAGGAACATTTTTAAACCAATCATTTGTAGTGAACTGTTTGGTCGCTGGACATTTAACATGGGTGGTTCGAATCACCTACTACTCATAAATAATTAAAAAATGCTACAGCTATATTATAATTTATTGTCCAATTAGTTTTTTTAAAGCAGCAGTGTAATGTCAAATAAAATTATTGTAGTTGTACATTTTTAATTTTCAAAGTGTTATCAAAGTTTTAATTTTGATCTAAATGCGAAATAATATATTATTTCTTTGCAATAACCAAAATATTGTAATGGAGAAGGCGTAGAATAACATTTTAAAGTTTTTATTTAACTCAAATGACGGATTGTTTCAGATTTGCCTAATACTGTTGAGCGTTACGGTAACAGCGTACTCAAAGCCTTCAGACCTACAGTTCCCTAAGCATGAAGAAGATATTCACCACCATCATCACAGCCATCATGGTAGCAAGCATGGAGTAGGCCACCACGACTCTGGTCTCTTAGTTGCTGGAGGAACACCGGGATTCTACGGAGGATCTGGTGGTGGAAGCTCTGTTGGAAAACCTAGTGGATCATACACCAGTGGAATTCACGGAGGTTCAAATGGAGGGTGGTCATCATGAATCAGGACTTCACGGTGGGGGTAGTCACGGAGGTTCCTTAGGAGGAGGTCATCACGAATCAGGACAGAACGGTGGTGGAAGTCACGGAGCTTCAATTGGAGGTGGTCATCACGAATCTGGACTTCATAGTGGAGGTAGTCACGGAGGTTCCTTAGGAGGAGGTCAATATGAATCTGGATCACACGGTGGTGGAAGTCACGGAGGTTCCGTTGGAGGTGGTCATCGTGAATCTGGACATCACAGTGGTGGAGGTCACGGAGGTTCCTTAGGAGGACATCACGAATCTGGACTACATAGTGGTTCTTTTGGAGGCCAACAATCAGAGCTTATTGGAGATCAAGACGGAGGCCATAGTAGCCACAAAGAAAATTATTCTAGTGGACCCAAAGGCAATGGTGGTTTATGGCTCTAAACCAGGTAGTTCTAGTTTTGCTTCAAGTCAGTCATCCGCTCAGTCAGAGGGATTTGGATTTGGAGGAGGTAAGGAGAGTGGTTTCGGGAATAGCAACGGAGGAAAAGGAGGATCTAGTGGGTATGGAGGTCGACCGGGTGGAAATCTAGGAGGTGGTTATGGATCGGGATTAGGTGGAAATGAAGGAGGTTCATTTGGAGCTGGAAGTGGAGGACTATCTGGTGGGCATCAACATTCAGGACTTCATGGCAGTGGAAATCATGGGGGAGCTGGAAATCATGAAGGATCGTTTGGTAGTGATCAGTATGGATCTGGCCTCAGTGGAGGAAATCATGGCAGCTCTTTAGGTGGAGGTCATAGTGGGTCATATGGGGGAAAACCAGGCCACCATGGATCTGGCCATCATGGAGGAAATCAGGGTGGTTCCTTAGGAGGGGGTCACGGAGGGTCATTAGAAAGTGGTCACCATGGATCTGGTCAGCACGGAGGGGGTAGTGGTTCTACTGGAGGATCTTATGGGGGGAAACCAGGACACCATGAAGCTGGCCTTCATGGAGGAAATCATGGAGGTTCTTTTGGAGGTGGACATGGAGGATCCTTTGAAGAAGGACATCTTGAATCCGGACAACACGGTCATGGTGGATCCTTTGGAGGGAAGCCGGGACATCATGAGGGTGGCGAACATCATCATGGAGGATCATCGTATGGTCACAAGCCTATACATGGACCTCCCCACGGACCTCATCCCCATGGCGTTCATGGGCCACCACACGGACATGGTCACCACCACCATCACTAATGTTTATAATAAAATAGTCACTAACTAAAACCTTTTTCCCCAGTTTGTTATGTAATGCCTTGTGCATGTTGCCAATGCTTACTACAGTATTTAATCTGTCAATAAAGTTACGTGTATTGTTTAAATATTTATAAGTACCATCAATAAATACATTGTTATATTTAGACTATATAATTTGAGGTTGAACTGAACAAATAAGATGTCTAGTCCAAAAATCAACTTATTTGGATAAGTTAATAATAATTAGATTAAGTACAAGTGATTTAATTTTTGATCTCAAAAACCCGATTATGAAGATCAATGCATTAAATAAAATAAAATAAATACATTTTTATTCCTCTACAACAATTGCTAAATATGGTTTATTCGAAACTTATGGAAGAAACAAAAGCACATTGTACATCGAGTTAAGAAAGTTGTTTTCTATAGTTATATTTACTTTCAATACTTTATAGCATTACAAATATAAATACATTTAATAACGGTGGCTCTTTCATTAAACCTTAATTATTTTAACCTCAACAAAGTTATATCATGAGAAATAATAAAACAGGCCATATTACATGTTTTGAGATTGTAAGCAACAATAAGTTAAGCAATATAAATGTTTAAAGGAATTAAATATTATAATGGCTACGCACAGTTCTAGATAACGTATAACATATAGTAGATTTTATGCTATATATATTACCAGGCTGGGAGTAAAAAAATGTATAAGTATGAATAATCAGTGTTATACTTATAATACTGCCATCTGGATCCTAAATATATCCCTTTGTATCGTGCTGTAAATTCATTATGAAAATTATTTCATGTTACAAAAGACCATAGATAACTGAAAACTTAGTGATGATAAAAGAAGTGTCTTTTACGTCTCATGAAATAATGAATTCTTCACGTTTGCCAAGAAATACTACTGTGATTACACGATTTCATGAGGGCACGTTCATAATGAGGGCTTATTTCTGGACTTTTTATTTGCCAACGAATTTTTCAGTAAAAATTGCAAAAGATAGTTGCCTTTGTATTAACCGTGTAGGTATAACAGAAAAGAATTTAGGCTTCACAATTTTACACACAAAAACTGTTTCAATCAGTGTTTTCAATGTTTTCCGTATACCTAAAATATGTACCTAAAAATTCATTAATCTTAGAAATTAAGCAATTGTGCGCCGGACGGTGTACACGATGGTCTGAGATATTTATTTAAGCGTGGAATCAAATGTAACAAACCACATAGGCAAGCAGACAATAAAAACGCAATAAGGAAATGCATAGCTACGTGAACCCCATCAAGCGCACGGCGCGCTTTACGAAAGCCCGGTGTGGACCAGGCCGTGTACACGACGGAAGTGGTGAAATATCGCGTGTACCCAATAGGGTAATACGATGTCGTGAACATGTAAGTGGTTTTCCCTCTTTGCCTACAAAACATTTTACTATCGAAGCTTACTGACCTGCAGACTATCACAACTTGTACAATAAACTTTGTATTACCTTAATAATTAATAATGTAACATTTAATGATAATAAGTAATATTAAAAAAAAAAATATTAATAAACAATGTAATAAGAAATTATTTAGAAAACAACTTTTACTACATATTCAAAACTACGAACTGTATAAAACATGCATCCTCCAAGAGAGCATCGTCCATGATAACAGGATTCAGGTTTTTTGCTGGCTAGTGAAAAACTGTGTTACATCAAACTTGGATTTTTTTGGTTGACTTCGAAATCCTCTTTTAGTGAAGATTAAATGCAAGAAATATTTCATCTACGTAATGAAGCACTTTCTTTTGTATATCAACGAATTCACCTTATTTATCATTAAAATTTGACATACTCGGGACAAGAATTCATCATTCCTATGGGACTCGAATCATCAATTTTATTTTACTCCTCTTTCCAGAATGTTCGATATCAATTTTTCTATGATAAATATCTCTTAACAGGTGCATCATTGTCATGCAGCACACGTTTGAAACTTTGAGAATTTCTAGAAGTTTGCTAAGAATGTTATTTTTATTTCCAGACTAATATCAGTCACTTCCAATAGAGTTATAGCCTAACGTTTTATAAACCTAAAATAAAATTGGAACAATATTCAATTTTTTGAAACTTTGTTTTACAATCAAAACCTTATAATTATTTTCCAAATGACTTGATGGGATCAAATAAGACATTTATATAACAACATATTTGGTAATGTACCCATATGAATGTTCAGTGTTTTAAAATAGTACGTTGCAACTCGTTATAGCTACTTATGTAATAATCATTCATGAATACATCCTTATTATGATATTTGCACTTTTGTGTAAAAAGAACAAAACAAATATAGAGTACCATGTTGTCTAGACCGATAACACCATGAACAAGTTACATCGTGCTTATCGATCATTGAATGTGTGATTCACATTAAAACTATATTCTAAATCCACTGATGTTTCTATTAAGAAAATTAAAATATCGTTTTCGGGTGAAAAGTTTGTGTTCAAATTTTGAAATATTTTAGTACGTGTAACATATTTGAGACTTATTCTAATTTATTTTATACTTAATTGTAAGGGATTATGTTTTCTATTTAGTCGTCAATGTCCCCCTTTCACGGTTGAATATAAGAAAAGTATGAGTACCTCAGGTTAACTCTAAAACTTTAAACAAATTTCAACTCTAAAAATTATTAATTTTTTAAGATATTACAAAACCCGTGTTTTCTATTGTTACTTCTTCCAATGAAAATCACCATCAATGCGTTGAATTAGAAGTAAATGTTATAAATATGTATAGTAGCGTCGAGACAGACGCACATAATTGACCTCTATCTTTGGATTGAAATAAAAGGTTCTTAGCATAATATTTACGCATTTTCCACTTCCTGCATGTGGAATTATATGATCTTATTGATAAGACATATATTTTTTGGTTTGGCTGCAAGTATTATACTTCAATTAATTTATAATTTATAAAAAGAGTGCTTTCATAATTATAACAATTTCAGTGTAATGGAACTGTAAGTTCAGTCCAAAAAGCATTTATCATTTGTGTTTACAAAGTTCATGTCATATTTTGATATTTTGATACAAAGTCCCTTTCTGTTTCATGTGATTTATTATATATCTATTCTAGTTAATATAAAATTATTTGTAGTTTTTTTATATATACTATTTTAACCACGCTGAGTTGGAGAGAAGAAAACTGAACCAAGATAATTAAATATATTACAAATATCCCCATGAAAATATGTTTTTGCTAATCGTGTAAAATGCTAATAAGAGGATGAATATGAATAAAAACCTTAATAAATTATTTAAAAGATTTTTCGGTTGAAAGTTACAAAAAGATTGCTGAAACAATTAAATTAGTGAATTATATTGTGATATTAGTTTTGTTAAAACATTTGTTGGTTAAAATTATATCCACACCATTGAAAAATATTTAGAACAGTAAATAATTGTTTTGGCTTGGTGTAAGTGGGGAAACAGATCCAATTATTACATTTTAATTAATTCTGTTATGACACCGACTTTTCCATAGATTAAAAGATAAGTACAGTTTAGACACAAATGTAACGTTTATCATCTATGTAAACCTCAGCGACTTTGATAAGGTGTTTTAGGTATATTTCAAGTTTGGACATTGGCCCATGTGTAGCGCAAAGTTAAACGCACATCAGACTGGGTTAGCCTCGCGTTCGCTCCACAGCGAACAACTTGGGTACAGCACGAAGAGTAACTCTCAATAAAACGATATTTACCATGTAAAATTGCGATATAAAGGTAGTTTCAAAATAAAAAAAAAACCGAAAACAGAATTTGTCATCAACATGTAATTTTAATTGCACAACTCTAATTTTACAACTAATTAATTTATTGTACCAATTCAGTGTACATCGTTTGAATAGCAAGTGAATCTGGTTCTAAGCTATGTTCCATATTTAAAAGCTTTAGTTTGATTATGAAGTAATTTTTTAGTAAAAAATTAAATTTTTATGTAATTAGGGGATTTATACTTACAAATTACCTCCAAGTTTAATAATTTTGTATTATTTATGATTTAAAAGAGTATTTCAACAGAGTCTCCACAAAGTTAGTTAAAATCTATAAAATATTCGTATTTAACAAACAGACAAGAAAGTGAGATACTATTTGTGTATCTTACAGCAAAGGAGTTAGGGTTTTAATTGGTTCAATGTTTCACTATTTATGATTTGACATATGTATTCTGATTTCCTCATTGTCAATATCGTTCCTTATAAATGATCATTGTGGCTTGATTAATGTCCTTAACATTGTTTAATTTCGATATTATAGGTAGAGATTCAAACCAAATTTATAATCTGTTAGAGACCTCGTTTAACAAAGTTCGTATAGACAGACAGAAATCAGATTTCGTTCATCAGTAGTTAGCGGGAGAGGCTTTGTTAAACGCCTGATAGGACTAATCCTTATGTTATCTTCATGAAATCCTTATGAAATCAACCTTAATAAAGGTAGGTAGGTAGGTTGTAGTAGCTTTTAATAAATAAAAATGAAACGCTCAATTTTTTTTTAAGTGCTCATTTCGAGAACGCCTGAGCCAATCTGGCTAATATTCGTTGAAGTTTGACCAAGAGAAAAACAGAAAAATTTTCCCGAAATAATTTTTAACTCCAGACAATACTAATAATATTAATAAAACATAATATTGTAAATTGAAACTAACCAGTTAATAACGCTTTTAACTGAAGTTCATTAGAGAGCCAGAAACATTTGTTTATCTTATAAATAAAAATGAATCGCTGAATGAGTTGGTAAGCGTAAATCTCAAGAACGGCTGGACCAATCCGGTTGATTCTTTTTGTAAAATGTTCATTGAAATCCATGGAAGGTTTTTATGAAGCAAAATATAAGAAAAGTTACCTGAAATATTTTTTGTGTTTAGAAAAATTGTAGTTTTTACTTTTCATAATCCAAATTAAACTGGCACTAAACACCAGTTTCACGTCACACTACCACAACCAGTTTTACGTTCACACCACCAGTTTTACGTCAAAAAATTGGCTGAAACATCTGTTTACATTTAAGTTTCACCTAATATTAAGTAAACAGTGCCTGATCAGTAGTGTAATGCAGATATCAATTAAAAATTATACTCCAGATTGCGCCAGTGACGAATTTAAATCACCTAATGCATTTTAAATATTATTTAAACATTGTTATAAAACAAACCTTAATGAACAAAGTTATGAATATTTTCACATACGTTTCTTTAAACAGGTGGGCTTCCTTGACATTGTGATACCTAGGGCATTTTAACAGTGGCTTATGGAAAAACAGAGCAATGAACACTAACATGCCTCAACGATTCATTGTTTCCCTGGCTACAGTCCAAAAACCAAGACTGGTATAACGAAAAACTTTAATAATGAGTTTTTTGGAATGTTGTTTGGGAACCTTAATAAGGATTTCCCCCTTATGCCGAAAGTACATAGGATGTAGATAGGACTTTCCCCTATGCCGTAATAGGCTTCTTGGTCCCACTTATGTGTGTATGTTTTCTTCATCAGGACAACAAGGCAAACTCAACTATGTCCCTGGAAATATTTTAGACTGAAAGTAGATTACAGAAGCCGATAGTAGACGATTTTGACCAAAATAGATTTCCGAGAACTAGATATAATCGAACGTATATAGTATTTTGATCTAGGAAATATGGCATGCTAAACTCTGACATAGTAGGTAAGTGAATTTAAACGGTCTTAAATAGGCACTTTTTAACCGAAGTAGGCATCTCGGTCCTACGTAAGTATATATTTTTTTTCTTCGTCAGAACAACAAGACAAACTCTACTATGGTACTGGAAATATCTTAGACCTGAAATATATAACAAGGACTGGAAATGTACGCTTTTTGACCGAAGTAAGTTTCTGGGACTCGTGTGATCCGAGATGTGTGTTTTCTTGATCGGGATGACAAGGCAGATTCGGCTGTGACGTTATGTATATAATTAATTACAACCAGAAATGCTCCTACACGTGCCAAACATGATATGATAATTAAGTTAAACTCTGATACTATTTAACAGGACCTAAAATAATACCTACCTGATGTATGCCTACTTACGTTTTAAAATTTTGATAGGACTCCCATAATATTAAATAATAATTGATTTTACTAAGTAATATAAGGACTTCTGTTCTAAAAATTGCGTGCGAAGCCACGGGTAACAGCTAGTACTTTAACTTTTAAATAAAAATATTAAATATTGAGTGTTTGCTTTCTAGTGCAATGAAGATTCGAAATTCGAACTTTCTTTTAATTTTTACTTTGGATTGCACCAGTAAACACAGTTATAAAACTCAAATTTATGAACAAAACTGTGAATATTTGAACATGGTGTGGGGTACTCGACAATGGCTTCCTTGACATTGTGTATGCAATTTTTACTGTAGCTTAAGTAAAACGAAGGTTCCTTTCATACCACAATGTTAACACACGTGGTGGAAGTAGATGCTTTTGACCAAAGTATTCTTTTTAAGTTTACGTATGCATAGATTTCTTGATTGGAAATAGAACCTTTAAAAATTGAATTTAGCTTTTGAATCTCTTAACCATGGATACTGAATTAATATGTATATGATATTTGTCTAATTCCGTTGGTACAATATCATACGTCTAAAGAGTATTACATCATAAATGTGTTCACTAACTATGCTACACTCTTTGATTTTGAGAATTTTGTATGACGCAATGGGTAACTGCTAGTTGGCAATACAAAATGATAAATGCTAACTGCAAAAAATCTAGGAAGTATATATAGGTATATATACATATATATATATAATACCTATATATATATATATATATATATATATATATATATAATTTCAATAAACATTGAATCGCAAAAAGTACTTGCTCCGCCGGGAGTCGAACCCGGATCTCTCACTTGCCACTTTCATTAATCGCAAACAGTTATATATATATATATATATATATATATATATATATATATATATATATATATATATATATATATAATGTGATTCATTAAAGTTTTCACCACTTCATTGTTTCTTCCTATATAATAATTTCTAAAAGGATCGAACTCTTCTTAAAAAAGGTTTGACGTTCGTTGGTCTCAGTATGTATAGTTTTACCATAAAACATGAATCAGAAGCATATTTAAAATACCGATTTCTGGCACATTATCGCAACCTTAACACGGTTTTGCACGAAGTACCCGATAAGTAATTGACTAATAAAGTTTGACATGGAAATTGCAAGGCGAGCTATCACAGGTAGGCCGACCCTTTAGATAGATGAAATGTGGAACTAGGCTGTCGAGAAATATGGCAAGGAGTTTTATCTTTAGTGCAGAGCTCTAACATATATAACCTGTGGGGCGAGACTACTCAGTATTCAGTCTACCTGGGTTCTTCCACAATGCTCTGTAAGTATTATTCTTAACACTTGACTAGTACGTGGTAAACCGTACATTTATGCAGTCTGCAACAATGGGTTGTAAGAAATACAAGACACTCTTCAAGTTCTTTTAGATTTCTTTATTAAAAATTAAATATTTTTAATTTTTTTACATAAAGAGCATAAATAATTAATGATTTTGTCAATGACTGTTAAGGAACAATTTGTATATCAATACATTAGTAACTTTTTTTTATTTATGCGAGTATAAAGTAAATGAACAAAAAAGTTTCATTCTATTTTCTGACATACTGTAATTATTTTCCACGTGGGCAATGGGCAATGGGCAATGGGAAACTTCCTTGTTGCTTAAATATATCTTACCATACTTTAATGAACATATAAATGTTGTGGTATATACTACTTACTAGTTAAAAGACGTTTAGATCGTGAGATATTCCATTGAAAATGGCGTAAAATTGTTGTAAAAATGACGAAAGTATACAAAATATTCAGACATATCGTTAAGCTGGTGAGCTTTTAAATATATTTCTTAACTTAAAGATATGCAGTTTCTGTAATTAAATTATAAAACCTTGTTCAAACTTGAGAGATAAGAAAAATAAGTTTATAACACTTCTACAATCCAAATGTGTTGCTGAGAGATTTTGCAGTAATTTAGGGAATAATTTGTCTTGTTTAATATGTTTAACTATATCATACTTTCCTTGTTTACCATGAAATTCAATAAATAAAGTTATTAATGATACGTTCAACTACTATAAAGAGAGAAATAAAAATTTAATATCGTTGCTGAAACACATAGTTTGAAACACTTAAAATTGACATATTTGACTTTCAATCTGAATCTAAGCTGTTAGAAGGTTAGTTACATATATTTCGAGCTCTACCGAATATACGGAAAGAGCAAAAGTAAAATATCTTTATTCAACACATGAACATATAAATTACGTTCATATATTATCAGCTTCAGTTACAAAATACCATACCACACCTTATTAATGACGTAAAACCTCAACTATATAGAATTGTAGTTAATCTATTAAAAAAGTAAGATCATCTTGAATTTTATATAGTGTATTAATAATATTTTCTTCTAAACTAAAATAGTTAGTAAAGCAAATAACAAAACATTACTTGGTGTGTTTATTTAAAATTGATCATTTTAAGTGCCTGATACATGTAGATTTTAGATTGAATAGTTCTGCGACCAAATTCATTTTAATTGTGGTATTTCTAATCTTATATATATATATATATATATATATATATATATATATATATATATATATATATATATATATATATATACAATAATAGTCCTACATACAATAATTTATTCTTAATACGAGGCATATCATTCATCACTGGAATTTCCAAAAAATAAAACAGTAGAGTGATGTACGACTAAATTTTTCAAAGAACACATTATTTTAACTATCTTTTTTATACCTATCGATTTTGGTAAATAATCGTATAGCATGCATTAAAAAATTTCTTAATTCTTGACCTAACATTAAACAATAAATTACTGTAATACTCATTTAATATATTAGAATGTTCTAAAAATGTGATATTTATTACCATGTATATTATTTCATGCCGAATCACTTTATTTAATACTTATTAAAGTTTAAAATTTCCTACGATTTAGAGATTAAAAGTATTTTCAATCTAAAGACTGACAAAAATATGGATAGTAGTAATAAATTAAATATGAGTTTTAAAAACTAATTTCGTACTCAAACGGGCGTTGTGTTACTGTAACGTAATATCACTCATGTTTCAGTCAAGATTATATTGGCAGTGCTGCTGACCCTTGCAGTATGTGAGGTCGAGGTGGTACAAGGTGACTACTACCCTTACCCAGACCCCCCCACGACCACAAAAGCGCCACCCCCACCACCATACAAGGCGTACGCGGCTCCCGCTACCACCGCGGCTACTACCAAGGCTCCCACCACACATAAGATGTACTATGGATGAAATTCAAAATATTTAAAAGGAGTATGCTACTAAGCAGTAAAGATCTACTTGCTAAGTGTGTTGCACAAAATTTGCCCTTCTGTTACACCGCTTCTTTCTGCATGTAATTCTCACATATTATTTATTAAATTATTATCAAAAAGAACTTTTTCTACAGCATAACTATTTTTATTAACTTTATTAAAAACAGTGCATACTTAATCTGTAATATCGAGTACACACAATTATGACACGATTGAGTTTTATTTTATTTTAATAATGAAATAAACTATTTGAGCACATGCAATTAAAATTTGTATATTTATTTACCTAACATACCTTACTATAGTTGTAGATATATTTTCATAAATATATAAAATAAGTTATTTATATAGGTATATAAGAATATACAAGATTCTTAATGACCCGGTGTTCAGAATCGTAAATAATATGGAGGCGTGACTAAAGGAGATTAGAAGATGCATGAAACAACTAAATGGCAGTTAATTGGTGTTTTAAAGGTAAAACCATAATCAGTGATTAAGATAATGTGATGAAAATAAACTATTGAGTTCCTGCTATAACTCTAATAGTTTTATTTGTACAACCAGTAATAATTTTAAATGTAATATAAATAGGTCAAAATAATTCAAACCATTATAATATTAGGAAAGTATGGATTAAGGTTTCCAGTTTTCCGAGAAATATTTTTTTCAGTTTGATATTCTTAGAAAACACCATTGGCTCTTATTGAGCTTTAATTGGGTTTAATTGTAATCGAAACAGGTAAACCTAAATGTTATAAGATAACACCGATCATTGAAAAATTGAGTTGACTAGTCTGTCGGGATACAATTTTGAGTGTGCTCCGAACATAATTTCCTTCCTGTACCGATTAATAGGGGTTTGAATAAATTCCATCATTACTGTAAATTGTTAAAAATGTTTCAGGAACCAAAAGGTGATTGGAGTGCACGAATCCTCCTTGTACTACACTACAGAATATGTAAATTCTTTTTGTAGCTATATTTGTAGGTTTAAACATGTTATATTAATAATATACACGTTTAAAAGTTATCTATTATAAACATAAACCTGACAACTTCAGCATTACTATTCTTGTAGAAATAGTCCATTGTGCACAGTTATTTAGTTATTCATGCCACCGATGGAAGATATTCTACATGGTCCAGTCAGTCAGAGGTGAGCAAGGCCAGGTCTGTGATTGGCTCAAGTAAGCAAGAGCGCCACGCCGTGAGCCACTCCGCCTTGACTGTGTAAGGGCTCTATTGTTAAGGGCTGGAACTGAGAGTATAAAAACGCTTGGGAGTACCGGAGTGATCATCAGTCAGTCCTCAGCCTCCTGTCTCTTCTCCGTGTTCGGGTTTCAGACTATTTCAACCATGAATTCCGTGAGTAATACAGCCATTTCATCATCACAGTAAAGCATTTCAGTAAATAATCCTGAATCTGTTCTTACACATAAAATGCAAGATAAAAATATTTGTGGAGAATATTTTTCTAATCTTTTTTTCTGTAAATAGTTCTGATTTAATTAAGAACATAATTTTCTTTTTGATGGTCAGTATTTACTATTACTTATTGTCCTTTCATATAAAATTACTAAACATATCTCACACGTTTTCGAGCTCTATCACGTTTTGAGAAATGTTTAATAAAGTACTATAAACCGTTGTTTCATTCTCCATTTGTAAACAATACGACTATGCTTCTTATATTACATTAAATATTTTATAATTATAATAAAACTATAATAGAATTTTTATGACTGCTTCCACTATTTGCTAGAACTAAAAAATTCCCGTATACATTTTAAAAAGATTTCTTTTCAATACAACCTTAGTCATTTTGTAATTCAAACCAACACCGGTTATCCTAATAGCCATTTAACACTTCATAGTTATTATACGAAATATATAAAATAATATCAGAAGAATTCTTCCTAACAAAGCACCAAGAGTAAATCTAAAGTACCAGAAAACATATTTGTATTTTAGTGGCAAATTCAAAGTTTAAGTAAAAAATGTATGTATGAAAATTTGCAACAAAAGCGGATGTTGTTTATGAAATAGCGGACGTCTATTGTAAATATTATGTTATATTATATTTTAAACAGAAAATTAAAAAAAAAGTTTCAAAGTTGATTGAAAGTGTAATACAATGTTTTAAGAATACTAACGGTGATCCTACCAGTAGTGCTATATTTAACTTGTCTGGTTTAACTTTATTTTATATAATATATTGTAGATATTACAGATACTGGCATACAACATAATTAAGGTAGGAGTACGCCATGCTACGTCTTGCGTAACAAGCTTCGATGAGGATGCATGCAAAATTTCAAATCGAAAGATTTTTATTCTTGAGATATCGGATAGATATCCAGAGAGAAAATCACAGAGAAATTGTTTTCATCCATCTGGCAGAATAAATAGAAATTGTGTCAGCATACTGAGCGATAGGCTCCAATGATAATCAGCAAAATTGTATGGTGTGACATGCATCATAGAACTCGTTCTTTTCTATGTAGAACTCTTTCTTTTCATATAAAATTAAGAGTCTACATTTGAAATCTTCTCTAGATATCATGCCACATTATACATGTATATTTTGTTCATTAAGTTAGGTTTGACAGCAGTGTTTAAATAATAAAAATTCGAGTGAGCTAGGGAGAGTACCAATATGCAAAAGTGAGCTTAACTCAAATATTGTTACAGATTTTTAACATTGACTTTCCACTCTAATATTAACTTTTGACTATGAAAAAAGTACCACGTATGTTAAAATATCATATAATTATACTAAGTTTATTTAGAAATATATTTACTCCCCTATTTTGTTGCTGACATCATTGTCACTCATAATACCATTGTAAAAATATTCCCTTACACCGAGCCAAATCGCTTGAAGTGACATGCACCATCGTCGGACTCAGTACCGTCTATATAGAGATGAGACTTCATGCAAAATCAATGTCTAAGTGTCAGTTCATTTTCGAGATACGGACAGACATACAGACAAAGAGAAATGCTAAATTTAAATATTTCCTGCTACTTGAGTGATATGTTTTGCAAACGCTCAGCCATTTAGTAAAAAATCCACTCGTCATAATTGGAGATACAACATTGTTTGGGCATTTCAAAACTAAACATTTTCCAATTGTGTTATTGTGTTAAGGATAGAAACAAATTGTTTAAATATTTGTCTATGAGATATTATTATAAAATATATTTTTGACTCTAATACAATCATTTAGTGGAACACATGTATTAGTTCTGGTGACAAGCATTATCTGATGTGAAAAACTAGAAAGTACAGAATAACTTAACGCTCCAAAGACTTATACATGAACATAAGTGTTTATTTTTGGCAAGTCAGTTACCATACATTTCTTATACCTTTTGTGTTAGAGAAAAACATAGTATAAAAACACTGTTCGGGTTATAACAGTTCATCATATATTTATATATGATGAACTTTTAATCTCAAAAGCCAGATTAACATTTAACACTTAATGATTTATTGAGACACAAACACAATTAGTGTATCTCTGAAAAGAGAACTTTTAATGGAGAACATTCAATACATAAGTAACTTAATTTTTCAGCTGTGTGTAGTCGTGGTGGCCGCAGTCGTGGCAGTATGTCTGGCGGAGCCTGAGCCCGGTCAGTTCGGTGGCCAAGGTTTCGGCGGTTCCGGAGGTTTTGGTGGCCAACAACGAGGAGCGCCTTACGGAGCCGGGACCTGGGCAGGCAACGGTGGCGGCAGACAGGGCCGCTCTCAGGGAGGTTTCGGGGGTGGCTTTGGAGGCCAAGGAGGTTTTGGAGGGCAAGGAGGCTTTGGAGGACAGGGAGGTCATGGAGGACAAGGATTTGGTGGACAGGGGAGAGGGTTCGGCCAGCAGAGAGGAGCACCCTACGGTGCCGGCACTTGGGCCGGTGGTCAGCAACAGGGAGGCTTCGGAGGCCGCTGGTAATTGACGATCTGCAAGTGCCATTTGTCCGCTCAACCATGACCCACATTAACTACCATTGTACCTTAACTTTTGTCATTTAGTTTAGTTAAATGCAAAGTACAAAAATAATAAATAAAAATTATCTTATTACATTTGCTTCATTGTTGTTATTTATTGCACTGTATTATAGTTTCCTTGGTAAATAATTCTCCTTCTGATAAGTGCTTGATATAGAAATTCGAATCTGATAAGTGTATTTCAGCTTTTACACAAAAATAAATATTTTCATAACTAAGCCATTTGAAGGATGAATTAAAATGTCTAAAAGCAATAAACTATTGCTACTAATGCGAAGTATATATAAATTTCATAAGTAATGCAGTGATATCTAAAATACTTATTTATATGCAAAACAAGAAGAGTAATGATCAATGATATCTGAAAAATTTGGAAGATGCCTTTAAGCTACAGGCTACTAGAAATGCAAATATTAAAAATATGTTTATTTTAACACGAATGTTTCAATATTAAAGAGATATTAACAGCGTTGAAAACAATCCGTAGATGGGGTAAAGAACTTAACGTTGAGTGTTATAATTGTTTATTGACGTTTATTATAAAATCTTCCTATGATAAAATATATGAGGTCTGCAAGTCATTAAGATCAAAATCATGAATTATGAGAGTAAGAAAGCTTGTATTTATTAAGTGTGTATTACCATGAATCTTGACTGCGTCTACTGTTATCATTCACATGAGTTAGTATTTTTTTAAATGTCCCTACTAGACCTGCTTTACTAAGAGAATCTTAGTGTACTAAGTCTAAAAAATAAACAATTATAGACTTTTTACAGTGTTCAAGCTTTATTAAATACATTAAATACTTACAGGTTACAGTTTCAAAATATTAATGGTATGAGTGTAGCTTTCATTTCATAAGAACACTGAATTTGTTCAACATCCATTAAAAATCACATAATGATTATTGGCTTCCAAAATGTTCCTTAAGAATTTAGTTTTAGGTTTTATGTGTAGCAGAAATCTAGTATTCTAAGAAATGTTTCATATATCTGTCTGTAACTAAATATCTCCTTAAATTTTTAAAGATAAATATAAAATAACTATGGTATAGCTAAGTTCAGTGTTATGCTGTACCCAAATAATATTTTTGTTGCAAACACTAGCTTAACTGACTACGATTAATAACTGTTGAAATGTTTGGGAATTTGTAGCGTGGTATAGAGCAAAAAACATTGTCTTTAGATTAACTGAACACGATAACGGCATTCGATAACACGAACATTATTAAATACTCGGACTAAACTTGGTACAAAGGCAAGAAATGCGCTTAGCCTGGATGAGTTCGTTAGTCAATATTAACTAATATACATTTTCAACATGGCGGCCATTCGCATTGTAGCAAAATATTCCACTGAACTAATTCCCATCATAGATATAAAATAATACATTTTTGAATACAGTTAGGAATTATAAACAACTGTTATTTTTGTACATTTTTATACCTATCTCTTAAGGTGTGATTATGGTGGCCATTCAAACTTTGAAAAAGGAATGGTTATCTATAAGTTATTATGCATCGAAACGAAACATGACAATTTTCATGATTCTTTTCATTTACAATAATGTTTGTTCTTACGTATTGTTTTATATCTCTTAAGATTTTCTGGTAGTAGGGATACAAAGTTTCAAGCGGTTTGATAATTTCAGCGATAATATTGTGAACACGATAACTACGAATTACCAAAACCGTAATTTTTAATAGATTCAGACTGATGTTGGTACAGAGGAAATACTTGTATATAGCTTGGATGAGTTCCTTTACCAATCTGAAACGTTTCACGATAGTGGAAATTTTATAGATTTATTAGAAATAAATTGAGTCCACGTTTTTTCAAATTTTATATGCTTATAACTTTTTTCTTGTTCCGATTTAAGCTTATGGAGTCACATTATGTTTGAAAGTGTTACTATTATATTAACATCCCAAGAGTTATTGTTCCATCCGAACTGTTCAAATTACGTATCTAAACTGATAATGCATCTTCAGTTTGACATTTAGATATGACGGTCACACGATAAACCTACCCTTCTTCTGACTGAGTTGGACGGAATATTTGTTTAAGTAATGGTATAAGACATATCATCTAAGATAATTTAAAAAGAAAGGCTTATGGAAACTATGAAAAAAGTTTAAACCAATTAGGATACGATCGAGTCGTACCTCATTATTCAAGTTACTTTAACGGTAAAGATGATCTCGTCGACAAACAAAATCTGATGTAGGTAGGAAGTTTTGAAAGTTTTTATTTTCCAAAAGTTTGTTGTTAAGCCCTTTTGCATCTTCATAGCTTTTATGTTCGGTCAAAGCTTTAATAGCCATTTTCAAATTGAGAGCTTTGCCATTTTCAAGTATCATTTCCAGGCCAATAACATTTCAGTTAATATACAAAGAAATATTAAAATAGGTTAACGGTTAATAAACGTATGCTAGGTAGTTATATAGGCCCATTTATAAATAAAATAATAATTAGTTATTTTCCAATAAATGTTATAAATCTCATTTTGTTCCCTCGCTGACGATCCCCAACAGCTGCCATGAGGATTTGTGTAAAACTCTTCAATATAAATCTCCATTCTTCAGTTGCAATACAAGGAGTACGTAATCTTTAAATACATATCTCTTACTGCAACCTACCAATAAATCAATATTATTTCTAAATAAACGATTTTGTTGCGTTTTTTCATGTCCCCAAAACTGTCTCTAAGACAGCAACCCTTTTTTCCAAATGCCACAAAAACGCGAATTCAGATCGAGCGTTCCCTGTCTTACGTGTTATGAGTTGTGCATATTCGGTGTTTTAGGTTAATCTCGATCCAGTTTGATAAATTTTTAAAACCTTCTTTTGATTTCACATAAAAGTTATGATACGCAAAGTCACGAAACACACAAAAAATATGTTTCAAGTCACATTTACACTATTTATCAAACATTCACAAATCTAACACTACCTGAATTTTCATTCCAGGTATTTATTTATTCGCGTACATTGATTAGAAGTCTACTCGCCGACATTAATGTAACAAATTATGTCTTGAACAATTGAGTTCATATTATCGGTGTGGTGAGCCGTTACGGAATCGGACCTAACCTCAAAATCTTCCCGGGTCTAACTAATTACGTTGTTGAATTTAGAGAGAAACATCGACAGAACGTCTCCTCGCAGACGTCACCGTAGACAGTTTCTTCGCGGACGTACGCGAATGTACCAGCCGACGCGACATCGGCGTATATACATTTTCCATCGGTGTGTAGACTTTTTATAACTTTTATTGAATTTTAATGTTAATTGATGTTTCTAATAAATTGTCTTCTTATATTAAACCCTTAAAGCCCCAGGCGAATAACACAGCAGCCAGCAGTAGCATTTTCCTGTGACATATTTTTCCGCAAATTTCCCATCCCTTCGTGATAAAAAATCAGTAACACTACGTATCGAGGTTTGCAATCTTTCTCAGATGAACAGCTACAATCGTAGATCCTCAGATTCGATCAGGTTTAACCTAACCTAGCGCTAAACTACAATCTAGATAAAAATAAACAAATTATACTGAAACAGAAATATGGCGAGGAAGGTTGATTCAATGTGAATGTTGAGATTGCTACAGTCAATTTCTCTCTTAGTGCAGCGTCTGGAATCTAACGCTGCTAAAGACTTTACTACTGAAATATGCAGTCATGTTCGTCTGAAGATCCAATAAAAGTTAGTAACGAAGAAGCTTATTAGAACTTTTCCATCGATTCGACATCGGAGACAACTAGACTACAAAATATAGTGTAATCCTATTGTCTCACGAGGTAAACATTTGAGTTCTCTATGATACACGACCCCAAAGCGCGGTGGTGTAACCGAGTTGGACCCCTTCACCTAGTTTACACAATATTTTGTAGTCTAAGTGTCTCTGATGTCGAAACAATCAAACTAATTTATTCCAGCTTCTTCGTCGGTGACTTTTTTTATCTCTTCCGACAAACACGACTGCAGATTCCAGTAGTCAAGTCTATGGCAGCTTCAGATTTCAGGTGCTGCACTAACAGAAAGGTGAGCTGGTGCAAACTCGACATTACCACACCTAAACGTTGTGAGACGCCAAGTCACGAAACAAAAAAAAACATGTTTTATGTCATTGAAATTTACACTATTTATCAAACATCACAAATCTAACACTAATTAGTATAAACTAAACTATATATACAGCCATAATCGGTCTACTCACAATCACCGAAAACTGACCACTAGCCAGTACTAAATGGCGTTCGTCACGGAGGAATGAAAGTGACGGCAAATCGGTGAGTGGAATCTTTATTTTATTGGTTCATTCTAGATTAGCTTAATTAACCATAGTGACACTGTGTACTGATTTATTTGAACACATTGTTCAGTAGGTTTCCTTTTTCATTCTTTTTCAAGTATTATTACTCACCAGAGAGTTTTCAACAGACGAGGTCTAATGTCAACTGATTAACAAAATATTCTTTACTAATTTAAAGTACGAAACCTACAGTAATTTGTTTTTAAAGAAATTAGACTTTCGATGTAATGTGCTAGTAATTGGGCCCCAACGTAAAAAAAATTATTGGGAATCATCTCAATTCGTAAAATATTATAATTAGCATTATTTGAATTAAGAGTATTTATCAAGATAGTGTGGCTGGAGCTAATACACAACAAAATTATTTATTTAAAATGTATTAATGGCGATTGAAGATTTGAAAATGAACAGGGTTTTTTGGCATTTGGGAAGGGTATTTGATAAACAGTAAAACATTTTGGAGATTTACCCTATTCTTCATATATCAAATACTCCATGTTCAAAATTAGGTATTCAATTCAAACTCAAATGAAAATATGGTATTAAATTCACTAAATTGAAATATTTTTCAACAAAACAAGGCGTACGAAAAGTGTATGTAACTGATGTTACAGTGGTCAGAAGGAAAACCACCCATTAAGACAGCACAATACAGGGGCACTGTACGAAACATGATGTGCATAACAGAGATGGTGAGAGCCTAAGGCAGCCTAGTACTCAACCTTGTTGGATTTTCATCCTGTTTGTGGATATAACGTTTATCCAGTAAAAAAACCAAACAACATTACTCATCAAACTAACTCCTCAGAAGGTCAAGTTTTCGGTAATATTAATAGTATTTTCTATTTAGTATGTTACACAAGTTTTCGTGCTGTGCGAGTTTTGAGCCAATGTTTTCAGTTGTGTAGAAATATTCTGATGCTTTTATATAGGGCGAAGTTATGTTTTTTTTAGAACAAAAAAGTAATTTCTAACAAAATATGTGAAAATTTCGTCTAACCTAAAAATCTCATGCCTTGCTATAAATAGATCATGGTGATGTGGTTTTTTTTTTACATCTAAAGATGTAGTAACCAATTGAATTTATTTTATTAGTAATTTTATATGGTTTTTTCTTGTTAACCGATACTCAAAAATGTAATTTTAAGCATCTTTCATTTTAGTCCTTCAAATCTTCCCAATTAAAAGTTATATCGCATTTTGATTTGAAGGATGTTTTTGTATTTCAAGCTGCATTAATTAACCTTACACAGGCCCGTTTTTAACCGAATAGGCACGGTAGGCACGTGCCTAGGGCGCTAGGCAATTGGCATTTTTGGAAGGGGCGCAAAAAATTAAAAAAACACATTGGCGTTGTTGTATCTGCACGCATAATCATCAAACGGACTTTTTCTAGGCTGTCTTGATCTGATAAGTGAA
Organism: Homalodisca vitripennis; assembly: GCF_021130785.1. Taxonomy (NCBI): domain Eukaryota; kingdom Metazoa; phylum Arthropoda; class Insecta; order Hemiptera; family Cicadellidae; genus Homalodisca; species Homalodisca vitripennis. The sequence continues at coordinate 144,900,398 of NC_060208.1, forward strand.
TTTGATCTATTTCTCGCGAAACACATAGCAATACAATGGTAACAAAGACAAAGGTATTGTGTATTATACCTTTCGTATGACATTTGCCGTGAATTTTATTGAGATTTATAAGCAAAGAAGTACTGAAACAAATCTTAAAATGAAATCAAGCAAGCTCGCTATCTCTCTTTAATCATAGACTCCACTCCTGACGAGTCGCACACAGACCAATTGGCTGTAGTACTGCGGTTTGTTTCATTGCCCAATGCTTGCGCCAACGAAGGCCTGATACAACTCATACCAAGTGTATGCCACAAATCTGGAAGTTTTCGAATAAGCAACCCTCAGTATTACAAGAGAAACTTGAGCTGGATGTCGATAACTGTCGTGGACAAAGTTACGACAATGCATCAAACATGTCGGGCATATACTCAGTCTTTCAGGCAAGGAATAACAGCAAAAATGATCTTGCTGACTATGTACCATGTGCAGCTCATTCAATAAACCTTGTTGGGTGTTTTTGCTGCCGATAAGGCGTGTCCAGATAACACACAATATTTTTTTATATTCGTACAAGGGCTGTATGATTTTTTTTTCCTCGGCATCCACTTACAGGTGGACCATCTTAAAAAGAGTTACGAAGGAAAATCAAAGAAAGATTAGAGAAAGCTAATGGTAAAACCTCTGAGTGACACAAGATGGTCTGCTACGGTAGACGCTCTTCGAGCTTTAACAATAAGTCGACATGAATTAATAGATGCTCTTGAAGAGCTAAATAAAGCCGTTTACACAGACACTATAAACACCATGCACAGCCGCTGATTTTCTAAAAAACACTTGGAAATTTCTAAACCAGATTATTAAATGTGATCTGGAACGAAATTCTCGAGACATTTGATAAAATAAGTTAACAAGTTTGACTCTTCAAAATCAAGATTTAGACATATTTGGTTCTACAAGGAACTTGAAACACTATCCTCGATTATGAGGGAAAAGAGAGATTTATTTGATGATGTCGAGTCCAAAGCATTGAAACTTGCAGAAAAAGAAGAAGCTGTATATGACAAAGTAAGAAAAAGAAAGCTATTGCCGGATGAAAAGAAGGACAGAAAGCATGGAAGAAACATCTTCTCGTGAAAGATTTCGCACTGGGGTGTTTATTACCATTTTTGACTAGCTTTCACAGCTCAACAAAAGAAGGGAGTTCAATAAAAATCTCTTACAAAATCTAAAAGAGAAATATTCCAAAGAGGTGGCTTGTGAAGCTAAACTGTTAGGATAAGTATACAAGAACGATATTGGATGGACAAGACTTTTCCCAGGAATGAAACCATTTCAAACAATGCATGGTCTTGGAGAACCTTTCTAAGATCAAAGATATGTACGCTTGCATAAAATCAAACGGATTGGAGAACACATTCCCCAATTTGGAGGTCTCTCTCTCAGGATATTTTTAACCTTACCTGTGACGAACTGCACAGCTGAACGTAGCTTTTCAGCTTTGAAAAGAGTGAAGTCAGAAATTAGATCATCAATGGATGATGAAAAGATTAATGGCTTATTGCTGCTGTGCACCCCAAAACGAAATTACTTTTAAAATTAGACTAAAAAACATTATTGATGACTTTGCAATACGGAAAACCAGAAAAAAGCTATTGCATGAATCTCTAGTCAGTCTAGTGGTAAGCCAACAAACCAAAAATAATCCAAAGAAAATGTGATTAAACGAACACTATAAATAATGTAAATACTTCAAATGTAAAGAAGGGAGAATGGGTGTAACAGGTATGTTACACACATTCCCACCAGAGGCCAGTAGAAACCTCACGGGTACCGGTTGCCAGTCCGGAACAGCGGGTCCATAAGTGGTGGATAATGGGAAGGCTCTCGAAAAGAATCAGATAATTTTGTAAAGCAAAGTTAAGGGACATTAAGGTATAAAGTCCCTCCCGAACCAAAACTGGCATTTCAGACTAAATCCTAAATTTACGGGGTATAGGCGTTATGGAAGGGCTGGTGGGGGGGCGTAGTCAGCTGGCAGGGGTATAAAAAGGAGGCGCAACTCTTCATGTGCCTATGGCGCTGGCAGGGTGTAAAACGGGCCTGACCTTACACCGTTTATTTTTCTTAAATACCAAATAAAAGCACAATTTGTTAGACTTTTAGCAACTCTCTGAATTTAAATTTAGTAGGAATCTAAAGATTAACACATTTTAATGCTGAGTAAACAATACAGCACCTCTTATCATTTTGAATACCTAATTAAATAAAAAATATTAGAAGATTCTCGAAGCGTTGGAAATATTTTCATTTAATACCTTTTATGAATTATGACGCATGTTCCAATAATAATTTAATTTTTCCGGGCTTTAGCAGAATCCAGGATTCCATATTCAGGCAACTTTACAAAATCTTTTGATTCTGAAAGCCCTCTCTAGATTAAATTAATATTGGAATATGTGTTATAATTCACTAGTGGTATTAAATAAAAACAAAATATATATTTGAGAATTTCATACCAAAAATAAACTCGTTTTGATTGGAAGGTTTTATTGCTACAAAGAAATATACATAAATACTAAATACTAAAAAACAATAATATATAAATAACTAATACATACTTCATCTCTATAACAGTTACTCCACAAAAGTTTAATAAGCTAAATAATTTGTAATATATTAAAGTACGACGCTTATTAGTATAATCTGCGTTCACAACCAGTTAATCTATTATTACATAGTAAATTTATTTAATTTTGTGCTGAATGTAAATCAAATATGAACATGATACTTGAATTTTATTATAGTTCATTAACAAAGTATCTGTATGAATAAAAACTAATTTGGATTTTTGTATAATGTGGAAATGTACGTACGCTATGTAACTTAAACATCTTTACATTTATAAGGTTTTTGTAAAAGTAGCTATTATCTTTAATTTGTGTAATAAATCCTGTCTGCAAATAAAATCAATGATAAATAATGAATTTATTTTTAAATAAGAATACAATGTTTATTGTAACATGTTTTGATATAAAGTTTCATTATTCATCTATTATCTATTTTATGTACAGATTTAAATTATTTTTATTTCTTGGAGACTACATAATCAAAGCGATATTGTAGATTATTAGCACAAAGTCAATAATTTTTTAAAACGTCTAGAAACTATATAAAGATCTTTTAATATATGGTGGGCAAAATTTTTAAGAAGAGGAAATAAAAAGATTTATGTACATATTAATTTACAAGAACCTGTAACGTAGTTAGTTTGGTAACTCAGCATAGTAAGTATTCCTTAGTTACTGTCTGCAGTGTGTGTCTCTGTCTTTTGTCAATAAGTACCACTGACAGTTGTACCTAATTGTAACTTAGAGGGTCACTGGGAACAATATGCTAACAGATATATGTTATATTATAGGAATATTGACTAATTATTACCTGGTAGAAGTACGCCAAACTTCGTGTCGCGTAATAAGCTTCGCTGAAGCCTATAGCTTATTAGAGACGTCCTGCGTACATACGAGCGAACAGAGAATAAACTTTTAGACCCTCCAGGCAGACAGAAGGGAAATCGGCCAGCCTACTGAGTGTTAGAATTCAATGATGCTCGGTCAAATCTCAATGAATGACATTTACGACCATAGAATCGGGTTACCCATATGGTATTATGTAATATTACTTGATAACGCTCATCTGAATCCATGGAGTAACGTGCGTCATTATCGCACTTGAGGTTGGTTATGAAGAAATGAAGATACGTGCTTTAGTCTATAAGTTCATTCTCGAGATATCTTGTGGACAGATAGGATGAAATAAATCTTTCCAGCCCCTTGTGTGATAAGCTTCTTTAAGAGTCAGCCAATAAAGTAACTATACGCATAATATGGTACTACAATAATTTCTCAATAAAGGTCTTTTGTCATACATATTGTATTGGAATTTATAACCATATAAAATACCATGACATAATTTGGCTTTTTCTGGTTATTTCTTAGAAATGCGAATTCTAAGTTCAACTAGTTACGTAAATATTATGAAAATTATGGGCTAGCGGTTATCATAAACAATATGGTATTCATTGTTTTAAAGTATAAATCTTATAAAGCAATATTAGTGATTAATTATATGCAGTTTATTAAAATATGAGTCGTATTTCGTAATTTAAGGTTATAAGGTAGTATAATAAGGTCTTTTCAGCGTCTGACTGCTAGCCTACTTTACGAGCTCTAACATTCACTGAGCCGCTCGAATGTCAAAGCTTTAAGGCAATTTAAAAATATCCGTGTTTACGGTAAATAATATTTGGTAAGTTACTCTTCTGCAAAATTACATATTATTAGATAAAAATTGCTTGTCAGAATAAATTAATTTCCTTCCAAGTTAAGAGTATAAAGATTGTAAAATAATTTAGTGCCATGTAAAATGAAGTCAGTAAGGTTTTTAACAGAAACTTAAAACAGTTAGATTATTAAGAATACTTAGGTTTATGAAAAATACATTATTGTCTATAGTCTATGCTATTTAGTATGAGATGATGCCCATATTGATGCCACATATTAATGCATGCATAATAAAGCCTACTTGTTATATACGAGGGTGAGAGACCTCAGCCAGTCAGAATTGGGCAAGGTCACCGTATGGCCTCGTTGACTGTCTCAAGTGAGACTGAGTCACAGTAAGTGTTGCATTATCGTTATGGAGATATATAGAGATGATCAAAGCTGAACTGCACAGTCAGTCCAAGCTTCACAGACAGACACCTACAACCATGAATTCCGTGAGTATGCACTACTTCTAGTAGAAGTTAAAACATGTATACAAGCAGTTCCATGATTACATTTGATGCCTGCTCCGTCTAGTAGCAAAATTTTAATTTATGATTTCAAAACATAATTTTTAATTACAGAGTAGCACTAGTTTTATTAATTATGTGATAATTTTAATATCACCATACTTATATGAAATATTTGTTTAAAAACATGTTTATTAAAGGTTCTGCACTTTCATATTGGAAATATTAAAATACCGAATAAAACCGTGGGAATTTAAATAAATAAAACCATTAAATGTAAAAAAGTTTAGTGAAAATGCCGTTCAACGTTCAATCAAGATAGATCTTCCATTGGTCATAGTAGTTGATATATTTGAAATCTTGAGACGCAATTATTAAGAAGAAGGAACATTACGTATTTGTATTACATAAATCGTCATAAACCCAAGCATAATGTATTTTGTATAATCAAATAATGTTCAATATGAGTAAATCCGAGTCGGTCAGAAGGAAAGGTACTGTAGATTTCACAAGTGGCCGATATCTCTAAAATGATGGGACAATAACTCTCACTGTTGGCATGTCAATATAAAATACTTTCAATATTTGAAATTCCCAATCTTGAAACAACACAAGATAAAAAATTTCAAAAGAATATAGATTTCTTGTGTAAACGTGAGCTTGATTTAGTTAAAATTAATTTCAAATTATATTTGTAAACTTATACGTTATTCTTTTATAGGGTTCACTTGTAGAATTATATAAATTTAATAAGCCACCACCATGAAACCGTAAGAGTTATAATAACTAAGGTAAGAATAAATTTTGATTTAAACTGCTATTTTATAGACAATTAATTTAGATTTGCTATCGAATTTGATATATTTGTAAATCCTATATCTGTATCATGTTTATGCTGAATCTTCAAGAACAAAGGTAGTTATCTTGTAAACAATGTTTCCGAAATGTAGTGTACTACTTAAAACTTTGTTCGTCGGATAAATATTATGAGATTTAGAAGCACATAATAACAAACGTTATTGTAAATTGCCAGAGAATTCTAAACTTTGTTTGTTGTTTTGCGTTACAATAATAAGTTAATTTTCCAAACTTTATATGGCCACCATATTGAAATCGTAAAAGGTATCAAAAAAGCAAAAGAATAATATTTGTTAATAAATACATAATATATTAAAAAATGCAACGTTTTTCGTTTATGTTCCTAATGAGTTGAGTTTAAACTTTTGCTCAATGCAAATGCCCGCTACCTTGAAAATTGTTCATGGTAAATAATTAAGTTATGTGCCAGTACTGCTATTTTACCAAGTCAAATCTGGATATTTAAAAAATTACGGCAGTTATCGTGTTTGCAAGCTCGCGTTATATTGCTTAAGCCAGGCATACGTATATATTGCCTCAATATATACTATGTTTAGATTATAATAGTTTTGGATCATGGGGCTTATGATCGTAGAAAATTTAATACATCTTCCTGAAATTAAGTCATGAGGGTGATTGCAATAGACACATTTCTGTAAAAAGTACCTAAATACTTTCAAATAGGCCAATGCAAGACAAAATAGTATAATACAACATATAAATTGTGATATAAATCTATTACCATACATTTGATTTTCAATGGGTTAAGCTTAACTAGAAAATAGTACATTCATTCATTAGAAGTTAATATTATTTTCGTAGAACTGTAAATTATCAAAAGTAGAACATCATAAGTTAATAAGTAATAAAAAAACATCAAAACTTAATAAGAAAATTCCTAAAGATATAAAATTAATAATCGTGATACACATGGTACTTGAAGAAGGAAAAGTTGATCTTTCTACTCGTAATAGAAAATTGAGTATAGATTTATTTTATTGTCTTTCTTTTATTTCAAGCAATGTATACATTTAATATTTAGTTACTGAATATATTTGATTTTGTTTATTTAACTTTGTCTGTAATAGCTTTCTAAGCGTCTTAGTTTATAATGAGGATCTAGATTAAAATATACATTCATTCACAACATACTTACATAATTCAAAGTAATAATCTTGGTATGATTAAAATAATATAGTAAATTATAACGGTATAGACTCTTGGTTCAGATACTAAAATAAGAATTATTATTGGTTTTTTATAACTTAGGTGAAATATCTATGAAGCTGTACAAGTATTATAAAACTCAATATAACAATACCAAAAACTGTACTTCCGCTAGCAAGGGGGATGAATCTAGTAGTTTCAGTTACTTTTTGTTACTTAGTTTGTAGTTAAGATTTTGAAGTTACTTACTTCATTATTTCGATTTTTACTTTAATAAATTAAAATATTATAATGCTGTTGGTTTGTTTGAAGTTATTGTACATTTTCACTGATATTGTATGAGAAAATTGAAATCATTCTCAATTAGCTTGTAGTAGTTCGTCAGTAAGTATTTGTGTATGTTGCTATGTATTTTAAATTGTGGGATTACAAGAGGTGCGTAAGCTTCATAAACAATTTATTCTCCTTTCTGTATAAATATTAATTAATTTAATTGAGTTATTGAAATTAAATGTGTTTTACAGCTGTGTGTAGTCATGGTGGCCGCAGTGGTGGCAGTATGTCTGGCGGAGCCTGAGCCCGGTCAGTTCGGTGGCCAAGGTTTCGGCGGAGGCCAAAGACCCGGTGGTGCCGGAGGATTTGGTGGCCAGCAGGGAGGCGCGCCCTACGGAGCCGGCACCTGGGCTGCCAATGGTGGTAGACAAGGTCGCTCTCAGGGAGGCTTTGGAGGTCAAGGCGGTTTTGGAGGTCAAGGAGGCTTTGGAGGACAAGGGAAGTTACGGGGGACAAGGACAAGGGTTTGGTGGTCAGGGAAGAGGATTCGGCCAGCAGGGAGGAACACCCTACGGGGCTGGTACCTGGGCGAACAGGGGGTAAAAGGAGGAAAGCTCTGAGAAATTGACAACTTACAGACTGCAAATACCAATTGGCTATTCAAAATTACATAATTTAGTATTACATTCACTTAAATAATGTAATTCTAATATATTTTTAAGTACTTCTGGTATTGTAATAAATAAAATGCAAATTTAGTTTTAATTGTTGTTTCATTCAAAACCTATTTATACTGTATATGTCTAAGATTGATCATATGAGGATAATTCTTCTATAAATTTATCTCAAAGTATATAAAATATTTGTTGTCGTTTGATGTTAGAAGGTCAATCGTGTTTATTCAACAAAAATATTAACAATATTTGAAGTAAAGGGATGTTAATGGAATTTCAATAGAAATGGTAAAGGTAGTAGTCCATATTTCATCTTAGCTTTAAATCACCTTATGGACATCTCACTCTCTTGTAGCACGTTCCTATTGACGTGGAAGCAAAATGTAGTGGCACCTCTTCTTAAAACTAGAAACCCTGCATCTGTGTAACAGTTCAGAACTATCTCTATATTGTCAGTGTTATATAAGACTGTAGAGAAGGTAGTAGCAAACCAACTCTGTGCATTTATAGAGAGAACATTTTACCCTGGTAACCAGTCAGGATTTAGAAAGGCCTTCAACAAAATTTCCGAGTAAATGTCAACTTTTATCATTAGTAAATGTCACTGAGGAGTTGTTTGTTGCTAGGGACAGGGTGTCAACAGCAACTGGGCTACTCTTGATTTTGCTCAGGCGTTTGATTCTGTGGATCATTGCGGAGTTCATATCCAAATTGAAGTTTTATAAAGCCATCGGAATAGTTTTGAAATGGTACTCGTCTTACTTTATCGACAGAACACAAGTTACAAAAGTAAATTGTGCCTTCTCTGAAAAGCTGCAATGGAAAACTGGTGTTCCTCAAGGAAGTTGTTTGAGTCCAGATATATTTATTTTGTATTCAGCAGATCTCCAAAACGTGCTATCTTTTATTTCACTTCACACCTACGCTGATGACACACTAGTCAATAGTGTAGATGTGTGGCCTGTTAGCGCTTGTGTGAATCGTCTGGGTATGATAAACTTGGTCATCAGGCTAAACCACGAGGTACCCCGTAATAAAAATATTCCAGTGCAAACAGAGAAACTAAAATATCATCAGGTAACTTTTAGATCACTTTCAGTTTGACTTAAATACCCCGTACAGGCAGGGTTATAACTGTACACACCTGGTCGCCAGTCTACCTTAGTAAATATTAAATTTTACAATCCTCTTAATAGCAAAACAATATTCTTCCACTTTTTTATCTCCTTGTGCTACGAGTTGGTGAGTAGACAGACTATCTAGCCAGTAGGGACGCTTAGTACAGCTTCTAAGATCTGAGCCTGTAATAGTGTCAGATCTCAGACGATGCATTAAGTCAAATTAGTGTTTTTTAATTATTAGTTCCATTTAACAGTAAGGAATGTGAAATGAAACTAAATTCACCATTCGAAGTATATTTATTCTCGTAATCCCTATCTAAATTTATATAGTTTGCAAAATTTGTAACTAACTCGTATACTACCAAGGTATAACTAGAGAGTTCAGGGAATTGGAATCAGAAATAAGTGAATGTGTAAATTTTACCAAAACTGACTCCAATACGACCCTTATTGTGAAAATCTCACTATATAATACCAGTAGAGAGAGAAATTGATGGATATAGTTGATAGTTTTGATTTTATTCAGAGCGTTTTCTAGGTTTAGTTACTTTTTGGCGGAATTTCTACGTATCATTACTAATTGCAATTCCTCCGGTATAGTGTAAAGGACTTTAAACTTACTAAGGTCAGCGTAATAAGCACCTGAAAAGCTTTCGTTATTCAGATCTCTTTTATATACATAATCCCTAGTAATCTTAAAGCAATAAATTATGGAGATGTTTGGCACACATTATCTGAAAGTTGCTATATTTAAAAACAACCTAGAATTGTCCAGTGCCTAAATCTGTTAGACTAAAAGTTTAAAGTGATAATATCTTACCATTCTTTTTAAGATCACCCTAAAACAAGCATCAGATTGAATAAATAGCTACCACCCAGTGTTTGTAGTAAGATTGTTATAAGTATTTTGGACATCCTTATTGTCACATTGTAACCTAAAAATGTATTAGTGTGTTCAGATTTGGTCTTGATTAAGTGACCAGGACCTACAATTCAGAGACAAATATAATTGTTCTTTTACCTTTAAATCCATTTTGATTTCAAAGTCTATCGATATGTGAGAGGATTTTAATTTACCAGCGCACAATGATGGCCATCATCATAAACTTTGTAACTTAATATTTTTAGGTTTTTATACTATAAGTTTTGTAATATAATATAATATAATATAATATTTTCGTAGCAGATTGTGAAAGACGATGATTCTGCAACTGAAATACAACATAAATATGATCATGTGACTGATATTACAGAAGAATAGATAGTTAAAAATTGACCAAAATAATTTATATAGAGTACAAATTAAAAGCCATACTGAATACTTTATTTCTATGCAAGCAGTTATTTAGGCCTTTCATTCTACGGGCATAAAATCTAAATAAATCTGAGACTGAACCTGTTGTTCGCACTGACCAGTTCAGTTATTTTTACCCTCCAGGACTGTAATATTACATTTCTTAGTCAAGTGGTTCTGTCATTATTTCCTTCCAGGATTACGAAAAATTATTCTCTGGGACTGAACATTCTGTTTTTATACGATTTAAAACGGTTTGAAATGCACTAATGAGTTTCATTAATGTACTTAACACGTTCCTTATAAACATATCTATTTCAATAATTTTTTCATTGACACCACGTAAAATAAAGTGGTTGTAAAGAAACTCTCTATATTTATTTGGTAATAAGAGTTTTATTTTATACATTTATTTAGTAAAAATATGTATTAAATTAAAGGTAAGAATGTGACGAATGTTTCAGTTGGACAAGGTATTTAATAACAGTTAAGTATGAAACCTCTCAAAATTCAATGTAAGCACCCGTATTGCTACCAGTTTTTGATAACGTCTTGGCATATCTGCTATGGACTATTGCAAGAATTGACAAGGTCCATACGAAAAATGACAAGGCGTGAGATCCGAACAGGTAATTCACGTGGTCCACGACGACCTAACGAAGGTCCTGGGAAGAGGTTGTCAAGCCACTTTCGAAGATCCATTACGAAGTGTGATGGGGCCTCATCTTGCATACATATCATGTTCTCAATGTTAAAAACATTGACAAAATGGGCCAAACTGTTTTTGAACATGCTGAGGAACCACTCTCCATTCATAGTTTCTCTCAAGGGAAAAGGGCTAATAATTTGACTTAATGTCATAACACAACAAATGGTGACCTTGGGACGGTTTTGCATTTTTCTCAGCCAGTTATGTGAATTGTGGCGATTAACAAAACTCCCAACATGACAGACATTGGTATTAAAGAGTTTTGGCCAATATTAATGCCACCCAAGCATTATTTCTCCGCATTACATCTGGTGACCACAGTCTCCAGGAAATATTTCTTGGCAGTAAGTGGTTCCCATGGAAGAAAGCTAAGAAACTTCAGGACTGTCAACAGTGTGCCGTGTAAGGTTACTCTCACGAGCTGTTTGTCGAGTTGACTTTCCGGGACTTCTTTTACGAAGAAGTCTTGCGGGAAATCTCTTCAATGATTTGGATATGTTGTTCTGATCTGGATACGCCTGTTAATCCAGATCTGTTGTTCTGATCTGTTAGTTAATGGAAGGCCTGTTTTTTTACTGTTTCAACGATCCAGTAGTTATTAATTTTGCATGACAGTTTCTTATTGCTTTTGGATCCAACACTTCATGAGGAGGTCTGTTGGTATTGCGCCACCCCCTCTGCACTTCCACTACTGACTCCTAGACGTCGTAACAGCACTTTGCGCTCGCTCTTGAGGTGATAATCGGCCTGCAGCCATTTTCTTGAATTTGATTTAATTCTCATCGAGTAATAAAAATAACAAATAGATATAACGTTTTTGGCTGAAACAGGCAAAACTGGTACTCAAATAGAAACAGGGAATTCCTTTTCAACCACCCTGTAGTCGGCAATCTCGTATGCTGAACAAGAGAATCCTTTGAGTATACACTGTGTTACTATTATGTACTCAATCGTGGAAATTTATCGAAATAATGTAAGTGATATAATTGTCGTATGTAGTAATGTTCTAGTCAGTTTTGCTATTTTTACTTATTCACTCAATTTTAGTGTGAAATTTTGTATAATAAACTAAGCACCAAAAACAAAAGTTAATAAAATTGTGGGCTTTACGTTTGGTTGGATATTTCACCTTTTAAGTTTCAACCATAAAGATATGTGGATTTTGATTTCTGTAGTTGTATACCCGTTTATAGATTTTTAATACATTTAAGTATTACTTTTTAAGATTTTCCATTAAAGAAGTTAACATTCTTACAAGGGCTGGCGTGATTAAAGAAGTTTTTGACTCTCTTTTTATTCTAGTGAATGCAGCGGCCAGTGTTTACTTTTTATAACTCTAGGCAATAACCAGACCTATCTTGTGTTTAGTAAAAACCACTTTAGAGACTTAATGTGGTAAATTTAGTATAACTTCTGTACTTTAAGATATACATTACAACTTACTGTATAAGATCCGATAATTTGGATCTTATAAATGTGTTCTTAAGGCATCAAGAGTTTAACTAAAAGAAAGTCATACAAGAAAGAAGAGGTTATGTTAAAATTACTTTTCAAGATTAGCGGCTTTTCAAGACTGAATAACTGGTCTTCAACTAAATAGTACATATATATTATATGTGGTCTGTGTTTTCGTCTCCCCACGTAAGTGTACAAGACGTACTCTTAGTGGCCATTAAATTACTGCCATCTACCGCAAAAGATATAAAATATAATTTAATTATACAAATATTTTGAGACTACAAATTCAATATTTACATATAAATTTTTTATATGTTCTCAATAAAATTGTGTTTTGATGTACTGTACTACTGGAGTCTTTTACCTTTACGGTTCGTATTGTTAGTTTTATTATGCTGTTGATCAACTTAATGAATCATGGAACAGAAATTGTAGAAAGAATATATTTAACTCATCAATGCATCCAGTTAATATCTTACTTTCTGCTATATTGCTCCTAACTGAGCCGACCTAAAACAATTAACTAATAAATATCAAATATGGAGGTAGGAAGAACAACAGCAAATTATAAGAAGTTAGAATTACTGAAAATACAATGTAACCAATCACGAATCTGAAAACAAGTAAATGGCCTAAGGGAAACACCTTTGGGGATAGGCAAATTCTAGAATCAGAACTTCTAAAGTGGAGGAAGGAAGCAAACACTTAACGTAATCCTAATGTATAGTGCATAGAATAGTTATGAAAAGGTGTAGATTCTTTTACGACTTAATTCTCTCAGACATGGACAGGTCACACATTCAAAATTATTTTAAAGGAACAGCTGCAACATTATATGTTTAGTAATTAAGAAATTAATAAAATTGAGTACTTCTTCCCCTTATAACAGTTAGGTTTACATATGCGTTTCTTTGGTTCGTAACTCAGAACCTTATATTTAATGTCTTTATTATTTTGTATGAGAAGTTAATATTATTAAAAATTGTTATTAAACAATGCAAAATTTATAATGTTCTGTCGTAATAATTAAATTAAAACTTAGTGATATGAGATGAATATGGTTTAACCAATTGTGTTGCTGGTGTCCATCAATACAATCTTGACGGGTATATTCCGGTCAATTAGTACTACCAGCTTAACCCTTATTAAGTTATCCATGCATGTATTAAATTAAAACAAACGACTATATATAATTAGCTATATCATACTTTCTGTTAGACAAAATGTTAAGGCAGTATAATGATCATTATGATTGTGTCTATACTTTGAATCAAATCTCAATTAGCCTATTTTTTTTTCAAAATTAATTAAGCATGACAAATTAAAGAAAGGAAAATATTGTAGTGTTCGACTAGTACAGTGTATAATTTATATTAATTGATGTGAAACCAATGGATTAAGTAAGTTATACAAAGTTACAAGAAAATGTTGTTTTTAATGAGCTGTAAGTAGTACAAAAAAATCTTTAAGTTTACAGTATAGTTTATAAGTAATTTAATTGTGTACAAATTTGAAGTAAGTATTATAGCAAAGGATGTCGGTTCCAATAATTCCAGATGTTTTTCTGCTTCTATCCCCTGTCCGCAAAAGTGCCAGCTCCGTATGGTGCTCCTCTCTGCTGGCCGAATCCCCTTCCTTGGCCACCAAATCCTTGTCCTTGTCCACCGTGACCTCCTTGTCCTCCATAGCCTCCTTGTCCTCCAAAACCACCCTGTCCTCCAAAGCCACCTTGTCCTCCAAAGCCTCCCTGAGAGCGACCCTGTCTTCCGCCGTTGCCCGCCCAAGTTCCGGCTCCATAGGGCGCCCCTCGCTGTTGGCCACCAAAACCTCCACCGAAACCTTGGCCGCCAAATTGACCGGGCTCAGGGTCTGCGAGACAGACGGCCACCACTGCAGCTACCACGACTACGCACAGCTGTTAAACACGTACAGTTTCAATTAATATTATACATTATTTAGATATTTCAGTTAATTATATTTTATATAATAGTATTTCACAGAAGTTGTATGTAATTGTGGCCGTAATGCAGGAGGTTAAATAACGGCCCAAGACTAGGTAAGGATTATTCATATGTAGGCCTAATCCTGGTCCTAGACGATTGCCACACGTCCAAGCGTTAGAGTGCGTTACGCTAAAGTTTTATAAATTACTTTATTTATACAAAATTATTAGTAGTTTTGATCACTAGGCAAAAGTAGTCGATTTCAGTGCATAATCATGTTTTAAGAATACAGGAAATGCAAGGTAATGAACAAAAGCTAGCAAGTTTAGATAAATATACTATTGTTTTGAAATTACTTTTACTGAAACAATAGTAAAGTTTGAGGTTAACGCACTGGAAAAACTTGAGTTGTGCTCTAGCAGATTTTTCAGATTTCTGTGAAAAGTTAACGAAAAGCAATAAAATTATGGAAACTTAAGTATTCAAAGTATAAAACATCTGTTATTTTTGCAATATACAAAGAGTCTAAACATATATTTAAATATAAATGAAAGATTACAAATCTTCTAATTTTTGTATATTTGTATTCGAAATTGTCGTACAATCTGCAGGAAAGACTAAGATTTTTGCTTTGTTAATTGCTAATTTTGTAATGCTGTGTATGGTACAATAATAGATATAATAAGTTTATGAAAGTGATGGAAACCGCGTTTCTGATATTTTTGGTTTTCTAGTAAGAAAGTATACCTTTACGTTTATAGTAACCAGCGATGGTTTATGAATTGTTTGTCATCAACACTGTTATTTAAAATACTCATTTTAAACTTATGTTTTATAATGCTGATAATATTGAAGACATAATTTTATATGTATATTTACTCTTAAAATGGGCCAAACAAATTTTAGTTTGCTGACTTCTTTTTAGTACTTAAATTAAAAATAGTGTCATAAAAACAGAGAGAACTTATTTCGATGTAGCTTATGAAAAAGTATATTTGAATAATTTATTATAAAGTACTGTTAATAAATACCCATTGTATTACATTATTACAAAATAACCGATTAATTGTAAGATTAATACTGAGAAAGCTCACCCTTACAAAAATTAATTTAATAAAATTTACGTTTAAGAAAACTTTAATAGACTTAATACTTACGGAATTCATGGTTGGTGGTGTCTAAAGGCTGAGGACTTTGGACTGACAGTGCAGACAGCTGCGGGTGCTCCACTTTTATATCCAGCCCTTACAATGAAGTCCCTACATCGGTGAAGGCACAGTTTAGTGGCCTCACTCTTGAGCCTTTCATGAACCAATCAACGGCCGCAGTGGCCTTGCCAGGACCCATCGTGGAACTTCTAGAGGTCTTGAGCTAACAACCCACTAGGCGCTATCTGCAACCACTTGAAGGTACTACGGCTTTTGTCTGAGTGCTTACATTATAGGAGTAGATGATAGACTCGAGTGGTCTCGAGAGCAAAGGTATTAGACAGGTTCATTAAGTTCTCTTGAAATACAAGACGCATTACAGTAAATATAGAGTATTATTCCACATTAAGGAATTTTCATGATTTCTTCTTATATAACATATATGCTCGGTTCAGTAATTCATAATAAAACCAATCAAAAAATAATAATGATGATAATGTGGTCGGTTTTGTGGAATTGTATCCATCAAAACATTTTTATACAGTTCAGCACGCAAGCTTCGTTGTCTATATGGGATTAGTAGTTCCAAGTCTTTAAAATTCAAACACATTGGATGTTTTTGCCAAAAAATCCATTGTTTTACAAACTAGTTTCCAATTGACAAACACAGTAAGTAAAAAAATGTTTCGTAATTACTTGAAGGTCCAATAAAGACTTTATCTTTGATGAAATCCCTTACGTTACAGTGAAAATATAAAAAAGTACACGGAAAATAATTAATCACCTATAAACACACGTTTTGTCCCATGCGTTATTTCACAAAGTCCGAAGATTTTTATGGGTAAAATTCAGAAATTAAATCGTAATCTCCCTATCACGCACGAGTGTTTTACATACAACAATATTATGCTAATTTAAAGTAACTTCGGAAAGTATCAGTAAAAATATATTTATATTACTTTTATCCATAAAATTATTATACTACTTTTAAGTAATTTCGGAAAGTGTCAGTTAAAAATATATTTATATTACCATACTACAAAACAAATTTGAATATTCAATTGAAAGCTTTTATTTGCGTAACATTACAAAAACATTTCTTCATTAAATTAAATAATGAAGGCAAGAGAGGGGGTGTAATAAGTTAACTGCATGTAAACGCATATTTAATGCAATGACCTTTTATCTCCTGAACTAGTCTTTATTCTCTTAAGGATGGTACATATTAACAAAGCCATGCAAAGACCGAAACCATACTTATACATTTTATTACATCCAGGATGAATTTACTTTTAAATACAAAGAAGAAATTTGTCTCCCTTAACACATTTACATCGGACACACATTACTAGCCTACTATTCTGTCTGTACTAAACTCGATACGTGACTCCAGTCATAGTGAAGGTGTTAACAATGTATTCTGTAACAAGAGATGTATCATAGTTTAACGCATTGAGTGCTGTAGACACATATTACTACTATTCTGGCATATAAATATACTACTATGTATATGTATATGTTGTTTTACGTGCCCTAAGATATTTTGAATGTACATATGGCGTTTTTAGTTCCTAATAGTGTGGAGAAAACATTAGATCATACCTGGTACTATGAATTTTGTTTAATAAATATAACAGGTATATTAAATAAGACTAAACCTATTTTGGCGTATCCTAAATTGCCATCAGCTACTTGACCTGTCCCACACTGACAACCGACACCCTTTTCTTCACTGTCAGGAAAAACCAAGAAAGTATGTACATATTCTGACACAGAGCAAGAAGATATTAAAGATATAATAAATCCTAATTTCGAGTTAACTGGGATTTCTTCATAGAGTTTTAATTGGTGACTTAGTTCTGCCTTTATATTCTTGACATGATCGTATGCATATCGAGATGTGGCTTGAATTAAAGCGAGGACTTTGGCAAATTTGAAACGAGAGTGAAAGAAAACTTTCAAACTCAGCAAGATAGACGTTCTTTCAAAAAAGATAAAAAATTATGCAATAAAGATATTATTATAAACACAGCATTATATTTTTATATGGCAGCAACTGAAATGCTTAGAGAGTGTTTCAGCTGTTGATGAGTAAGAGGTCCCAGTAATTAGAGCACGAGGTGACAAGTATGCGGTCTGCTTTCTCGCTAACTGAACTGTGTATGTCTCGTGATCAGGTTACCCATAACACGTCAGTTGTTGTCTTCGTCCACATTGTCCTTCGTACGACAAATCATGTTACTGCGTGTTTGGAAATAGTAAAAGTTATTGCAACACATAGGTCTAATCCATACAAATTAACAACACCAACTTTTGGATCACCAGTCTCATGATTCGGTAGATTTCATTTGCAGTTTATAATACTTAGCTTTTTTGTGGGCAAAGAACCACCTGGCTCCTGAAAGACCCTAGAGTGTACAGTATAAAACCTCTACAACAATAAAACTTCTGAAATCTACCAGCCTATGCTGGTTATCGAGATTGTCCGTATATTGCAAGTAATATAATACTACAACCAGCTAAAGTTTTCAGCTGCTTATGTGTGAATTGACACATTGTTTTCTGATCTCAGCCTCCACGACATCAATCTGGTAAGAATTTATTTCATGATTTGACTAGACTTCATTGGATGTCCTTACCTCTGTAGCTTCAGGTCTATGGCATCTCTCGCCTTATGGAAGTTTCCAAAATCTGGCAGTTTGGTTTGTACTGAAACAGTTTCTGGGATGTCTATAGCGTTATAAGCTTAGTTTATATTTGCTTCCTTCTGGTCAATGACCTCTAAAGGTTCTTGAATGTAAAACATTCCGGACTTTGGTACGCTTCTGGCCCGCAGGACTTTCTTGAAATTTGACCTCTGAGAGATTTCGGGCTTCCGGCTGTTGCGTCTGTGATTTTTAGAATTCATAATGCTCCTGGAAACCCTCAACACTCAGATTCTATAATTTCCTAGCTTTTGTAAGAATGGAGAAATCAGAAAACGTATAATTTATTGTATTTTACTAGATATGGAAGTTTACAATACTATTACGTATTAAATTGCTTACATCTGAAGTTTTAGCTTTAAAGACAGCGTTTATTTAGTTTTCGTAGTAAATAGTTAATGAAGGATGTTTTTCTTATACAAAGTTTTGATACTAATTTTCTCATTTTATTGAAATATCTATGTGTAAGGTCAATCACCATCTTCAAATAAAAATTTATAATACTATTTTAGTACAGAGAATATTAATTTTATTTTTCTGGACGAAAGCCGCTGATTTTATTCTTCTGATATTCAATAATCCTATGTCTAGTAACGCCTGAAAATAGTGTGACGCAAGTTCAATACGCAACAGTGTGTTATATTGCTCAATACATTGTGCAGGCAGGATTTAAATTCTAATATAAGGCTATACACGCAATAAAACAGAACATTTTTAGAACACGGAACATTATAAAATTTAACAACATAAGAAAATCTTAATTATAATATAATTGCGAAAATTTTTTATGATATTACTTGTGAAATAGTTAGCAATTCCCAAATATGGCAATCGAATGAATAGAAATTATGTATAACCGTAGTTTTATTATTGGAATAATTGATAAAAGGCTCCGCAGGGCTCAGGTTTTGTGAATATTCCAGGGAGAATCGATTAACATACAAGAATTTGCCTACAAGTTTTGGACGAATATTTTTTAAATGAAACTGAGAGGAAGTAAAAGGCAAAATTCTGTTTTAAAAATATTAGATATTTGTTGTTAGCGGAGGTGTGTTCAGTTTTTACAAGAGTAACCTGAAATAATATTCCCTCAAGCAAGCTAATTCCAACAACACGGAAGCCTGTTGAAGCCAAACATGTAAACTATATTAAAATAAAATATTTAGGCATATTTTATAAAACTGTAGTGATGGAAATAAGCCCGTTTATGGCGAAGTGTGTTTGGTCTATGAAGTGGGCGGAGGTTTACTCTAGTACAGAAGTTATAAACCAATGAAGCACAGTTTGAACAGATTATTATTATAATAAGTGTTTTCATGTAGAAATATTGTGCTGGATCAACCACGACTCAGGTTTGTGCAGCAGTTTAACTACCTCTGTATGCAGGTTGCCCCGCAAGCTCTAGGTTCACAGTAACGGTTCCAGCGGAACGAACATCAATGACAACACTTCATTAGTTTCTCTGACAGTTCCGTTCTGGCCGGGTTACCATAAACGTTGCGATTTGCAAACCAGTTCCCTCTTTACAGATCACGGCTTGTGGTAGGAATGGAATGTCATTTCATTTAACGATCCGTAATATACCTTTTAAACTTCCATACTCAAACCACTTGTACTGCAGAAATCATTTTTTATTTAACCCAGCTACAGAAAGCTTATTTTAATAGTGCATAGGAATATCAATATTTATATCAGAAAATATGGTTCCATGTTAAAGGTGTTGTTTTTATTTTTTTAACTCGAGCTAGCGGTAACGCGTTATAATAGCTATTTTAGCTCCAGACAATGGCGACATGTGTCATGAAAATGGACAGTCAGGGGTATTCCTGCATGCATTTGTGTGCTTCTTTGTTAAACGAGGAGAAACGTTACAGAGGCATATGTGATACAAGTAGAAATTGCCTGATTTTATGGTTAGGAGAAGTTTTGTTTTGTCGCGGGAGAATATCCCTGTGTATTTAATCATACTCCTATCCTATCGGCAATAATAAAAATATTGAAAATATTTAGCAAAATTATTAAAAAAGTTTGAATTGGTTGAAAAGATTAATTATTTTTTTAATAAGTTATTAGAGATTTTAGTAAATAATTAGAGAAAATTAATGAGTTATTACTTTCTTATCTCACTATTTGATGAGCATAGGTTTTTGTAAGGGAGTTATTTATCCGTATGTAGCAGTCTAAGACAATAGTAAAATATTGGCATAAGAGAGTGAATACGCAAATGAACTACGCGTTTACTCGAGTGGTGGACTCGCATTGTTATTTTAGGCAATTCTCACTCTTGTGGTACACTCTTTTCTCCTTCGTAATAAACGCGAAAAAAATTAAAATTTCTAGTCTTAGAATCCATTTAATTCTCCAATCTTTATTTTTATATTTAGTTAGGTAAATATAAAGTATAAAGTTTTAAGTGCTTTTAAAATCATGTAAAACTAATAATTCAAAAATGCACACAATTCCCTAACATAATACAACCCAGGTGTACGCCAGTTACCTGGTGTTGCATATAAGGTTGCGCTAACAATGCCATGCGGTTATATTCAATAAAGGTATATGAGCTCCTCCACTATTAAACTCGATGTTGCCTATGTAAAAACGTAAGTTTATGGAGATTTGAGACTAATAATTCCTTTATTTTTTTATATATCCTGCTGCCAGACATTTAAAGAAAAAGAGATAAAATTTAACGAGCTTAATGATAACGCTACGTAAATCTAATGAAGTGACATGCATTATTATCACAATCAGTATTGTCAGTTTATAAATTAAGTTTGAAGCAAAATTTTAACTCTACAATTTAATTAATTTACAAGTTATCCTGTGAACAGACAGAATACCTATAATTTTTACTGCACTTTGAGTAACAATAAACTATTAACAATGAAATACGGCAGATAGTATTACGTTGATTAAAATAGGATTATACAATCAGTGCAAATGTTTTCAAATTTTCCTCTCCAATCCATTATCTTACTTGTCTTATTGTAGGCATAATCATTGAAGGGGTTAATTAAAAATGTGGAATTAGATGAAAATCTTGTAATCCTTGAATTAGTTTTTGTTATTTGAAATTTCATCGAAATGTATGACTTTTTACTGAATTTTATAATATAGGATTCACCTTTGGCACGCTAAGGGTCTACTATGCAAGGCCCCCTATTTAGGCATTAGTAAATTCGGGGATAAGAAAAACTAGGTATTAGTTGAATTCAGAGATGAGGTTTCCAAAGAGTTAGAAAAGACATATTTGTTTAATTTTCTGGACGTATCCAAAGTTTTTACTCTACGGAATTTAGTGGCTTAACCTTTGGATACAGCAGAAATAGCCTGGATCTTTTTGTAAAAAACTCAATTCCAGTATTCGAGTCTGCCCTTAGATTTGAGATAAACCTCTCGTTTTACCGTTATCGGTCATTAACTAAATGTCTGCACGGTCCAACAATTCTGATATCGGATTTCAGCTGAAACCTCTAGTTTACTCGTTATTATACTACTCAGCATTTATGAATTGCTTGGAGGTGTTTAAAATGAAAATATTATCCGCTCTCAGTCTGTTTCTAGCAGTTACACAGTCTAAATTACAATTGTTCGTAGTACAAACACTCCTTGGTGTGTTAGACCTTATGTACCGTACGTACTGAAGAGTACTTCATCTACGTTGCTAATCTTTACCAGCTGAATCAGCTAGTCAGGTTGTTAAATTCAACCAGGGTATAATTTAGCAAACCTGAAAGGATTCTAGGGGATTAAAATTCCGTAGATTGAAATAACTGGGGGTTATTTGTGTTTCTTATAAGCATGAGTAGACTGAGGAGACAGGTGTGGAACACTCCTTGTTAATGCTAGGGTTTGAGTTTACCGGATGTTTAAGTTAACCTGGAGGTTAAAATTATGCAGTTAATAAATCTGCAGGGGATAAAATTATGCCAGAAGTCGCCCAAGTTGGGTGTGAGGTAATTAAGAAGGAAGATTTTCGGATTAATACGCTCAGCTCTTGTATGCTTACGAGTATATTAGTGCCATATTTATCAGTTTTTGATCAGGGGTTAAGTTCGCGAAATGATTTGAATGACAAAAATGATTTGGAGGCTCAAATTAAGTCCACTTTATATATCTACTACGGCTATAGTGGATACAAAGTCTCACTGCCTTTACGTACTAATACTGTAGAAATTAAATTTAGACCAACAGGAGTAGTAAATTATAACTTTTATAACCTCGGAAGGTCTGGTATTCTAAAATCTCTCGGACCTTATCCACTCATTTTTATTTTTAGGAAGTGTTTTGCGTTAATTGTTAAAGATACGTAAACATACACATTTTTAGATCACGCCATTTTCTAATAGACAGTAAATCTAAATCTGAGCTACTCGTAATCATTCAGCCGCTATCGGGCTCCTGTCATTATTTTTAACGTGATAATCAGCGGAATTTCACATATGAGAGCATTTTCTCATCCATAAGAGAAGAAGATACATCTGCAGGATTTGTAGATCACATCATTTACTATGTGCAGAAAATGTAACATTTGGCCGCTATCAGGCCCGAAAACAAACTTCTCTCATAAAAAATAAAAATGGTTGAATTTAAACGCGTTTTCTAGCTAAAGTAATAGAGACAGGAAAAAATGTTACTAGACTTTTTTCAGTAGATCACGCCATTTCCTAGTTTCTAAAAAAAATTATATTTGAGCCACGACCAACCGTTTGGCCACTATGGGGCTCAAATCCATAGCTTGAAAATCGTTGAAATTTCATCCATGCAAGCAATTTGCCGCTTAACAACAGGTGATAGGGTAATAGGTCACTAGACATTTTATATAGTTCACTTCATTTTCCACTAACAGTCTTCCGTCAGATTAGAGCTAGCTCTAACGGTTCACCCACTATTAGGTAATAAAAAGCCGGTCAGGGTGAAAAATGTGTGAATTTTCTCGAACTTTTTGAGAGAGTTACAAGTTAAATATCCGAGTTCCAGACTTGACCTCTTAGCTATACGACAAAATGAGCCTTTTTGAAAAATCTCAAGTTTCTACTACTTTTAGAAGTACGTTAGAATTTGTATCTATATATCAGAGAATGAGTTTCACATGCGATTGTATAAGTATTTATTTTGTAAATATATCATAAACAAGTTCGCTGATGAGCATCAGGTTTACCATTTAACGTATGCAAGATTATAGTTTTCTTATCTAGAGCTACGAATTGGTACTTACAGGTTTTGTTGCATTTAACTAAGCTAAAAATAGTTTATTTATTTATTTCGGTAATTTGCAATAATTTATTATTATACGCGGCTGTAATGTGGGCAGATAAAAGTGTATTTAATACTTATATCTGTAAAACCCTCTTTCCCACTATGCTTATCCTTATCCTAGCTATATCCATATCAAGTTGAAGTGTGTTATGACCCATGTGGGGGAGATATACGGTGAAGGCGGATATACTGGCGATCAACTTAAATTGATAGGATACAAGTCCTTATAGGAACAATGCTAATCCTCATGCCCTTTCACGACCATATTTTGTAAACACATGACGAGTTCTCATTTCAAAGTTATAATTAATACGCGTCGTATGTAAACGCTTTCTATTTTTTATATTTGTATGACATAAACGGGGAAAAATCTCGAGCGTTTTCGTACTTCATTGTTTAATATAAAAAATATACACTTGAAAAAATCACATTTCGTTTGGTATTGAATCTTACTATAAAAGAGATCTCTCATATAACGCTACGATCAAAAATAAAGGCGTAAAAGTGGCATAAGGTTTATTTATTTTTCTTATGAAAAAATCACATTTCGTTTGGTATTGAATCTTACTATAAAAAGAGATCTCTCATATAACGCTACGATCAAAAATAAAGGCGTAAAAGTGCCAATAAAGGTTTATTATTTTTCTATGAAAAAATCACATTTCGTTTGGTATGAATCTTACTATAAAAGAGATCTCTCATATAACGCTACGATCTTAAAAATAAAGGCGTAAAAGTGCATAAGGTTTATTATTTTTCTTATGAAAAAATCACATTTCGTTTGGTATTGAATCTTAACTATAAAAGAGATCTCTCATATAACGCTACGACGATCAAAAATAAAGGCGTAAAAGTGCATAAGGTTTATTATTTTTCTTATGAAAAAATCACATTTCGTTTGGTATTGAATCTTAACTATAAAAGAGATCTCTCATATAACGCTACGATCAAAAATAAAGGCGTAAAAGTGCATAAGGTTTATTATTTTTCTTATGAAAAAATCACATTTCGTTTGGTATTGAATCTTACTATAAAAGAGATCTCTCATATAACGCTACGATCAAAAATAAAGGCGTAAAAGTGCATAAGGTTTATTATTTTTCTTATGAAAAAATCACATTTCGTTTGGTATTGGAATCTTACTATAAAAGAGATCTCTCATATAACGCTACGATCAAAAATAAAGGCGTAAAAGTGCATAAGGTTTATTATTTTTTCTTATGAAAAAATCACATTTTTCGTTTGGTATTGAATCTTACTATAAAATGAGATCTCTCATATAACGCTACATCATAAATAAAGGCGTAAAATGGCATAAGGTATTATTATTTTTCTTATGAAAAAATCACATTTCGTTTGGTATTGAATCTTACTATAAAAGAGATCTCTCATATAACGCTACGATCAAAAATAAAGGCGTAAAAGTGCATAAGGTTTATTATTTTTCTTATGAAAAAATCACATTTCGTTTGGTATTGAATCTTACTATAAAAGAGATCTCTCATATAACGCTACGATCTAATAAAAGCGATAAAAGTGCGTAAAAGTGGCATAAGGTATTAATTTTTCTTTTTCTTATGAAAAAATCACATTTTTCGTTTGGTATTGAATCTTACTATAAAAGAGATTCTCTCATCAAATAACGCTACGATCAAAAATAAAGGCGTAAAAGTGCATAAGGTTTATTATTTTTCTTATGAAAAAAATCACATTTTCGTTTTGGTATTGAATCTTACTATAAAAGAGATCTCTCATATAACGCTACGATCAAAAATAAAGGCGTAAAAGTGCATAAGGTTTATTATTTTTCTTATGAAAAAAAATCACATTTCGTTTGGTATTGAATCTTATCTAAAAGAGATCTCTCATATAACGCTACGATCAAAAATAAAGGCGTAAAAGTGGCATAAGGTTTATTATTTTTCTTATGAAAAAATCACATTTCGTTTGGTATTGAATCTTACTATAAAAGAGATCTCTCATATAACGCTACGATCAAAAATAAAGGCGTGAAAGTGCATAAGGTTTATTATTTTTCTTATGAAAAAAGCTGAATATAGTTTCATTGCAGACGGCGGGCATTAAAAGGGGTGTTAAAACTTGTTGATTTTTAAATTACACTCGACCCTGTACTCATTATATGTAGGTGAGAAAGTACTTACCTTCAAGTCCTTACCGCAATAGTGTGTATTTTTTCCAATGTTGAGCTCATTTGATGGTTTCGATATCGTCATTTGCAATGTATACATTATAAGAGTACGCATTCTTTCCAGATCTTTAAGTTTAGATGGTAAGATGTTTATTGAGAAACGTGAATATTCCTTTTAAAGAGTTATAAATAAATATTTGTCTTAAGATTGAGTCATAATGCTTCATTCGACTAATACACAACATTTATATGCATACCTTGACTACTGTTTCCAGTCAATTCTAGTTTGAACTTTCCATATGTAACGTATAAGTGTGTTCTTTATTGGCAGATAAAACAACCATGCACAACATTAATCCATGTCAATGTGAACTTTATATTACACATTTATTTCTAGAGTTGTATCGGTTAGAAAAGAAAATCGAAATTATAGACCAATCTCAAAGATTGTTAGTACATTATTTTATAGTTTTGGCTGTGGCACTGTTTCTCAATTTTAGGTATCTACGACTCATATAATGCATCAGTTGGTTCTCGCACATCATCGGTTGGGCTCTCATTTAGTTTGGCAAACGACTTGACATTTCGCGCAGCCACAGCAAGAGCTCAGGTCAAAGTACATAACGGTGCCTCCAGACCGGAGACTGGTGTATATAACCGGCCTGCATCCACTGGCCAGGAGCTGGAGACTGCTGGACCATGCGTTCTGTTTGGGTGAGTGAACTTGATTTAACCTTCAACTCACTTCTCATTTTTATTACTCGGGTGTCGTCACTACCAATTAGTAAGTTTAAGCTTGGCGAAATAGTTAATGGTAGTTTCTTTGATTGTTGACACTTTTTATAGAGCTTACGCGTCGATACACATTTCACTACTAGTTTCGCTGAAGTTCTCTTTTGAAGCACATTATACACTAACTTATATTTGTATTATTGTATTGTTCTTCGGTGTAAAGACAAATACAATTAAGACAGTAACCATATTTTTATCATACGATAAACAAAATTAGAACTATTACATCATATTTAGGCTAATTTATATTGAAATAACTCAACATAGTAATACCGTCAAGTGTAAAGATAAAATCACGTTGTGGTTTTTGTTTACTTCTGATAAAAAAATAACAAAGTTTGAAGTTAGTACAATGAAAAAAACTTCAACTGTCCGATGGCTGACTTTTTAGGTCTCTGTTACGGATAAAATTATGCATGAAAAACAGCTTTTATTTTTGTGTAGCATGATAAAAACGTATTTATTTTTATATTTGTACTAGAATAGACGTGTTTAAAAATGACTTCTCTAAAAACTTTTGTGATCAAATACAAGAATCATACGAAATTCAATTCGTCAGAAGGCGATAAAAATTTTATTTATGGCTAATTAATTCCATGCAATACGCAGAATTTAGAACCTATTCTGGGCTTCTTGAACATATTGTTTCAATTGTGACAATAGTTGCTTATATTTGATACTTTATATGTCACAGATTGTATCACAAAACGAAATTTTGAATAACGTGCTTTGAATTATGTTTATTGTAATCACCCTCAAGACAGGATTTCTGACAATTCTCTACTTAGGTATTATGGAGATACCGACAGACGTTTATACAAATAACCTATGACTATTTAAAATGTATAAATATGTTATTGAACACAACTATAAACGCCAACCATACAGAAACACTGTCTTACTATCACGATAGGAAGAAATTTTTCATTTATAAAGATGCTCATTCAATTATTTTATTATTCATAGAATTTAAACATCTTATGCCCCGAATAATTGTCTTATTAAATCATAAATGATCAATATTGAACAACATTCCCTTTTTACGTAAACAAACTCGTTGTAATTCAGAAAATACATTTATTATCAAAATGTTTTGACGATAGCGTAAGAAAAGATCCATAACATCTGAAGAAGTATTTCATACTGTTAAAATTACAGTAGTGTGTTAACATTGCGTGTCTTAGGTGGAAGGCACACTTGCATATCTAAATTAGAAGCCATTATAAATTGTACCTTCAGGGATGACATAATTAATCTAGCGAGACATTCTTTTAACCCACACATTTACAATTGTATTAAAGAAATATTACTAATATTTTAAGTTGATTTTTATATTAAAAAAAAAAAAAAAAAAAAAACATATTGTGGTTAGAACTATGACGTGACTCATTCATTCATTACATTTTTCCTGTCTCCGGTACGTGTAAATAAAATATAAGCCAATAAGGGATAAAACTAGCATTATCGGATCGTCTGTGTGCAAGTTTGAGTTGAAGCCCAGCTTATGGAAGCATTCAGAATATATTTTATTTGACTGTGAAAGTAAATTCTATGAATTAATAGGAAATTTTAATTTTTACCTAATTTGCTTGTAATTATTAAATAGAAGGAGAATAAGTATTATACGTTTTAATGGGATTAGACCTTGAAACAAATTTAAAGATCAATACATTTACAACAAAAAAATGTGGAGGCGGTTGACGGATGGTAACCACGTTAAGAATGTAATCACACGGCTTGATAGGCACGTAATATTTGAGTCAGTCAATTTTTGGTCATTATTGTAACAATATCTATTATATTTCGATTAAATACTAATAAATAAGGAGGATCAAATTTTTGCAGCACTGATAATCAAGATTCCTCTGAATAGTTTCTTTAATATAAAAAAGGTTTTGTAGTAAATTTCAGTTTTTTATTTGGACTAATGTAATTTGAACAATTTGTGATGAATTGTTATCAAACACGATCCTCCAAGTAATTGTGTCCTTTTCTACCACCGCGGATGGCCAAGAGTTACAAAGCTTACTGCAGCGAGAATGTATGGATGGCAAAGTTAGGAATTTTTCACTTATGCTTGGCGAAACATCCAATCAACCTGTACAATAAAATAATCCGGCAGGACCCACAGTCTGTTGTGACACATATACATTTACTCATAATTATGCTCAACTCCATTAAACATTGTAAAGCGAGCCTGCTCTTGCACAAGATAAAGGTTTATTGATAATACTTAAAGACGATAATTTATTCCATACATATATAATTCTGCTCCTTAGTATAGGCTACCTTGGCATGACACATGTTTTGTTCATATATCGGTTTTAACTCAAATAAAATGGAACTTCCTCCCTTAACGAAACGTTAAGAAAACACGGGTTGCTTGGGTAGGCCTTCGAAGCGGACAGGGTTATTCCCTAATTATTTGTGATACTCAATAATAGTTGGACAAAGGGTCTCTTGCTTATCAGTAAAAGTGTACAGTAAAACATACATGTTACATTGAGTCTACTGTATACCACGCCAGAATTATCTGCCTAAGGCCAAAGTTCATTCGCTATCCTTCTTTCATCGTTAGTGAGCAATTAAATGGCCTTAGTAACTGCACATGAAAAGGCATGAATGTAATCCAAGAACTGTTATGACTAACACAAATAAGGACTATTTTAAAATTAAATTCAATAGATTACTTGTAAGGTATAATTAGTGTTTACACAATTATCCAGGGCAGTGAATTTTAAAATTGGGTACTGAATTAAGCTGCCCTTGAATACAGAAGAATTTATGTTATGTCATAGCCCAATTCAGAATCCGCGTGCTTTGTACCCTACTTACAACTCTTTTAGTCATGTATATCTCTACATCTAGCACGGCTCTAATATCTCAAAATCTCACTTTCCAATACCCATTATCAGTTACGGTTTCTTATATATACAAATATATTTGGATATGTAGATGCCCCACATGTGGTAAATGGTTTCACTAATGAACCACACAAATTGGGAGTTTTTCATAGGCTTTGTTATGAATGAAAATTATTACCTAAATCCTAGAAAGTATTTGAATGTGAATTGTATGTAAAAGGTCAGCTAACAAGTAGTAATTATTTGAAGCCCTAATTTTTTTATTGTTGCGATTTGTGATGACGTAATTGTATATAAAATAATAATGTATCTAACTCTGCTAATGGAGCGGACATGAACAAAATTATATATTATAAATATTTACGTTAGAAATATGCACAATTATTAGCTCAAAATATATTGAATTCAACTGGTTATCTTACAATTTAGAGGACTTCACGTTCTTTGCCGAAGCTTGTTAGTCTGCCTTACTCAATATAAAGTTTTACACAGCTAAGTAAACAACTATTTAAAATATTTCATTAATATTTTGAATAATTTATCACTATACTACGAAATGGGGGTTCTTCATAGTTAATGTTGTGACATTAAAACACACGTAATGGACTAACTATAAATAATGGAATTATTTTAAAATAAATCGAGAGAAAATCTAAAAAAAATAATGTCTTCTAACTACCAAGAGAATGGTTAAAAGGACTGTTTATATTCTATAACATGATCATAATTCTCTTGATTTATGCTCGTAATGTCTGTCTGTAGTTCTGTTTGTTATTCCATGAAAACAACAACTCAAAAAGATGTTAGTTACAATGTACACTATTATTATAACAATATTTAACAAATATTCATTTTCTACTATATAAATTATTGTACAATTAAGTAATGCTTCAATATTTCACTGCAGTGGCCGTTAAAAATGTCCTTGCAAAATTAACGTAACGTATGTAATGAAATGCGGTTTATAACAAATTTATAGAAATAAAACATTATAGTATCTCATATGGCAAGATTATTATCGACTGTAATTTTGAAAATACATAAATAATAATATTATATTTTGGAAGTGAGATAGAACATATGTAGTTAAATATTATTGCAGAATTACAAAGCTATAACCTAACCCGTTTTAGAGTTTCAAGGTAAAAAACAAACAAACAGCCAAATATAATAT
The DNA here is from genome assembly GCF_021130785.1 of Homalodisca vitripennis. NCBI lineage: Eukaryota > Metazoa > Arthropoda > Insecta > Hemiptera > Cicadellidae > Homalodisca > Homalodisca vitripennis. The sequence goes on from NC_060208.1 coordinate 144,930,760, forward strand.
TTATAATCTCAGAGACACACTTTCATAAAAAACATCTGTGTCTACGATCAATAAAAAATAACGAATCATTAGACTACCCTTTAATACACATTAGAATATTAACTGAAACGCTAATTTTATTTTGAAATAAAATAGTAAATTTTCTCTCATTTAATTTTACATGCATTTTTAAACTTTGTTCAAATGATGTAGTCAATAAAATAATAATCTATATTTTTCACTGCATCTAAATTTTTGTTTTATTATTTTATCTTGTGACATATATACGGAATATCTGGAAGTTTCAAAATATTATTAAGTATTACGTATCGTTATTAATACAACCCTTATGATATTGTTAAAGAACACATAATGAAATGACCAAGTGTATTATGTAAGTAATTAGATTTCAGTTTATTTTGTTACGAAAAAACCAAATGATAGCTAATTTAAAATCAGCTGTTAATTTTAAATTTCAACAGTCGAATTATTCAAAACCATTTATCGATTATTGTGCGATTCATGGCTGCATATACATTGTTTCACATATTTATTTTACTGTTACAGACTATCTTCTTTCTGCTGTTATCAACTTTGACAGGGGCTCTGGCGAGGCCCGCATGGGGAGGGTACGGCGGCTACCCCCTGGGCTGGGGTTCTGCCCCTCTCAGTCTACCACCCCCTGATACCCCCTGGCATATGAAACGACCATACTATGAGCAGTACCAGGCGATGGAGGGAGTCTACAGTCCTGGAAACACACAATACGTCACATACTACGTCCCCTACTCAGCAAACACCATTGTATAACCTCATTTAGTTTAGTATTACTTTAATTTATTAAATAAAAATAAAATCCATTCTTTTTTTAATGATTCACAACTTTAGCTCTGGGACCCTTATTTTTTGAATGATTTAATTTCGTTCACAAGAAGAGTTGACCTTAAAACATCAGTGGGTTAGAAATATACCTTTTATTTTTATTAAACTTTTTGTGGCTTTTCAATATTAAAAAAACAATTTTGGAAAATGTAAATAGACATATTGATGTTATTCTGGAAATCATTGTACTTTGATTAGTCGTGTAGGTATGCTAAAACATTTTGTTTCTTAAAACCATTCAAAAGTTTCTTGAACAATCTACATAACCAATATTTTAGTACGGAAAATTTCTGTGTATAAACTAATAATATTTATTTATAGAACTATATGTTCAAAAGCATGAAAAAAGGTTCATAAAAAACTATGTAAATAAAGAATATTGTTTTAGTATTTTCGGTGTTTAATTTGTGGATTAATAGAAGTAGTAAAAACCTGTACGTAAATGTGATTATTTTTAATTGAGGAAAACGGACCTAATTTTATCAATTTAAGTAATTTACTATCATAATTGTAACACACTTTTAGAGTATGGCGGCTTACTGACGTTAGTTGGGTATTTTTTTAAAGTATATGACTTTTTGACGTATACAAAATGAGAAACATGACGAGTGAAAATGATTTTCTGAACATTATAGACGGTTCATATAGAGCTCACTGAGGATGAAAATTAATATGATTATTATAATATTTTGATCTTAAGCTTTAATAATTAGTCTTGAGGTTCCCTAATTTACACATTTATAATATTTGTAATAAATGTGTAAATTAAAGAATCATTTCTGTTCGTACTCTAAACGAAGAAGCGTTGTCCGAATCTTTAGTAAATAATCAGGTATATAAATATTCCGTCTGTCTATGCAGATCTGAAAAATAAATTTATTCACTCGATTAAATAACACTATCAATCATAACGTTTCATTAGAATTCATTCTAACTGGTCTTTGACAAATAAAATGTTTTTCTAACACTCTTTTAATAATTAACGTGATGTACTATATAGTGCATATATTAATGTAAGGAATAGATAAAAATTTCTTTAATATAGTTGAATGCACTGTTCAGCAGATTAATGCTCATGAATTGTAGGTACCGCGATCTAGCAGCAAAAACTGCAATTATCCACGTTGAACCTTGCACGACTGTACACTGAACTGGAGACAAGTAATCACAATATTATCGTCCACTGTCGGCCGGGACTCGTGGCGTAGTCCTGTAATCCAGCTACTTGGAGGCCGGATGTTTGGATCTCCTCGGACCCCGGGGTCGACTCCTGGAGCTCTCTCGTCAGCCCAACGTCCGCTCCGACAGTTCATGTCCGCTCGCGGCAAGACCTGTCAGGGCAGACCCTGTGGGGTGGTGTGGCCCTGGGGGCCCAACGGGGCAGTATCCTCCTTCTCGGGGTCATGGCACGGGGCCGGCTGCTGTAACGAGTTGAGGCTGAACTCGGATATGTCGTGAGTGCGTTGACGGTGCTTTCGGGATAGACCTAGGCGACCTTGGAGAGACTCTCATCCCTTTTGCCTTATTCGAAATTTTTAAATTATCTCATATTGAAAGAGATTCATATAAAATGACAGTTTTTATTACAGGGCGTATAAATGTTATTGTTTTCGCTAAATATATGAATCTATTATTATTTGACAATATTTTTTATTCCCGGTCTGCGGGGCGACATGTATTCGAAAATAAAACATTTTTGGATATTGCTCTGAAAAAAAGTGGAAACAAAGGTAAATAAAACAAATTCTTTATATAATTGATTAATTCTATTCTGAGAAAAAGAGTTATTCAAAGTTAATAGGATGTCAAAAACATTATACAGTTTTAAAGAAAACCTTCTTTTTAAATAAGGCGTGTAAAATAATACAATCTTAATATAATTGTGTTATATAATTATTTAGATCGTGTATTATCTTTTCAATGCTGCCATTGAGTTACTTCGCTGGCAAAACAGACAAAATACTTTTATTTATAATACGTTATTTCATAGTGGTTATAAACTCTTATATACAAGCCATATTATAATAAGCAGTACCATTTTGAAAAAAAAGAAACCAAATATACGAGTAAATTTATTAATAGTGCACAATGATTACGAAATTGGCAAGAATGAACGTGTCATATCTTTTTAAGTTGTAAATACTGTATTTAACAACACCTTTTACAGTCTCGGGATTGCGATCAGTACCATCTACGTTTAATCAAAATTCGGTTTACAAAATGTTGAGTATATAGAAAAATAATTTCAATTAGAACAATTCTGAATGGTTTAATCTTTTTAATTAGTTTTTTATCGGAATAAATAAATAAAAACAATGTCACGTGCGCAACCAAATGTGGCACTTTCAAAAAATTTTGCATTCAAAATTCTTTAAGAATGTTCATATTTAGCAAACTGTTCATATCTTGAATGAGATGTATCTTTCAAGTATGTTTTGAAACACTAGAATGTTTTTAATGATACTGAGAATACATTTGCAGTTAAATAACAGCAAATTTGATTCGAGCAAATAAGTAAATAAAAGCAATCTATTCATTAGTTAAATTCTATTACAGATACAGATATTTAATTTAATACACTACGTTTATCAATTAAAAAAATATTGAAATACTTTGTAATAATTGTTAATTCCTCGGCCTATTAATCTAAAATTTTAAGATTTTTCCAAATAATCTTTTGGTTTTCCGAACAAATACGTACCTTAAAATTGATTAACCATTGAAGTATATTATAAGTCATTTCCGTTACTTGTCCAGAACAAATATTGGTTATAAATGGTTTATACAGTTTTATCAGGTTTATACCTAAATTTGGAATTCACAGTAATGATCTGATTCAAAGAGAAAACATATTTAATTTCGCAGTAAAACCGTGGTTTAGTAAACAAATTATACTTTCCATAAAATATTTATAATAAAAAAACCTTTAAACTAACACCTCATTCATTATTGTTTTTAAATTAATATTTAAAAATACTGGACACATTTTTGTAGGGCTTTAGTAATTACAAAGCTTGACATAATAAAAGTGGAAGGGAATTGGAAAGTTTTGAGAAAAATTTATGCAATAAAAATAAATAACTCAATACAAATTAATAATAAGAACTCACATTTTCAAAACTTTGTCCCCGTCAGGTAAATAATGAAGTTAAAGTTTAAAGTTAAAGTTATGAACTGCAAAATCAAGTAGGCATGCCTGTTCACAATGTCTACAAGAGTCCAGTTTTATAAAGTTTATTTAAGTAATCTTTTGAAGCTGGATTCAACTATTGTCTTTATTTTCACGTAAGTACAGTCATCATACGTACGTTTTCAAATAATATATAATCGTGTATTACGACATGTAAAGCACCCACTTATGTATTACAAAATTTTAGGGTTTATCCAATAATGAAACGAAATTTCTTTTTATTACGGATTGCGCCCGAAAGTTTATTTAGACATAACGGGCGGCTCAACACAAACGATGTTGCAGGCACAACTATGAAGGCGCAACACTTGTTTTGGAATCGGAAGTACGATTTTATTGTTAGGAGATATTCAAGGGTTTGAGATAGTTATAGCCAGAATAGTCAAATCGAATACACATGATACATTACCGAAATAAAACAAAGAAATAATCATTGTATAATTTTATAATTTGAAATTAGTTAAGACTACTACAACTGCTTTTATAAAATGACATAAAATACATCAGGTGCACAATTAGAGAATGAGGCATAATGAGAAGACCTTTTCACCTAGACCACACTGGGTAGGTGCTAAGTGAAACAGTCAGAGCTATGTTGTCTAAGTGTCTCTGATGTTTGCAGTCTAGGTGTCTCTGATGTCGAAACGATGCAAATCATTCGTTTTGATCGTCTTCGTCGTTAACTTTTTTATCTCTCCAAACGGACGTGGGCTTCAAATTGCAGAAGTCAGGTCTGCACTATTGACTATTGTTATATTTAAGATGCTGCACTTACTTAGGATAAGGTGAAATTAAGCTAAACTCAATATTAGAATTGAATCAACCCTTTCCACCTTAGCTAGCTATGTTTAGGCTTTGTGGACAAATTCAACCTTAAGCAGTTCTTCTTTACATAATATCTGTTTCATCTATCTATTTCCAGATACACACTCCAAAGCTAATGAATTATGTTTTTAAAGTTATTGGTTTGGCGTACTTCTTGATGACCATTAAATAATTGATTAATATTGCTAGTTTTAAATAAACGCTTTCCCTGTTTGTTTTAATTAAAAGTTTCTTTAAATTTTACTAAAATTTTACAGTAAGTGTCTTTTTGAGGTAGGTATTGACAAATTTGCACATTTTAGGAACATTGCCAACCATAAAAGTTTTTAATTTCTTTAATTTTCAATTAAACACTTAGTAGGAAAAATTAAAAACTTATATTAACAAACGATTATCTTTGTTTACTAGACACTCTTACGAAAACTTAAGGATCAATTGCATAATTCAGTTTTGATCAAAAGAAACATAATTCTTTCCTGTCAGAACTTACATGGAGCAACCTATCACGTCCGCCACGGATTCTCAGGTTACTTACAAAGAGAACTATCGTTGTAGCGTTCTGATTAGATTGTAGGGCGTTATCTAGGATTTATAGGTTTGGTCAACAATGCAGGATCATTATCGGTAAATACAAGATAAGAGAAAAGCAAGGTTACCTTTGCTCCTCAGTAAGTAATAATTGTTACGAAAGAGATATATTGCCTCTTGAATTCTGATAAGAATTTTTAAGTCAATTGCGAAATAAACAATACTGGTCTGGGATAGGACTATATCAGTCTTTTGCAATATACTGTAAAATTGTCTATTAAATAATTCTTGAAGTATTCTTAAATTAAATTATATCCATTTGGAATACCCTGCGTTACCCGGTAGATTTAGATTTATTACGATTTTCTTATCTACATCGTTTTATTATTTACCTTCAAATTGGTATTACCGTCTATACAAAGATTGCTATGATGATACTGTATCATGTAATGTACCATACAGATGATCTATTACAAAGTCAGTATCAGTATAAAACTTTAAAACTCAGCTATGGTTTAAGATGAGTAAATAAATAAAAAATAAAAATAGAGAATTTCAAATTCGTGAGGAAATGGACATATACATATACATGTTTTAGTTACTTGGAAGTTTCATGCAATTGTGAAGTATTGTGGAGGAGTGGAGATTAGGGATAGAGTTAACCTTAACTAAAAATATTTGTTCAGAACCGTGATGAAAGCATACAAGTGATCATAGGGAATGTTTACGTATACATTCGGTTCCAATGGATCAGGGAGCGATTAACAATGGGGATGAGAATACCCTAGTTACCGAACGAGGTAAATATTACACTTAAAAATGTTGGAAGTGAGGACTCAGTTAGGCTGAAGTAAACACAACAACACTGTTGTTCAATTTACTGTATTTCCTTCTGTATCTCATTGATTAATTTTAGTCAGTAAAATTTTCCTTGAAGGTTACGGTAACAGGGATGTTAATTCTTACAAATACATTCAAAGTTAATCGTAAATCGTTAATCCTAATTTTACGTTTTTGTATGTATTATCTGTCTTAGAAGTAGTTTACTAAATGAATGTAGACAAAAAACTGAACAACTTTCGTAATTCCTCCACGTGCAAATTTCCCAAATAACTACTTTCTGTTCCAGATAATTATGAGACAATTAGGTGGCAGACCCCTCGCCCGTTTTTATTTCACAACAGTTCGTCTTTTCTGTGGTTTGAGTGGAAAGCCTTAAAACAAGTAAAACAGAGCTTTTATATTTAGTTCAATATAACTTAATGTCTTCATGATGTTAATGTGTTTTAAGATGTTAGTTTAGCGAACGTTACGTCAGTTGTGTATTCCTTAAAAATAAAAGGTATAAAAAAGTAACAGACATACTGAAGTGAAGAAAAAGTACGTATACCTCTGAAGCATACTGAAGTACAAGTTGATTAATTTTAATTGTGTGGCAAACCGCTTTGGGTTCTTATTTGAGTTACATATAAATATAACGTTTAATACTGTAAGGTTCTGGCTTTAAAATAATTGAGTTTTTCAATTGGTTAATAATGGTAAATGCAAAAACTACACTTCTGATTTCTAGATACAACAATTATAGCAAAATGTTTTGAAGTCATATTTAACAACTTAATAGCTCCAAATGAAATCAATAGACGTTAGAATACAATGACTTTGAGTAACTGTTTTCACTTTTAGACAGATTTCGAGCGAGATAACTCATATAAACCTGTTTCGCAATACTGTATTGTTTAATACTTAATCTGATGTTATAATATTGTTTATCCCCATCATTGAATAATGATGTACCCTCTGGCAATTAGTTATATATCACATTAAATATATGAAATAAAAATAACCTTGATCGTTACAATTTAATGATACTACTGTATTAGTACATAGTAGAAACAGTTGTTTAATGCTTGTACTTAATGAGATAACTGTATCAAATTGAAATCGTCAAAAGTAAATTGAAATTTTATCTTACATTTTGACGTTATTATTTATTACGATACTATTGAAATAAAATACTTTAAACATACGTAGGAAGTTTGAACATCAGAAATCGTTTAAAGTTGTAACGTGTAAGTAATGTGTACATAAATAAATAAATGTTTTGTGGCACAATTAAATATTTCTATTTAGTAATAAAAAATAGTCAAGATGTAACATGGGTCTTTCCGCTAAAACTCTGTAAACCATCAATTTTCTTTATTTTTATTAATTTTCTTTATTTTAATGTAATTGATATAGTATTCACCAATTGATTATAGTATTACCTAAACAACTTTGTCAAACAGTTAAGGCAACCACAGTTTTGTAACAACCTTTTAAAAACTCAACCGTTTGGAAAATCACTTTATGAGTGTGAGCTTAGCTTAATGTTGGAAAACTCCATACTAAAAGGTGTCTAGTTCCCATCCTTACATTAGGGTTGAATCAGTTATGCACAGCAACGGTTATTTGTAATTTTAGTCCTTAGACCAAAATAGATCTGCTTAGGATTTGATTTCACCAACAGATTACTTATATAGTGATACAGTGAACAGAGATTGTGAACTAACTTTTGAAAACTTTAAACTTCAAGAACAAGCTACTTGAATAATCAGAAAAATGCGATTTAGAGAGTATTATCTCTTTGAAAAGGTTGCAAGTGATGACTTGGTCAAATATGTACACTTCTAGGACAGTTTTATTCTGTATGTCTAAATTTGACCTGTTAAAGTATAAGGGTATAAGACATTTACTGTTCTCTAAGACAAATAACAGTTTATATTTTATCCTCACAGTCAGGTGTCCAAAAATGAACCAACACCCATTAGGTGGGAAATTACCGGAAACTATTTAATATGGTTAAAGTCCTAAAATGTTAGTATCGATTGGTTGGGCGCATATGCACACAACTTAAAAACTGGCAATGACGCTGTCGGAGAGAAAAATTAAGAATAAATAAATATACATGTGTGAAATTATTGTATGTAGGTATTATGTATTATAATATTGTATCATTGACTTAGTATAATATGATGTATAAAAAGTTGTTTTAAATTCACTTTTACATTAAACTATAAACAGCAGTAACAAGTCGTTTGAGCAATTGATTATTTAGAGATGTTAGTTTTGATTACGGTTGGTTCATAAATACTTAATACGGGTACTAAGCAGTAGCTCTTTTATGTTCACTGAAAACTAGATATAACTGCAGCTTAACAATTAGTAATTAAGGATTTCTTTTTCTCATTGTTAAATACTTCGTGTGGATTGAAAGTACAATAATTAGCTGAGCGTGAGCGAGAATGAAAAAAATTACATTTCTCTCTGTCTCTATCTGTCTGTCTGTCTGCACGATATCTCGAAAGCGACCTGGCCTACAGACTTGAAAGTTTGCTGCAAGCTTAATTTTTATACGACGAACACTAAATTCGATGATAGTGCACGTCACTCTAAGCAATTTGGCTGAGCCTTATAGAACCCAAGTGGCTGGAACAATTTCTTTTTTGTCCACCTGGGTGATGTAAACATTTATTTTCTTTGTAAATGGATCTCTGCATGTCCATGTATATGTCCACAGGATATCTCAAGAATGAAATGAGTTATATATTTTAAACTATACAAGCAAACTTAGCGAAACCTGTTACGCGATTCATTGGAGTAGTGTACTCCTTCCTACCTTTTATCTTAAATAGGATGTTGAGAAGATCAGAATAAGTACGATACTAAGCGTTTAGTAGATGTTTGACTGGTACGATATTTCAAATTATTGAATAGACTGATTCAATTCAGCCAACCAAATATCTACATATCAGTATTGTGAGTTGTCACACGAGGTGTTAGCTCAGTACTTTCGGAAAGCTTTCATAATAGACTTGCGCCAAAGGTGCCTTCGCCAAGATTACCTAACTCTTATACGTTATCTTATTAACTTTGCTTCGTCTGGTATCACTCTAATATCACATTTCCCAACTGGTAAAGTTAAGAAGGCTGAGAGTAACTTAGGGTGAAAATTTACATAAACTCTACATGTAGGATTTTGGAAATGGCGTTAGCTTGGCGTTAATCTAAAAGTTAAATCGGAAACAACGTAAGAGGGCAGAGATTTGTATTGTGAAGAAAAACGGAGATGAAAAATGTTTGCTTTGTTCTTTGAATGTGTTGCTAATCGGTAATATCGAGAACGGCTGGACCAATTCATTTCGTAAAATATTTTTCCAAAAACCAAGGAAGGTTTACTTAAATAGAAAGTTCTGCAATGTTACTTTGAAATATTTTATAATTCGGCAAAAATGGTAACATTTATGTTTCTTAATCCAAATTTAAGTGACTGACACCAAACAGCTGTGGTCTGTCAGCTGAAGTTCGTGAAACAATTGTTTCCACTTAAATTTTAGAACAGTGCTTGATCAGTAGTGTAATGATGAAGACAGAAAATAAAAAGTTAAAATCTAAATTTTACTCCAGATCGCGCCACTTGATCATATAGCAAAGAAAGCTGTGAATGTTTTTACATAAAATACTTGTAACTGGTTGGCTTCGATAACAATTTTGTGTTTAAAAAATTGTACATCATATGAACAATTTAAATGTATTTCAGTACTGCGATGGCTGTGGATCGTCAATGAGTCAGCGTACTTATGGGCTATTTCCTCGTTAGAAGAGTCGTAACTACCTTGGATGCGTGAGTTCATTATGTTTTAACTGGAATAACGATTCGGAATTATGTTAAGTTTCATCACGTTCCGGTGCAGTCTTTCTCCTCTATAAGACACACATATTCAGCTGTAGTCGGATGTCCGGATGCCTTGGGTTGGAAACTACCGCTTAGGGTTGGTTTGTTGAGTTTGTTTAGCTTTAATTATTGTTGCAACTGATTTTTTATATAAAAGTTCAATGTATAGGAAGTATGGAAACAAAAGGAGTTTTTGAATTCAATATGGAAAATTCATTGTTTACGATAGTTAAAAGAACGTGTAAAAGTCAGAAAACCTAAGCCTTGACAAAAACTCCAGTATACAAAGAGAATTGTGGCAATGAAAGATATAAATGTCAAGTGTCTCAACAGAAACGTGTTATTTGATAACGATTACTTGAAACTAAATACCAAAACAGAAAATAGAACCCATTCAGAGTAGACCACCCGTGGTTGTACCGGGTGCTATACGTGTAGTTTCATAGCAAGTAGTTATAACACTCTCAGTCCCTAATTTAACCACATCTAACTCCATAAAATTATTTTAAACATCCATTGTTTATTGGTCCAGTTTTAGTTAAGAGAAATTATTAAATATTTGTTGGACTTGAAACTTAATTGTCTTAAACTGCATTTACAGAGTGTGCTAAAATATTAAAAAAAGTTATGAAACTAAGAATTTGTTATTTTTATTCTTAAATATAGGACAATACCAATTTTTAAAGCGTATAAAGGAATTATTTTTAGGCCTTGGTTAATAAGGGTACTTGTAATAGGGGTTTACAAATAAACAATTCCCAAACTTGAATAATATAAAAAGATCTAAGATTCAGGACTTTTAAACAGCGATGTTTAATAAATGGGATATCCCGCTAAAGTATCTTAAAAAAATATGGTCCCGTCACAGAGGTATAAGTTTGATTATACACAAGCATTCGCCTTATTCAATATTAAGGTGACTGTTAAGTATATTTTGGTTATGCATGACGAGAATAAATTCAAATAATAAGTTAAAATGTTTCCTTAGTCTTCTCTGAATCAGAACTGATGTAATTTCTTATAATATATCATTATATGTTGACTCTTCCGCTTTGCCTTATTTTCACCAACTTCCCAAGCTCATTAATGACGTAGGTGAGTTTTTTGTCTTTGGGTTGGCCATGATGGTAATGTCCACAAACACAATGATAAAATGCTGAAAATAGTTTATTATTGTTTTAATTGTTTATTGCTAAACCAATGTATGTAGCTAAGCAGTTTTAAAATCCATTATATTTTCTTTTTTTATTCTTTTTAGTTATCTATTGGGGATTTTAGAAATACATAAAAAACTCTGATGCGAAAATATGAATATATAAAATATTATAATAAATAATATCTAAATATTATAGCCACCCTTAGTTCGGTATATTCCTCTATTATGATGGTGGTCCTACCATCCTTTCACCTGGAAGTACAATTACAATGTTGACCGACTACTAGTAGGGGAGCGCGCCTAGGGTGGAAAGGATTATGTAACAGAAGAAAGTGTGTAATCTATTTAGACGGGGTTGCACCGACCCGATGATTGACAGCTGAAGGTTGGTACCACTTAAATTCCCAGAATACGCCCTTATTAGAGTTTGTCAACAATGGGGGAATCCCTCTCAGCTCAAGTCGGGTAGCACGTGCAGGCCGTACTGTTAGTAAACTATTATAGGCTGAAATTAAAGTATAATGGCAAATTAAATGTATCCGTGGTATGACAAGGGGTCCTAGTTCCGTCAGGGATTCCCTGAACTATGCACTAAACTATTACTGCCCCATTATGGGTGATTGCATTTCCATGTCAGACTATTCAGATCTACTACGTATTCAAAGTTTGGCACGTCTACTGTAATAGAGCATACACAGTACGTGTTGCTGTTTCATAGAGGATCGTATTAATTGTATAAAATATTGGAAATTTATATTATTGGTTAGATTTATTATGTATAATATTATAATATATCACGAGATCTAACGTACTAAAACTTTGACAAATAAGTTTTCTGCGATTATTAATCTATAATATTTTAACAAATGTGACCCTGTACTTTATCCTGTTCAAGGGAATCCCGACTAAATTAAGAACGATTTATGTTCGTTTCTGGATCTCAGACGAAGTCAAAATAATCTGAAGGTCACTGATTTTCAGACGCCAGAACCCCATATGCTTGAGATAGACTACAATCGTGCATCTTAAAGGATTAGGTACCCTGGGGCTTTCCAGTACACGATTTAAGAACTGCAGAATGTGGATTGGACTCATATATGTTGCTCACAAGAAAAGTTGTAGGGTTTGAACTAATTATGTTTGAAATATTTTATTTTAATATTTTATTTTTTGTGCATCATGAGAAAATGTTAATTCATCCATATATTTTGTGATTTACTAATACTTGATCATAAACTCGATATTTCCTGCACAAATATTAAGCAAGTAAAGGTATATGTTGAGAACAATGTTGAAAATCAATGTATTTATAGGATTACAACAGATTTAAAACTGTCGATCTACGGATTAATGTTACTTACGTTTACCAGTACAAAGCTTATAGTTATAATAAGTTTATAAATGTAGACATAAAAATGTGTAATTAATAATCAAATACGCAAACACGGATAGATTTCATAAGAGAGGTTGGCACAAATAAGGAATTGGTGGTATGCATAACTAATACACTTCATTTAGCATCTTTCTGTTTATACATGTTCTCCTTGAAACACTCTAAAACTGTTTAAGTCAAGATTTTGCAATTGAAACAACACTTCCTTGGACCAACAGGAACCTATGCAGTAACTTTAAAGTCTTTAGTACTTTTCTTTAATAGTTATCGCAAAGACAAATAGACGAATAGACTGTCGGACAAAGACAAGTTTTCAAGAATAATTAATTTCATCCTCAAGCATATAAGCTTCGAACAACTTAAAAATGAATTGAGACATATGAATAACATTTATAAAGTCCGATTTTTATGACATGCACTTAAAAATGTACACAAATTAGATTGTGTTTTCTATAGCCTACCACTAATTTCTTTTAATATGCCTTAGTATAATAAACAATTTTTCTAAATACATTTATTAATAGAAAATCCAATCGTTAGAGGAATTAACAATGTATTTAATAAAGTATTAATACGTCTTCAGTTGATGTGTTTCAGTTTTGATAAGTATACTCACATATATATAATTTTAACTATTATCCTCCCGTTCCTCTCCGTTTTACAAATCTCCGTTTACGCAAGGCTTTTTCTTGACTTGTACTTTGGCTCTTTATAATATATACTAAATGTAAACAAAAGTCATTTGACAGGTATTTGATCTTCCAATCATATGTTAGTTTGGTTATTTAAAAACGCATATGTGACAGATACGCCCAATACAATATAATTGAATCGTAAAAAAGTAAGGGCTCCGTGGTGTAATGGTAGCACATTCACCCGGCAAGTGAAAGATCCGGGTTCGAGTCCTGGCTGAGCAAGTACTTTTGGTGATTCAATGTTTATTGAAATGATATATATATATATATATATATATATATATATATTCCAAAGATTCAGAAACTCGTAGGTTAAAAACTGTGTCTTTAAAAGAATTTCCTTTTCAACTTTACGTGTATACGGCTGTTTATAATAAAAAATGTTATGAATGTTGTTTGAGGTACTGTCATGATTAGGTCAACTATGCCTTATTCTTCACTAATTTACTACTTATTAAAAAACCTTAAACTAAAATCCTTTGATTGAGAATTTCTTACTTAATATTGCTTGTACATATTTATTAACTGGCTGGTGATAAAAGATCTATAAAATATAATTCAACATAATTTCAGAAGTTTTTATAACAACAAATGATATCCTCCGAAAATATGTTATTTTTCCTCTATTGGAACAATGACACTGAAAATAACATTATTTACTTGCATACCCTCCTATACTTACCTTGTGCCAGATGTGTCAGGTAACGTCATACTACCTGCACGCATTCCGTCCTTACTTGTAATTATTTGAAATACCTATAGTTTTGTAAAGTCTACTGTCTAAGGAAGTTCCTTTTGTCCAGGAATTTCACCAAAGTAGCCGTGCGTGTTGGGGTCAAGCTGATGAAGTCGTTCGGAGAAAAGGGTGATCCTACAGTTGTTAGACAACATTAGGGATTTACCAGGCGGCTCCGCAATTATAGATAAGCGGCGGGTTAGCTTTGAGTTATGTAATACGTAATAATGTAAGCTACCGCAACCGGATACGGGTTTACCTTCGCAGATCCTTTTATGACTTAGCGTTTCTTTCGGACGATCTCGCCAAATTTCCTGATCGCTTAAAAACGTGAGATGTAGAAGTTAAAAGTAGTTGAACAATACAGAAAGAAAGGGTAAATTGATTTAAAATGTACTTTCCACCAGTTATCATTTAAAAACAGACTGGCCTAAGTGATAATTTTACAAAGAGTTTGATTGAAGTGTGATAAACATGGAAATGGTCCATGTGCGCAGATGGTCAAAGCCCATTCCTTTATTACATATAAATTGCAGGAATGATCACTTTTGAGACAATAAATGAGCACCAGTGGCGGTCATCTTTCTACCCAACCTTTTATGTTAATACCCGACCTTGTGTTTTTATATAGATCCGATTGCACTCTGTCCTAGCGGTCTAGATCTTTATCTGAAAAATGTATGTACTAATATAATTTGTGTGAGCTTGCAGGCTTATTTTTACTGCTGTACTTGGTTTGAGTGTCCTTAATTAATGTCAGCAATCAATTGGGTGTGAAAAGTTTGCAATCCTAATATCTCAGCAAATTAATGAAACATTCGAACCATGGGAATTTCCATCTCGGTTGTAATGGTAAACGGATCCTACTTTCCAATGTAAATTTAGTTCTTCGAATTAAAATTGTGATGGGATAGCGATATTTTTAGGACCTTCTGTGCCTTGTTCCTTGTAAGTATCAATTACTTTCAGAGCCTGCAAATCAGGACCTCAGAGGACTAATTCCAGCTAACAGAGCGACATATTTTTGGCATTAATTTCATTAATTTTCTTATTGTTTTTATTACGTGTCACTTTAATATTACGTTTAAAACGTAAAAAAATATTTGTTTGCCATTACTTTTAACTATAAAGCTTATCATTATCAAACCGCTATCCCCTGTAAGTTCCCAACATTCAAATACATACTACAAGAAATTGTATTTATTGATTTTCTTACCTTTGTAATAAATATTTTGGTAACTAACAAAATATTATTGATATAAGAACTAATAATAGTAATAGTGGTTTAGCCATTGATGATTTAAGTATATAATATTAACTACAATCTAATTAGTGAAATAAATACATTTTTCATCCTTTAATTTGAAACAGGATTTTATTTATCTTCTGTGTTAATGTATATTATAGAATCACCAAACATCCAGTTACATACCGTTAAGCTTCTTTTACTTTTAATTGTTTTATTCCAGTCTTATTTTATTTTATTTACCTTCAGAATAAAAGTATCTACTAAGTAAGTTCAAAAATAAGTTTCCTAGGTTATACATTAGTTGAACCAGTCAATGTTTCTGAGATTAGAATTCTATTAGCCTGTCAGAAAATTTGTTGGACAAATTCAATTTCATGTAGGTATAACACGGTGTTTGAAATTATTACAAAGGCGTTTAATAATCAAGGTTGTGTGCCTTGCTCTCCACCATAGAAGATGATTTAAATCTGGCTTCCCTTGTAACGGAGTTGTTGAAATCTGTAACTGCTCAGTGTCCAGTACTTTAAAACTAGAAATTATAGAAAATTGAAATAAGTATAAAAATGTTAGTATAAATTGTGTGTTAAGATTCTGTAGATTTAGAAACAGGGCGCTTCATATAAGTAGAGTTGCAAATTGCACTAAGTAATAAAGAGGAGTTTTTGAAAGCGAGTCGAACGCTCGTATCGAGCAGTGAGTAGTAGTAACATCAATTTGATCATTCCTGCTACTTCACGTTTAATTTTGAATCGAAGTGGTTTATATATATATATATATATATATATATATATATATATATATATATATATATATATTCGACTGTAGAGACCAAACAAAGTGGATACAAGAGAGCACACTTTATGACCGCAGAAGATGGCATGGTAGTATGGAACTAAGCGGAGACTCCGTCTAGTTGTGATGCTCTAACCACGCCGGAGTCAGGATCACAATTGACCAATTTTTAATCCCTCTCTAACCTGTAATAAGCCCTCGTGAAATAGGACAACTGTTACACGTAACCGGATTCCGAAAGTTAGCCATGAGGCTTGAAGAGTACAGTTGGACGGGATCACATTACCTGCCGCGCGACGATTACTAGCGATGCTTACTGTCAAGCCTAAACCTTGGAGAGACTTTACGACCATCGGAAATACCGAGATTTCAATCATCGTCGTAAGCGAGGAGCAAAGCACGTAACCTTTATCAGTAGGTAGTTTACTCTATGAGCCGAAGTCTTGACCTGCGGTAATGCTTCGCATAATCGTATACAATTCAAGTGACGTCATCACCTTCCACAGTAGAGCATTTAAGTAAATAAAATGTATTGTATCTTAAACAAAATGTATAGTATTGGTAATACATTTGTAATTTATAAATTTCGGTAGAAGAAGCGAATTGGACTTAAGACTATTAACAAAATAATGGCTCATGTTTTCTTCATAACTCAAATATATTAAGGTAAAAGTTAAAGCATAAATTTCCATTGTCAAAACTGGTAAAATAGTTAATTGGACTCTCTCTTGAATTTTTTATGATTCTTTAAAGAGTTTAACCGTGTTTTTCATTTTCTTAGAAACACTACGTAAACTTATGATACTATTTCCTAAATAATTATCATAAATTAAACGTAAGTGAAATAACAGATTAGGAAAAACCATTGACCCATTAAGTGGAATGGTTATCTTGTACAGTCATGTGAATGACATAAATCAGCACGATTGTTTGTTTACAATGTACGTCCACAGCAATTAACGTCCTACGTCTTGGGTCAATCAAACAGATTTCACATTCAAGATATTACGCATTAAATATGCCACTTAGCTCTAAACGCGACATTACGTTTAATAAATTTATTGCAAATTGAAGTTTCTCATACAAAATGTCTTTCTTACCAATTTGAACATTTCAAACACCTTACTGAAAAAAAAAACAACGAAGAGAAAAAATACCGCATTCCAACGTATTTGACCTGTATGAACGAATTTGCAAAGCAAAAAATACTCGTAAATTTAAAAACTTTCACTAATAACGTGCGTTCATTGTCTTATGATAGCACAACTATATGTTTAATTAATTTGTTCACTATTTTAAATTTGTTTACATTTATACTGTGTAAACTGTCTAAGGAGTGGCCTTCAGTTTTCGTATATTTTTTTAGATTTCAGCGATTAGGTAAGTACTCATATACCTTAGAAAATGTCCTAAAGCGTAAGATGCTCAGAATTTGACTCAGAAGACTCCTTTTGAAGCAGTCGGCAAGAACTATGATAGATAAAAGTTCGTTGGATTGTGCTTTTGAACTAATTTACAGATTCCAGCCCCAAAATTTCTGAAATATTAAAAATATTTGTCAGTTTATAGAGAATCGATGCAATGCTTTATCAGTAGTGTTATGCAGATATAAAAATATACTATCTTACTTTTGATATGGATTTAAAGAACTTTCAAAGCCTACCTTAGATTATTGTAATAGAAATAGGCGTTTCAGACTATATCGTTTCTTGATCGGGGCAGCAAGGCAAACTCAACCATGGTGTCGGAACAATAGAATTTCTTCGTACGAGAAGTAATAAAGTAGTAAAACCTAAAATATAAACCACACGCAATTTTGCTTGACATCTGAAGCTCTTAACTATGAATACTGCAATGATATGTACCTAAATATGGTTATATCCTATTCACAATTGCATAGAGCACTAATAACTCATTGAAGATTTAAAAATTATTGAAACTATCATTAACAGATTAATTTTTAAATTTTAATTCGAAATGACGTAACTTAAAAGGTTTTCTAAGGTTTATCTAGACAAGCTTTTGAATATTTCTATATCGGAAACAAATAATAAACAGTCGAATAATATGACTCAAATGTTTGGCATCTTAGTAGCTATACAGAATCAATAGTATAAATTATTATTGTTTGTGTCTGTCCAACTTGGAGAAGCCATTCCTGAGAAGATATTTTATCCTGGTTGATGAGTGGGGATGCCCAGTATGCCTGGGGCTGCACCGGCTGGACCACGCTCTTTTCCGACATGTGTCACAGGTGGATGGATGCTGATACAGAGATTTGGAAGAATATAATGCACATTTATTAATAATAATTTTTAAGATAACTTTTCTTAAGATAGAAATAAAGCAAACCATTTTGATTACACCACGTAGAGTCGTATGAGTTTGAATCTTAATTTAGGACATCTTAATTAAGATTACGGTTGAAGATAAAAGCTTATTACACTATTTAAATAAACGGTGACAAGAGAGAATAATTCTTATTATATGTATAAACAATTTAATTAATATAATAAAATTGTATAAAATCAATTAATTTTGTTCAATGATATTTAATAAAGTATAAACTAATGAATTATAAAAACATATGTCACTCCTTAAGCTATTACTTATGTACGTACAGTAGAAAAGTATATATATATATATATATATATAAATAATTGTTTGCACATCTTTCCTTCTTTAGAAAAAGTTTCTTAAAAAGGTTATGAAAAAGCGTTATAATAATTTCCCAAACAATTTATTCTAACGCCTTAACTGACAGGGAAATAGTACTTTCAAGGGAGTCAACGTAAAAGTGTAATTACAATCTTTAATTCTCTTTAAGTAGATTTATAAGAAACATAGTCTTGTTTTAGTAGAAGAGGAGGCATAGATACAATTCATCATTATATGGCAAGTGTATTATTAAGGAGACCTAATTATTAGTGTTTGTGGTATTTGTTATTTCCCCAATAATACACAAAACCTAGATACTGTCTCAATTTTTCTCATGTCGGCAATCCTGAGCTTAGTTATGAAACTGAATTTCCAATCCAATGATTGACAACTTCCTACAAGGGATACACAGTTTGTTCTGCTGTACTTCCAATTTACTTCAAAATAATTTATTTAACATAGCTCTTTTAACACAAAACTATTTTTGTTTGACAGTTAATAGTGAAAAAGTCGTGAGTCAAAGCACGTAAAAAAACTTTTGGCGTCTAAGATGAAAATAGGAACATGGAAACATTGTATTAGTGTTTGTAATATACAGGAAAGTCCTTCTTTTCTTTCCAGGCTTCGTAAGATAATGCCTCGTTGATTTTTGAAATAACCGATTACAAAATAACGAATATGACCCAGCTGCTTTAATCTCTAGAAAATATTTTAATTGGATAAGATCAAATCGTTCCTCCACTAGTTATTACCAGTTCAGGAAAATAACAAACAAGCCGATTAGACGAGATTGCCTATAACGATTCTTCATAGGACTAATAGGTTAACTTCCACGCAATTCGACAAAATTACAAAATTTGTTATGTAAACTATTTTTCTACGCCTGTCAGTGTGAAGCGGCACGTAGCCCGGGGGAAGGCCCGGTATGTGAACAGCCAAGGCGTCTGGGACGCTGACCCTGGCAATTCCCGATTTCCATGAAATTGTTATTCACTTCTGTTTTGATGATTGACAGTGAGAAGTGTTTATGAGGCTCGAGAAGCCGGAGGCGTGTGCCCGGGGTTTCCCGGAGAAAGGGGTGAGGGCCAGACCGTCCGCCGCTAGCCGTGAGCACCGACACTTCCTCTGGCTGCAAAAAATGTGATTGTGTGCCAAGAGAAAATGTTGCAAATTATTTATCATTTCTTGGAATCAAGAGCACTGTACGAGACAAATAAATTTAACGTTGTCTACTAACCCCTATTATCCCATAGAAGAAAATAAAATTAGTTTGATGTATGCGACTTCGGACTTTGAATCATGGTCTAAAAGGATGTATGTAATGATATTGAAGCGATTTTCATATTAAATTTACGAATTTTCTATACTTAACCATATTAATAAAATTTACATTATTTTCAAATTAGAGAACTGGATACTTTAATTTCAAATACTACTTAATAAAACGATATGTTATGTTTTTGTGTTTATTGAAAATAACCTAGTATTAAAATGAAGGTTTTTTTCTCTTATGTTTTGAGTGAATGTTTAATGTAAACGCCTTTAGCAACCAGTATAGTTTTAGCAGATAACAGTAGATTAAATCAACAATCTTATCCAAAAGGGGCGTATCAGCCAATGTATCAACTTTAAAAGAGAAAAAATGTTTGATTGACTAAATTTTATTATACGTCAAATTGAATATTTGTATAATTTTTCATTTATATGAATTTCTATCAGATGACATTTGAACACTTAAGTCCATGTATTTCATTGGTACTCATAAAAGCTGATTTATTCTCTGGCTTCAGGTTCTCAAAAAAATTCTCTTTAAACTGTTTCAGTTATTGTTTATTTCTAATTATCCTGAAATGTACAAGATTTGAATATCTTCTAATGCCTATAATTTAATTAGAGGATTATGCCATATTATTTATTATTCATTGTCATTTAAAAACATATATCTTTGACGTACCTACTATTTAAAAGGAAATCGCGTGAAAAACAGCGGATAACTGCTAGTTAGTAAATAAAAAAGAAAGAGTGCTTATTTTGTTAGGTAGTTGAGTTTTTCAGCATTGTATGGGCTATAATTAACTAAGAATCAAATTTAAAAAGACAAATAGAGATTAAAATACAACTAGGGATTACACAACCTATAATACAAGTGCATGTATATGGACGTTCGCATGTGGCTACATCTGACGTTCGGGATGAGGTGGCATATCTCTAGATGATCATCAACATTGTTGAATACATCTCAGTTCAGATAATGGTTTAAAATGACGTTTATATTTCTGGTACCACTTACCATGTGGTTTTCTAATGTGGCATAAGCAAAACAATAGACAGAGTAATGACAATATCTTCCAAATATTGACATTGATCTCAGAACAGTTTCAGTACGTTAGTAATATTCAGGCTTGGGCACCACAACTATGTTACAGGGCGTCAGAAAGAGACTTAACTTAGTATTTTCTATTAGTATCTATTATACTTTAATCAAGTGAGTATTACTGGAATACTAGAGATATACTAGTGGACTCTACTGCTTAGCTAGAGTATAAGGGTGAATGTAATTGAGGAAGAATGGTAGTTCAAGTCAGACAATTGAGGAATCTGCCGAAGACTACAATTTTCCGGTCTGATGCAAGAAACCGACATGGTTTGTAGCGCCCAGGATATCCCCTACTAATTATGATCGATTTTGGATACGTTCTGGGACTTCTCGTTAACCAGGTAAAAGCTCCCCGTGATATACGTGTCTGTTACTGTACTTCAGTATTGTACAACTTGCAGAAATGGTTCCAGATAAGAAGAAATATCATATCTTGCTGTTAGTAACTTTTGATCTGCAACCAAAACATCTTGTTAAACAAAAGAAGGAATAATGTCACAGGTAACAGTGCCTGAAGAGACGTGTGTGATTTCACTGTTTGTGGCTGAATGTAATTTACTTTCCTTATAAGGATAGATGTGTTGTAGTTTTTTTTACAGCCTTGGTTAATGGACACTGTTTCGGGTTACGTTCTGGGGCTTTTAAACACGTCACATTTAGCATACAAGGATTTTAAGAAAATGATTAAGAATTACTTTTTTATCTACTCGTAGAAGACAATTTGCTGAATGAATTTGACAAATATTTGATAAAATTTGGTAATTTTATGCCTTATAACACCTTTTAAAAATTTGTTGACTATACGACACTTCAACGTAATCTGTTGATGTAGTAGTTCATTTCATTTGGTCTAACTGAAAATTCAATGTTAGACAATAGTTTTGTCAAAAGTAAATAGTTTAATTTTTTCCCATGAAAAACAAAAATTTTGAACATCTCTGATTTTTATAAACACAGACATTTGTACCGAATCTATCGGTATGTTATGGTATGAATGAACATAATATCGGTAAATAAATCTTTAATACACATAGTATATAGTAATACGAGGAAAATTGCAGGATCAGTTAGTAATCGATACCAAATTCTACATATTTTCACAAACAAAATAATTAATGGTCTATTAAAACAACAATTTTATAGAAGAAAATCAAGAACTGAATTAAAACGGGCAAAGAAGATAACCATATTCAACAGTCAATTACTTATTATGATTTTTGTAAAATAAAAAATATTCTCAAACACCCAAAAGATACAAATTGAGTTAAAAATAAAAGCGAAATCCGTCAAATAAACTGATAAATTACAAAAAGATTAAGATTAAAAAACTATTATCAAGGTGGCATGAAGGTTTTTTTTAAGGTATAGACAGAAGTAAAATATGCTCTAGGTTCTAGCCACGATAGCAAAATATCATTAATATGTTTTATAAAGAAGGAATAGACGAATATAAAAATACCACATTAACACATAAATATACAATAATTAATCATGAATTTGGATTAATTCAAAACTTTCCTTTCCTTTAAAAAATGCATTATATTCTTAGTGACTCAGTATGCTATATCCTAATTTATTAGACATTTACTTATACTGAGGCAAATATTTTCATCAAATATGTTTTTCGGTTAGTAATTATATTCGTAAAGTACTCGTAAATATAATATGTGAATGTAATATTTATAAGTGAGCAGTGCCATTCTGATTTGCATAAAAGAATGTGACGTTAAAACATAATAACAATGAAATAAAATATAATCAAAATTTTCGTAAATGTGAAATCAGTTTCTACAATTTAGAAAAATAGATATTCAACGCTGTCGAGATTTTGTTAGTCCAAAGAAGACAGAATAGAAGAGATATAAAACTCTCCATGCAAAGGTTTCACTACGAAATGACCTTGGGGAAAGGACTGGCTTATTACTCCGGAGATAAACGATAACTTGACGTATGCGGATCCATAACCGGTTGACTGGCCTGGGAGCAAGTAGTGGCTACATACTCACAAGAGTTCCCGCCACCGCGGTCAGTGTCACGGGCAAGGCCATTCATCTCCCTCCATATCTCGCTAACACGACACGAGATAATCACTTTCAGAATTCACAGTAAATAAAATTCACCGGGATTCCGGTAAGCGTAGTAGCTCAGTCATTCCCACGTTGTATTAACAGCAATCAACAATATGAGTCATAATATGAGACGTTGATAGATGAGTCATATAAACTGTTGTACAGTGTGTAAATAACACGCAGTCTTTAGAAACTTACCAATACTTTAAAATTCCAACATTTCCTCTGTCTATCGGTTTTCCTTGATTGGTTTTAAAATAAAAGGTTCCTAATAATTCCTTATGCCGGTGTATTTTGTAGGTTTCATTGCTCTACCAGGGAACAGTGAAACGTGTTAAATGAAATCTTAACATAAGCTATCACAAAATAACAAATCATTATTTTATAGAGTGACAGAGACTGGTAGTCATAGCTAAAATCATAATTAGTTTTACATTTTCCTAAGATCTTTGAGGTATATGTGAATCAGAAAGCTGAAAATTTATACATTACCCAAGAACATTTAGAATTCAATGTGATACAATGTAGAATGTAATGAAACTACTCATTTCTACCACTGCATATTGTATGCTGCACACTTATGTAATAAACTTTACGTGACTGTAACTGTCATCAACTGTTACGTCGATAAACCTTCTTTAAAGGAAAATTAATTTAAGGAGAATATTAGTAGAGAATATCAGTTTAAGATACTGAATCACACAAGATGTAGACGGATATCGTGCTGATGAGAGAAGGCAAGGCTGTTGTTGCCCAAGATTGTAATAATACAGGTGACAGCTGGGGTAAGATACCGTCGGAAGTACAACACAGTCTGCTTCTAGGCCTGTAGACTCTTTCCGTAATCATTGCAATGATTGTATAAGGCCGGGGACATAATTGTTGTGACATTTCCTTTAATTTAGATCACATAGTACGATAGGTTATGATTTGGGAGTCGTATATACTGATCTTAAAAATCAATGCCAATTTTTGGGTCGTTGTTAGTTTTCTACAATGTGCTGTATTTATAAGTTTATTAGCGCTGTTTTACTACCGTCAAACTCGACTACCTAACTAATATATTTAACTTTTCAACTAACAGGACTTAGGAATAAGACTTCAATCTTAAGACTTAAGAATTTCCCCCATGATTCTGAGGATGATCACGAATTATCTGTTTTTCTGTTACTGCTTCCTTGCTGATAAGTGTCAACTCACACTGTATTTCGCAGTCTGCCGAAGACGTACCGGTATATGAAGTTAAGGTAAACCTTGTAACTAATAACTAATGTTTATAGAAATATTTAGTTTGTTAATTGTAACTGATTGACATCGAAAGATTGCATTGTGGTATCTATAGATGTTATATTTATTTAAGTTAAGTTTTGAATGCGGAAGTGAGTATTTATAGGAGGAAGTTAATGTATTAGGTAGTTCTAAATTAAAAGCGTGGTATAGGATTTGGCACATACATTAATTTGACCTCTTAAATACCCTCTGGGAAATAGTTATGCTTTCCAAAAAGAGTGGTGCTTCACTGGTCTTTAATACTAAAACGTAATATCTCAAGAAACAACTAAATTGAAAAGCCATGCGATGATTCCCAAACTAATTTCCCTAATAATCTATATCAACTTTACTGTTGATAATAGATAGATTGCCTCTTAGATTCATGCTATTCTACTTATTACATGAAGCATAAGAGATACCGTGCACCGTCTTAAAACCAGTCTAAATTAGTTTACTAGATGTACATTCCCTCGAAACCGTCGTAAGTCCTAGAAACCTTGATGGGCATTCATGTCACTCTTAACATACGTGAGTTTGAGAGAAAGTTTACACTGCTTACCATGGTATTTATATATCGAAAAACATTCCGGTGATTTGTATAATGTTATAACTTTTCATATGATTGGGAAACTCGATTTTGCATCTGATGTGTGTAGCTCTTAGGATAACAAAAGTATGTTACTCATTTTAATGTACATAATTGTATCATATCAATTAATGTATTAAACGTATCATAATTGTATCATAATGACATATAATTTCAGTTTATTTGTTTTTAGTTGTTTATTTTTTATCTTGAGATAGTATTTTATAAAACACTGAAACTGTATTGTATTTAGTTTATGTCACGTATAAAAATTGCTATGGCAGCCTTAATTAAACTTGAATAATGGGAATATGAAATGTAAAAATTACTAATATCGTATTAAAACTACAATTATAATTTCGAAATGGTGATGTTTATTTATCTTCCTATTTCTTGAGACAGGAAAATGAACATTAGTTTATTTGTCTCAAAACATGTTACTGATCGCATTTACTGTAAGATTCTATTGTAGTAGAATATCTTTTGGACTACATTAGAAAAAAGATGATACATCTTATATATATGCGAATACCAGAACTGCGATACAGTAAGGTTTGAAGGTGAGGAACTTTCTTAACAACCTTCACAGATCTTGGACATGTTTGGGAAATTTACGATATCCAGTAACTCGTATTGAAGGTAAACAGTTGGCCTTTGAGGAGGTTTTAGTATATACCTTAAGATATCAGCTGAACACATTGGATGTGAAACTTTAAATTATAAGCTAAGTTTAATTGAGTTCTTATGCACAAAAACTTTGACAAAATAATCAAATCTATATTTATACGCTTTATCTGGAAAAGTTTATTTTTATAAAAATAATCACATACCAATCGTTCAGTTTAATTTAAAACACTAGATCGAAGAAATTGAATCGCGGTAGCTTGAAGATGTTAATACCGTTGATTTTTGGCAAGAAATCGCACGCGAAGACACGGGATACTTACTGCTAATATGATTGTAGTTCATTATTAAGTTTATCAAACAAATAAGCAAACTAATCACTTTTTCAGCTAACAAAACTGATTCGAAACAATTAATGGACATTTATCTATGTTCAACACCGGTGGACCATACTAAAATTATTTAAAACTTAATACTATAACACTCAGTCGCTGAATATCCATTACCATATGCTCTCATAAATAATTTTACGTTAAGAAATAACGTTTATTTTTACCACACTATTAAAAAACTATATTTATTTTTTATAGAAGTCGTTAATCAATTGATTAAAACAATGGAATAAGATTACAAATAATTTAAAACTAATATTTCACGACGCTATTTTCTATCAATCCACTAGAGAACACTTCATCATTGACCCGAATTTCCGACAATAGTGTACTGAATGATTTTAATCCGTAATGTGAAGGTAATCCATTAATAGAACCAAAATTAATTATACTATAATTTAAAATGCTTAAAAGTTAATTGAATATTATTTCAAAGTAATATTTATTATTTTTAGAATTTGAACAGATAATGTCAAAACTTCATGTTTATGGAAGATGAATGCACATCTGTGTTCATAATATCCTCAAAGTATGAGAACTGTTACGTTACCTATTTTCAGTTTAAAGAAGTTTTTTTTATATAATGTTATTGTTAGAGTAGCTTATCAGTTTGTGTCACTGAATACAAACATTTAATGTCCTTTGTATTTACAGTTTAAATTAGATTTTGATAAAAATAAGAGAATTTGAATATTATTTAATTATTGGGAAGATTTTATTTGGATTAAAATTAGTTGAAAATAATATATGAGTTAATTAATTAATAACATAATATTAATAAACTTTTATCACTTTTATACTTTTATTTTACGTACAATGTACATTTCGGAATCATTGATTCCATCTTCAGGTACAAATAAGGTTAAGTTAAAATAAATAATTAAAATCAATTTGTCATGTGTTTTTTACTACCTTGGTGGCTAAATTTGTTGTATTTAATTTTATGTGAGATCATTCATTGTATATTGTTTAAAAGTCTATCGAATAATAAATTTTTTGTTAGAAAATCTTTGTCATTTAATAATATATTATGATTAATTTTGGCACTTTTGTAAATTTCAAAATGTTCTAAAGTGGATAATATGCGACTTTTTTTGCTTGTGTGTAAAATTTCAAGATTGTTTTCGATGTTAGTGTATGTATGGCCGGTGTTGTTTAAATGGTCTGCATATTTTGAATTTGATGATGTTTTCAATGCTTTTATGTGTTCATTAAATCTAATTTTGAATGATCGGCCGGTTTGTCCAATATAGTGGGACTGACAATCGTTGCAATTTAATTTGTATACTCCACTATTGTTGAATTTTGAATTTTCATTTTGGTTTGTTGAATTGCTTTTGTTTTTGATTAAAAGTCCAAGGTTGTTCGATGTTTTGAATGCCAATTGAAATTTTACACACAAGCAAAACAAGTCGCATATTATCCACTTTAGAACATTTTGAAATTTACAAAAGTGCCAAAATTAATCATAATATATTATTAAATGACAAAGATTTTCTAACAAAAAATTTATTATTCGATAGACTTTTAAACAATATACAATGAATGATCTCACATAAAATTAAATACAACAAATTTAGCCACCAAGGTAGTAAAAAAACACATGACAAATTGATTTTAATTATTTATTTTAACTTAACCTTATTTGTACCTGAAGATGGAATCAATGATTCCGAAATGTACATTGTACGTAAAATAAAAGTATAAAAGTGATAAAAGTTTATTAATATTATGTTATTATTTTAAAACACTTTTAGAGGCTACATCTCTAACATTAATTAATTATTTTTAACCTTGGGAGAGCACGTTGCTATACGTGGTTTGAAATTAATTAGCATTATTTAAACATCATACTATATCTCAGAGTATATGCTAACACATCAGTTACATCATTCGTAGTTTTCCTAGAATATTTTTAATTTTTTAGAAATCTAAGGTCCTATGCAATGGTTTATTTTCTACACGCATTCTGTAATATATACACATGATTACGTATATATTGTAATATTTCAGAATAGTGGACATACAATTTGGAAAACATAAAATAAAAAAGCAAAATACAAGAGTGTTTTTAAAAATATTTACATATTACAAGTTTAAGATGATTTTTATACATTTTTAAATTGTTATTAATGTACGTATTAACCATTAAAAAGTAACCTCCATGATCAATAAGACATCCGTTGGACAGTCCGAGATGAGCACCACTCACGAAATTTGCATATTTTATTTGGATTGGAAGGAATATTTTGAAACATAAATGATATTTAAAAATTGTTTTAAATATTTGTAGGGGTGAACACATTAAACATACTTTAAAGCTACCTATATCGAATACAAGGTTATATGGCTGCAGCTCTAAACCAACTGACCATATCCTTTTCAAACGCCATTTAGGATTTACTTTGTACTTTTAAAAAGAGAGGTTCTCTTTTAAAAATACCTAACGTACGAGGTTTAAATTTTATACTTCCATCACAAAGAACTTATTTCATACATAAGTTCTATTTATTTTGTATAATATATGAATGAGTCCCAATCAACAGAATATATGTGAATCCGTGTGAACCGTTTGTCAAACAGTTTGACAATTGAAGCTATTTAGTAAAAATTTGGTTTGCAAAGTTAACAGCGTTGATATCTTCCTATTAAAAACAAGCAAAGCGAAACGCGACTGACGAAATGGCTTGTAAACAATGTCGAAAGGCCGTGGAAGATAAGAGAAGATTACGAAACGATAGTACTATCAGCCACACCTCCCCGGGTGTACGTCAAATCTAGTACCACGGCCAGGGCCCCCATGAATGAAAGGGGAGGGGTGGGGAACCCCGAACTGGGGCCGAAGAGAGATCGAGATGGGGTTCCCGATCTGGGGTCGTCAGGTCAGTCTCGCCGAGTATAAACTAGTCACAGAGGCCGGTCACGTCAGTTCAACTCCCACCTTGGTTCGTGTCGCTCCCTGTGTGCCTCCTGCTGTGTCGGACTCTATACTCTTGTGTTGTTTGTACACGAACTCTAATCCACAACTTTCATCATGAACTGTCTGGTATGTTTATAACTTTATATCTACCTATTATTGACAACATCTTTAGTACACTGATATCAATGCCATGTTTTTCATTATTCGTTGCTTGAATCTGTTTTCCAAATACTGTTAAGATTGTGTGAAATGATTTTATGAAACACAATATTTGTATTTTCTCAATAATATAAAAGCCGAATGAGCTGAGTATGGCATCTTAATATGTAAAATAACAAGAATTTACAACTTTACAATTTTTTCGAATACATTTATTTTTAAATAAGAGTGTTTCTAACGTTAAATAGAGACTAATGATCTTGAACCTTAGCTTAATGCAGTGACAAATATTCTACTCAATTTATTGGCTGACTTGTTTTCTTTATATTAATTTTTAGAAAGTGTTTATCAGTAAAACATTTGAAGGTTTAATAATGGCGTAGGTACTACATATTTCTAAAAAATATTGGGAGTAGTCTATGCTAACTTTTAGCTAACTTGACAAGGAATCTGCACAACCAACATTATAAATGATATATTAATTAAGTTACCTTAATGCACCTTATTAACAAATTTGACATTTATTGATAAGTTAAAATGAGAGCTACTTTAAAAAATCACCATTCTTGCATACAAAAGAAAATGATAATAATTAATAAGATTATAATAATTCTTCATACTTTATACAAATCATCGGACATGCCCAAAAACATTCCTAGACGAGCGAGTCCGGCGCCGGAGTATATCTTGTCCCGGCATGACAGACCGCGGAGCATGAGTATCACGTTGGTGATTTGGTTTAGCTTAGACTCAAATCACTCGTGACGCTTGCCGTCAATCTCGAGTTCGCTTGTATTATGTATTAATGTCCTTCCATAATACATACACATACAATATCCCTCTGCAACTGCCCTAAGGCTTCTAACTTTTAAGGGTTATAACTGCCCTTAGAAACAGTCCGGATACAACATCTTGATGTGAAGTAAAATATCAGTTTATCGCTACCTGTTTCAATTTGGTCTTTCTGGTGTTGATTGTCAGTCAAAGTAAGGATTAGTGATTAAAATTGGGAGTTTTAATGAGCAGTATCTAAAAAATAATTATCAAACCAAATTATGATATGTTAACATAAAGGTTCTATCGAGCTAAAGAAGTTATGTTTATTTTCAGGCGATATATACTTTTTTGAGTAAATATAAATTAATTATTTTACGTTGGACTGATTTGAGGTTGTTTTGAAAAAAAATTGTGAACTAAGTATGTTATTTACCGATATAAAAAAATAGCATATCACAACAATGCTATAATATTTAGGTAGAATGAAAACATAACTAAAAATATAGGAAGAGGTATTTGAATAATAATAGATCTTATGCTCTCCCCATGATAATGTGAATTATGAGGGAAGTTCACATATTAAAAAAAATCTTAAATATTTGACATCTTTCATAAATTGATGTATGTACGAGATTTGACCTTGAGCTTGGTTGCGATACTACATTAATGCTTATTCATTTTCTAGTGAATCATATTAATTATCTATTTCGAGCTCTATCAGATGGAAATAAATGAAAATATTAAACGCTTAATGAAAAAACATTCTTATGACATGCACTCATGTATCACAGTATCTTACACACAATCGTATGTTTTCACCTATAAATCTATATTTAACTCGAATGCTAGCAATACTGAACAGACAATTCCAAAAATATTTAATATTTATGTTAAAAGCGCAGTTGGTTATACTTAATTCATAACCGTGATAAATAGTCGGTAGTATTGAATCACTAGTGGCTATGTAAAATTTCGTTTTCTAGCCTGACTTTGTGATCTTACTTCCCATTCTTCCTCAAACCTTCTTAATCGAATTTAAATGATTTTTTTCTACATTATTAAAACATTAGTTTGTAGTTTTATAGGTAAAATAAATAGGTAAACTCGATTATAAACTATGTCGTGATTGCACGGACTTATAATGTGGCATTCATTGTTCAGATCGATAAGGTAAGACAAAAACACTATGACTTTGAACAAAACCATTTTATATGTGATTATAAAAACGAGGTAGGAGTACGCCATACCATGTTTTAACAGGTATTGCTGAGGTTGAATGCAAAATGTTTAATCTTTAAGCTCATTTCATTATTGAGATGTCCTGCAGACAGATAGACAGATACTCATACAAGCAAGAAGTTGACTTATATATATTATATTTATATATATATATATATATATATATATATATATATAAAATAAGTCACCAAATCTCTATAAAATGATGTATGTGTTGGCAGAGTTAGGCTACATGTATTAATGTCGCATGATTAAATCTCTTATGAGTTTATTTAGTTTGTTTATCAACTTGTGTTTTCTATTTTCTCCGTTGCTATCTCGGTCATCCGTAAGTCCTATGTAAAAATGTTCAATAATGCTCAGCCAACACCTATCAAGTGACATGCACCATCATAGAACTCAGTGTACCTTATATAGAAATGAAGGATTATTCACAATTTAGATCTATAGGTTAGTTCGGTTTTGAGATATTGTGCCGACAGACAGGTAAAAATTATAGTTTTTTCAAGTGCCACGATTGGTAGGATTTGCTAAAGCTCAGAAAATAACGGCCTATGCTGTGTTTTCAATGTGAATAAAATAACCAACAGTTTAAAGAAGATTGTAAATACTGACCACTCATTCTGATTAGCACAAACATAAAAGGCATTTTATTAATTATTTAATTATTGTAAGAAGAAGTGAACTATTAAAAGTAATAATATAAATAACAGTTTGCCAAGCTGCTCTAGAAAACTGTAGGGAATATTTCCTAATGTTGTATGCAAAAAGATGTCCGAAAAAATGCTCTTTCGTCATATTAAAAACATGTCGGGAATTTTACGTAGGTTCACAGAAATTAAATACCAAACCTGTCATCAGTGCTGGGCTCTGAATAATTAATACTAAATTTTCACCAACGAAATACAGAAGGATTGCGACTCGTTTTCCAAACCTGTTCTCTTGAAGCGCCAGTTGCCATATTAAAGCAAAGTGTTACTCTCCGAGCGCCGAACTTTTCTAAATTCTTCAGTAGAAAACAACATCTAACTGGGATTCTGTGAGCTGCCGTACATGTTTATATAAGCTAATATGCCGTAAAAAATTTTAACTTTGATGCTTTGTTCGATGATGTGTTTGAAGATGGCTTTAAACACGTGATGACAAATAGAGAAATACTCAACAGTATAGGTCTGTACATATTTTTTAATTTTCCTTATTAAATATTTCTTTGTAGCATTACACTGAATATAAAAATTTCTTTAAACTTTTTACATTAAATTACATATTAAAGATCCGTACGTAAGTAAATTTGATTTAAACAGAACAAACCAAACTTCTGGAAAATTTCTAATATTATTTACAAAATATTTGCCTCGTAATATTTTCGCCCTTATCAGAAAATTTAATTCATAATACAATACAGTAATATATTATAAAACAGAGTGACGGTTTTGATTGTAAGACTTCAAAAGTAATATAATGCTGCAATTATAAATTTGAAGAATATGTAAAACACTTTCAATATGCGTAAATGTTTCAAGAAATACTATTGCTTGATTAGTAATAGCCTGATTTTATGATCTATCGAATTCAAAACTGAAATGGATTATTTAGCACTAGCCAAGCACTTTCTCCAGTCTTACTTTGACAGATTACATGATTAGCATGGATGGCTTTAAATGTTAATTCCCAGAACCTATATTATTTTTGCTTCTACGTTGAACTATTAAAAATTGTTAAGCCATTTGCGCTTATGATACAAAAAAAAAATGTATATGACTTTCCATTCGGCAAAAGAAAAATATATTGTACAGATAATTTATAAAATAATTATTACTTATTCAAGAATCTTGATTAATAAAGTTTTACGTGCTATACAATGGTTTCAAAACTTTCGCATGGGCTCTTTCAAAAATCTAAAGTTTATATCCTGGAAATATCAGTTGGGAATACTTAAAAAACCTATCTTCTATCGTCACAATGTAATATTTTAATAAGAAATGTGACATGGAAGAATCGTTTCAATT
Source organism: Homalodisca vitripennis (assembly GCF_021130785.1). Classification (NCBI taxonomy): domain Eukaryota; kingdom Metazoa; phylum Arthropoda; class Insecta; order Hemiptera; family Cicadellidae; genus Homalodisca; species Homalodisca vitripennis. The sequence continues at coordinate 144,963,978 of NC_060208.1, forward strand.
GCAATTATAATAGAAGACAAATCAGATGTGTTTAGCTCAAATTACTGACCACGTTCTTCATGTTACAAAGTGGAAATTTAAGAAAACACATTAGTATCAAAACAAAAATGTTTACAAGCAGAAAACAGATGAATACAATTCTTTGCTGGCGCATGATATATTGCGTGTCTTACTGGTATATAATAGAAAGAGAAGTTTACACTCTAAGACGCCCGTTTTCTTATCAGTAGCATTTGAAGTGCAAATACGTTTGCGAAAAATGTCGCTCTAAAGACAGTCAACTCGATATGACTAAAGAATGTCACGCATAAAATGATAACAAGCAACTTAATGGAAATCGGTATTCACTATCTTTACAGAGAGTTTCTCTCAAATAATCTAATCTACTCTTTGACTAGTTCGAATTATCTTTGTGGAAAGCTTTAAACAGTAAGATAAAGTCAACCTCATCCGTGATAAGATTTATGAGTGGGGAGTACATTTCTTAGTCCTTTATTGTGATAACGTCCGTTCTTAATGATGATGACTAGGAACAGATAACAGGATTACGTACGTTTCCAGTCGTTAAGTTCTAGAAAAAGTTTCACACGTGGTCATTTGTTCAGTCTTTTAATGACACTTACAAATGGCTAATATCCGTAATCATAGCATCCTTGAATCTCGTGTTCCTTATGGATTATGGTAAAAGATAAAGACAAGGAAATTCGCCTTAGTTGATTTGGCTTCATTATTAACATGGTTAATAGCGTTTGGAGAATTTTACAGAAATACGTATTATATTTTGTAATATAAGACCCCTCATATAACGTTCTATTATTATTATTTTTCTCTTTCAGATTTCACTTGCCGTGGTTATCCTGTCAATCACCTTCGCCATTGTCGGTGGACGAAGCGCCTCGCTACCTGAGACAAAGGGTCTCAGCTCCCAGAACGTCATCGTATTGGAATCCTCTGGTACGGGAGATGGTCCAGGAGCTGGAAAAGCTCTCTTGGGGGGTGACAAAGTCCTTATCGAGGGAAAGAACTTCACCAACTTGAAGGAGATGATCAACATTCTGGACGAGGAGAAGAAGGGGAAGGACATCGCCACCGATTCTACCCCGGAACCCTTCACACTCGTCGTTCCGATCGCCAGGAACTTCTCTAGTCTCAAGGAGCTCTTTGAGATACTACGTGAGGACGGCAGCCAACCCCCCAAGACTGCCAGTCCCACCAACCTTACATTCGTAGAAGGCACGGAAGACAAGGACTCCGAATACATGATATTCTTTACCTCCTGAGCTGTAATGTTCTGCAACCATGATAATCTGAATATTTCAGATCGGAACAAAATATCTCCAGGGAAAACCATTATGTGTTCCGTTTGTTGTGGTGACTTTTAAATCTGTACAGGAATTGACGTCAATTTTAGAACGCAGCCTAAAGGGAACGTGTTAAAGGACTGAGTAATATGTAGACCCGCTGTGGTTGACGTTAAATTCGTCAATATTTCTGTGATTAATTAATTTATAAGTTTTATTATAAATTAATGTTCTTGCCCCGCTTTATTTATTTTCTTTGTATAATAGTGTATATAATTGTGTGCCATACGAGAAAATATTATTTAATACAACGATGTAAATAATAGGTGTAAATAATAAAAATATTTACAATTTTACTCTATAAGTGACTTCCTTTATTATCCTATGTTAAATTTTTAATAGTTCCTGTAGATTGAGTAGGAAACTAAAACAACTCCTTATTCAAAGACTAATGTTTTTCAATACATAGTTTTTGTTCTGTAGTTTTTTCAGCATTGCCGATTTTATTCTACAAAATTGTTCGTATTTATGCATGAAATGTATTAAGAAGAAACCTATAAAATATTGTTTATTCAGAAATTACTTTGGGGTATCTAACAGCTTAAATAATCGTTTCATGTGTTTATTTTTGTAAAGTAGATGTAAACAGTTTTAAGTATTTTTACATTGACATAAAGTTGTAATATCTTTACATTACAGCTTGTAGTATGGAAGGTAGTAATTTTGCCGTAATCATTAATCGTTAATAGTCATCACCAAATTTTCAATTTCAAATACAGTTTAAGATTTGCTTGGAGTATTTTTAAATACTGTATTCCATATACTGTAATCTTTAGAACTTTTGCAAAAAAGAGAGTAATTCAAATGACTTTCATTCAACTTTTCTGTTTTCTTTTTAAAATAAAATTCTGAAATAAGAATTTCTTTCTATCCTAATTGCTTTCGGAAGAGAATTTTGTCATTTAATGGCTTAGTACCAATGTTACATACTACATTATTAAAACTAATGTTCACAGAATGCACATGACAGGTGTTTGCACACTCCTTAGGCTACAGTAATATTAATACTTCAATACTTCGATTTATAAATGGAAACTCGATTTTCATAACACTTGGATGAAAATATCCGTTTAAATAATCTAAATAAAAAGTTGTTAGTATTGACGCTTTTATAGAAATAATGTAACAAAATAATATAAATAATTGAGTTGTAAAATATTAACATATGAAGTGTTGTTGTGTAATATTAATTAATTGTCAAAACATATCCCTCGTTTTAATATATTTTGTCAATTAATACAAACAAAACTGATTAAATAATTAATGACCAACAAATATAACAATAATACATAAACACTAACACACGACAGTTTATTTAAATCTGATCAATAATGAAAGTGCTGAGACTTGTCAGAATAGTTCAGTTTTGAAAGTGCCACATAACCTGTATTTATGTAACCACAACAGTAGCGTTGTACTAGTACACTCCTCCATATCCGTGCAAGTCGGCCTTGGCGGGGAATTCCCGCATTGTTTCGTTATGAACGGGTATGTTGTTAATGTGACAAGTGAGGCCTTGAACAGTCAATCAATACTCATCCAGTTCCTAATGGAAGTGGACATTTCCTGCCCTATCGACACGTTTCACTTGGACAACTGTGCCTACGTGCGTCGCTTTTAAACACACATTAGAAAGTGTTTCTTTGGAACTTACAAACTAAAAAGTACACATACATCTTAAGATACCTTACAATCAACTCGTTTAATGATTACAAATACCTACCGGTATAATGAACTGGTAACCACAATTAATTGTAGGTGGTTAAAACTAAAACCATCACACAATTTTATTTCGAGTTTTAAAATATATTGGCATTAGTACAACAACTAAATATGTTCAATAAATTCTACCTGAAGACCTAATTAAACCTATATTTCATAAAATTAATTAGTTTGTTGTATACATTTTTCGTAAATTTTTTTGTAAAATATTACTTGCGTCATAGACGTATCTCTCATACCTAAATCAATCGGTAAGTGTTTTCTTCATTACTATACAAGTTCAAGAGAGGTATCTTTTATCGCCAAAGAAACACCAAGTCTACTATATTAAAACCCTTGTCAGAAAACTCCCGATTGCAATCAGCATGCACTCCTTTATCTTTTCTCCTTATCTCCTTATCTTAGTTAAGGCTAAGTAAAAAATAAAGCAAGGAACACTGTAAATAAATAATATTTAACTTCTCAACTGAATACGATTATAGAAATAATGGAGGTCGCAATAAAAATCCTCTAATGGATTATTTTTTACATCGAAATTTATTGATGTTTTTAGATATTGTAGGCCTAATAATAATAATAATAATAATAATAGTAAAACTGTTTCAACAATGATTACAAAACAGTTCATGTTAAATAAATATTTAAATGAGTATGATGTATGTATTGCAAATAACATCAAGTTATTTTGAATACATTTAAAAATATTTTTAGTAAGATAATTGACTGATGAAGGGATAGTGAAATCGATATCAGTAGCACAGATTTTTGCTTTTGTATATGTTAAAAAACTGAAGCACGACTCCTAAATACCTGATATATATTATTTTCTGAAACAAATAGGGATAGACAATATTCATAATCTGGTTATTTTCTATTACAGTAAGTGCAAAAATAGATCTTCATAAATATTTGAACGCGGATTTTTGTAGTTGGAAGATTAGGTGCACGACCTTTTACGGTGCATGAATAGAAGTTAGAATAGAAGTACACTACATGCTTAGTGTTAATTTATGGGTATGTGTATGTAAATTAGATGCCTAACTGATGCTGTAACACACATCGATCATAGTAGCTGGCCTTATTAATGAAATTGACATTTTTGTTATCTGTACCTTTAACAGACGTTATTGGATGTTGTTATTTCGAGATATTACATCCAGATATAAAGGAGGACTGGCTTGAGGTTTCATCGGAAAAGAAGTGGCTCAAGGACACAAATATATAGGAGATCTAGAGATTATAGAATCAACATTTTCGGCTTGTTTCGACAGAAAGTTCAACATTGTGTTGGTTTTCTGCTTAGTATAAAAACATATATTAAGCAACTAAGTAGCATATAAGAGGATTTCTTTACTTACTTGTTATGATTTATTTTACTTTTTTATAGAAACAGCCCTTCTGGGATGTAACAGTTGTGACGGTAACAAACAATACCAAAACACTATTACGCTATTAATTGAAGGCTGTGAATTTAGGAATAGAGCAAGCAATTAACATGACGCCTGAAACTCCTGAATCTCCACACGATTATAAGCGCAGATCGCCATGGCCATATCTTGATGAGTTCAGCAGACACGCATGCGATAAATTAATAAATCGATTTGTGTGCAGGAATTTATATTTTTTTTTTAATACATAAAGTAACATCAGAATATGTTTTTAATTAGTCACAATTACTTTATTGTACGAAATTAAGTATGTTCTGTAAATTTTAAAATTATTTTGCTTTCATAACATTTGAAACTTAGTTTACAAAATAAAATCATATTGTTAAGTAAATTAATCTTATATTGTCTATTGAATATTTTATCAAGATTTGGAGACTCAAAATTAGATCATAAACAGTAAAAGTTTTCTGAGAGAGACATCAATTGCATCTTCATCTGAGATAAACAAGCCACGCCGAGAGCATTTATTGTACCGCTGTAATCCATATTACCATATTCCTGTAAAATTTTTTCAAAGCTTATGGGGATATCTAAAATTCCTGATTATAAGCTAGATTAAAAAAGTCCATACTTTTTTAATATTTAAAAAATGAAGCGAAATAAAGTTGGACATTTCTGCGTGAATGGGCCATAAGTATATCGAAACAAATTTAAAATAAACTTGGATCCGTAAAGATTATATCTTTAAAACGAGACATCTTCCTTAATTCCACGACAAAAGATAAAGGCATAAAGCTGCACGAGATTTTAAAATTTCCTAATAAGGAAAACTCAATGTAATTTTCCTATAGTCAGCTGGCTCTTAACCTAGGAGTGTAAAATTTAGTCAAGACTCATGCCTACCTAACATGAACTTAAGCTACAAGGCTTTGCATTAAAAATGTTCTGGGATTTTGGAATATTTAAGTTCAAATTACATATTGCAGGTTTACAAATTTTGAGGAATATATTATATCTTTAATATTTCCATCTCTTTAATCTTTATTTCCATTTTTTCATTCACTTACAATAATCCATAAAAACTATTTCTGATCTTAACATAATCAAATGGTAGGATCCCATAAATTATAATTTTGAAAAGCTACATATTAATGTACCATCGTCACATCTAAGATGATGTGTAATACCAGACCTGATTGTACTAAAACACTGAGGAATAAGTTGGACACTGCAGGGAATCGACCAGAACGATTGTGACTCTGCTTAATGATAACTTAAATTTTAGATGGGCCCACTAAATTGCTCAATCAATACTTCTTCGTTTTTTTCCTGTAGAAAACACAAAATACTTAAACCCATACTTTTCATGTAACATAGGCTATTGAATAATTTGTCTATTGTGGTCAGCATACTAACCTTGCTACAAATGCCAAATTTATGTCAAGGTAAAATCAACCTGTGATTACCAATAAACCTCAAAATGTGGCAATGTAGTGCATGTGTAATTTGATAAATTTTAATGTATTAAATTTTTTGTGCATAAAAATGACGTAAAAAATTAAAAATATTTTGTAATATACTAGGATAATAATTCTCTTCTTATTGTCTTGAGGACATATGTTTGAAATGTGCAAATTAATTAGCACATCAGGCCAAATAGAAAGAAAGGACAACCCGCCGCGCCGCGCCAGTGTGGACTAGAACGTGTGTAATGTTGACATGGCAATTGTACGGAACTGTTTGTTGTACCTGGAAAATACCCACCCGGACATGCCATAAGCTCCTATAGAGAAGTTGTGGATTAGTTCTTTCTAGTTTTAATAATGAGGAAAAACAAAATTTTAATAAACTATACTTATTAAAGGTAAACTATACCTTAGTTCTTAGTCATAGTCGATATAAAAAACGGATATTTAAATTAACTCCTAATGAGAGAAACTAACTTTCTCTATTTATAGAGTTAATTACTTAAAATATTACTTTGAGCAAATGGAGGAATATTTTATTTTACATACTGTACTGTTAATACCAAAATCCTTGTTTAGGGGATCAAAGAGCTGATATTGGCATATCATTACTGGATAAATTTTTTTCGTAGCATATGTCCTTGTTGCTTAACCCTGGAATTACCCCAAAGAACATGACGGAAATTAATTTCAAACTCCTGTACTGACTGGCTTGTTCTTGAAGAAACCGTAACAAAACTGTACATGTGATTTTACAGGTTTATCCTTTATTAAAAGAAAGAATAGAATCAAATATACTATGAATTAAAAATCTAAGACAGATCTTCCAAACATGGCAAGGATATTTTATGGTTTATATATTTGTCTAGTATCAATACTGTCAACGTTTGAAGCCAAGACTGCAGGTAGCTTATTTGGAAGCTTCTTTTTTGTGGTAACTCTCAACATTTCCAAATTCCGGTTAGTAAATCCTTTTTCTTAGTTTTCGATGGCTGTTGAATTCTGACTGCTTTCGGCCTCTGGTCATTCACAACCTTCACCACCTCCTGGCTTCCAGAAAATCTTTTACTTCGGCAATTCCCGGCCTCTGGCATGTACCGATCTTTGAAGGTCCAGGTATCTGGTAGCCCCCGGCTTCTAGCACCTAGTGGATTCTGGAAGGTACCAGCCTCTGGGAGATATTGTTTTTTGAATGTCTAGTTATGTGAATACACACAGCCTTCAGGAGATACCAGCATCAATCATCTCCCGGCCTGTAGTAGTTGTGACATGTACCGGTTTCTGATAGCTCAGGGCCTCTCTGAGCTTTCAGCCTCTACGACCTCTTGGGTTATTGTAAGTCCCTGTTTTCGGTTTTTTACAGCCAAAGCCTCTATCAGGATCCGACTTTTAGAGGCTTAGAGGCTAAGGCTCCGCCAGGCAACTTGTCTCAAAAGTACGCTGAAACCCAATCCTTAGTTAACATTTATTACATAAAATGTCCCAATTTAGTTTAATATCCATCCAAAAATTGTGTATATAACTGTAGCGTGCAAGTAAGTTTATCGCCTCAACAACGACCTTGACCTAGCCTTTCACTTACAGAATTGTTGTACCATTTTTCGTAATGACGTTTTCATAATTATGGCCGTAATCGTAATGTTACATAAAATCCTTGTGTTTAACAGTTCCTGGACAGAGCATGTTTTTAAGTTGTTTTAAATTTTGCTATTGGCATAGTTACCCAGTATATTCTATAAAATAAAAGCTAACTCCAAACCACAGAATTACAATATTAAACCAGTTTTATTTACAAAATGTTTATTTTACATTTAACATTACATTCAACAAACAATCATGCCTACAAGAGTCTAATGAACACTGACTGGATCCTAAGAACCCCTGATTAAGATTCACAAGTATCTTTCAAAATATTTTGTTCAGTAAAAATTGTTTACAGCATTGCAATATCCCCACCCACAACTATAAGTCGTATAAAATAATTGTTTTGTTAACTTTTAAATATTAAATATAAAGTCTATATGGACAAGGCTTTTGAAATGGTAGATGGAGTTTGTTATACTATCTTAACATGGTTCTATAAATTTGGATTCTAGCATCTTCCACGTAGTTCATATATAAAGTTTTTATACATTTTTATTGTTAATCCTCTTAGTAGATCAATTATTTGGAATTGTATATTGTTAAGCAGTAAGGCTTGCTCAGCCAAGTAACTAAAGAGTAAGAGGCTACAAATTTAATACAAGAAGTCACGTAGTAAATGTTGTGGAGGGAAAAATTGAACGTTAATATAACACAAAACTACGCTAGCACACAAAATGCTAGTAAGGTTAAATTTTGACGATAAAAGCACAAAAGATAATAAAGTGAATCTATTTTTGTAGGTCCAACTGACGATGAAAATTTGGTTTCAAAAGGTCTCATCCTAAAATTAAATATTATTGGGAAAGTTTCTTCAATAAAGTGAAAGTGTACATTAATTACTACATTTTCAATGTCACTTGTTATTGTTGCTACATGTAATGACATTTGTATATTCTTTACAAGCGGAGAAAATACAACTTTTTTGGGAATACCGTTGGTCGAGTGGTGTCAGACGCCGGACTTTGGACCTGAGTTAGAGATAGCGCAGGTTCAAATCCTGTCTGTTAACGTACCATATTTACCAGTACCATCGACCTTGTACAGTTTTGTCTCTGCCCCTTATTCTATTTGATAAGATACTGACACAGGTCAGTGGTCAATGAAGATTGGGAAAATAAGTCTTAAAAGGAGGGAGGGGACGGCCTCTTTTTCAAAGAAATAAAATACTCATGAAATGAGAGCTCACATTGGGCACTGGTTAAAGAGACCGCTTCCTACAAATTCCATTCATTGGGAATCGTTTCTTCACGGAACCGCTTTTATTATTATTTTAGGAGGGTAGTTAAGAACACTTTTGTGATTACTTTTCTTTTTCATCGACTTTTCTCTTTTATGTATGGATAAATGTGCAACATATGATTATAATTAAAGGTTGTTTATATATTAAATTTCTGTATGATGTCTTTGTTGTACATTTTACTCTACAGCAGAGACATATTAGTTAGTTATTTTGTTAGTATTATTGCGCGTTTGTTGTTTATTTTTAATTACAGTGTATTGGTATTTATTGCCTGTTGTTATTAAAATGTATTGTTTAATATTTAATTGTACGATTAATTTTCTATATTATACTTTATTGATTCTAATTTTTATATAACGAATATTTCTATTTATTGTTACCATAATCAAACTATTGTACCTGCTAGTCTACTTTATTATATTAATAGTAACCTGGACTCAGATATTCCCGAGGGATACATAATTTCACAGCAAGATTATTCTACAATAACAATTGGGTCAACTATCACTACGGTTGTATGTTTTTTCAATAAATCTAAATATGCATACTTATGAAGAAGATTTGTTTTAATACGGGTCTGATTTTTACCGACGACTCCTTCTGCTGTTAAATGCACCAGAAACACCACCATATCTAGGTATTTTTCATCTTTCTTTATAATCAGTGCCTTTCTTGTGACACTATGATACTACTATAGGCATGGAAATCATGACAGTAATTGGAAAGACATTATTAACTGTTATTTACACATGTTACACCCATCTTACTGCAGTATATCAGCTATCAGAGTTAATAACTCTCTGAATTTCAAGTTTCATACGTCTTACAATGCATGTGGCACAGGGTATAGAGTAATAAACAAATAAAAATCAAATCATTTTCAAATGATACAAAGAGTTGTTTATTGAACAATTAATTTAAGTTGTGTTTTAATAATGCTCTACAAAATTGTAAGAGGTACCACAAGAAAGCATGTTACGCTATATTACAGCAAAAGAAAATAAATTAAAAGTAATGATAAAGGGAAATGAGAAACTTTTTATCTCTTAAACGTTGATGGACATGTTGGACGTTGCATCACTGTGACCGTATGGTACAAAAGCGATTCGACCTTGAGATGACCGTTGCGAATGGATGTCACACAGGACGGGATTTAAAGCTCAAACTCCTGGTTATTCTCAGTAGTCGTCAACATGAAGTGGGCTTTGGTAGGTAGTCATTGATAACTATTATATTAAGTTAGAATATATATTTGGGAAGTATATTCACGATTCAATAGACGTTAAGATTCAATAATAAAGTATAGCATGGAATTTGTCTAGGACCTTAGAGCATTGATTTATAACCATTTCTGTATTCTACAGTCAGTACCTTTTTAAACTATGACAAATTCACTTAAGAGAAGAATTTACTAGATGTGAGATACTGTGACGTAAGATCATCCAGTTAATCCAGTTATTCCTATTAGTCTTAAACATTATGAAATTATGACAGTACTGATTTAAAAATCACAATACTAAGCTCGCTTCCAAAGTTTTAAACACAGCGGATGAGTAAATGAATGGTTTACTCTCCAGAGCATCAATGTAAGGTGAGACATCTGAAAATATAGTTCTGACCCCCAGGAATTCCGGATAATGTGTCTGCTAAGAGTTCTGTAATTTTAGATTTCTAGCATGCAAACCTCTTTAGTCTCTTATCTAGAGTTCCTCAGATTAAAGCTCTTAAAATATTCTTAGTTGTTTTTGTTCTGTAAATTTCTTGTTTGGATGTGAATTTACCAGCCACTGCATTATGTGATTTATTTTAGCATACACATACAACACACATTTAACAATCTAACTAATACTCAATATTGATTTGCTCTTTGGGTTCCAGTACCCAATTCTCATCTTGAGAATTTGAATCCCTGTATTTATCACAACTATAATCCCTTAATCTTCAGTATTTTATTTCTGTACTTGTAAATTTCTCGGGTTTATACTTTGTAAATGTAAGTTCATAGTATCTGTATATTATGAACTGCTTGCATTCAGAATTTTGAGACTCAGAGGAACATGTTCAAAGAGCCATAATGTCACTAAATAGTTCCGGGAACGTTGAGCCTCCCACGCTCACTCAGCTCTTGGCCTCAATTGATCACGCACAAGTTCACGAGTCTCGGGGTTTTCCTCCTGCTCTGGATTTCCCGGGTAACTCCCACATGTGCCTCCATTGTGTCCCTCGACACACTCTTAGTAACACCGGATATGATTCTTTAACAGTTTCAACAACGACCATTATATAGTTTCTGGGTTGCATAGTTACGATCCTTTTGGTTTAGAAATACAATTGTCTCACACTAATACCACTCAACAATTTTAAAGCTATTCACTTACGATAGCTTTAAGTTCTTTTCCAGTGAGTACTCAACACATTTAGAATTATGTTTTAAAAAAAATAATGATTTAGCCTACTTTCTGAGTTCTCAATCAGATTATCAATATAATTGGACTTAAGAGGGAACGATAGTTAGCTGAGACTCCACTTTTGTCATGGCACTGCAGTTCATAACTACGTTGTAAATAACAGTTAGTCCAAGAAACTATAAATTGAACATAACATTCGCACTAAGATACAAACATCTAAGTTTATAATAGTGTGACATTTATGAATTGAAGACTGATTCTTAATCTCAACACAGTTATTAACGTTAGTGCCATGTAAGAGCCTCAGATGTGCGGCCAGCAGCTAATTATCATTTCCTTTTAAAGACACTGGGTGGTGTTTGATATGAGAATATCAGGAACTACTGGTAATATAGTATCTTTTCTCCTTACATACTCTTTTCTTCTTGGGCCTTCATGGCCTGCTCAGTACATTCTCACAGTTCCATCACCATCGGTAAAGCTGAAAGAAATAATATAATCCTGGCTACCTTCTACCCATCCTATGTAACTAATAATTACGAAATAACTATAATTTCATTATTCAAAGCTACTAAAAAAATTTTAGATATTGTTCATATTATGCTATTAATTTATACGTTATTTTCCCCCAGTACAATTTTGTAAGATTAGCTTCATTTCTTACTTTGGTACTCCTATCTTGAGTAGCTTTTTTATAGTATACGTTTAGTAGTAACATCAGAATATTTCAGCTTACTCTGAGTTGTTTATTATTCTTTACGTGATTCCATCTGTATTATGTTTACTTTCTACACCGCTTACTTTAAGAAATCTTCTATTTCATATTTTTAAGACGTTCCTCCACATCACATAAACTTTACAATGTAATTTTGACGGTAATGTAAACCCATTACAAAGTAGTTTTTAGATCAAAAATATTTTTAAACCTATTAATTATCATTTTGTATTGTTTTCTAACAATTAATAACGTTTTTGAAATTGTCTTAAAATTACTTTAATTGCTATGGGTCATATAGAACATATTCTAGCATAACTTTCACTGATTTAAAGGTATCTTGGGTTAAAGGTTGGTTTTAAAACTCGTTAACATGCGTGTAATAATCTAGTGTAATACATAAAGCTCTACTCGGCAATAGGGGTTAAACTGGCTTTCTTTTAAATTTTAAATTTAAAATTTTTAAATCATATACACTTAACTCTTAATAATATACTATTAAACAGCCTTATAATTAACATTGTAATTAAATCATCTTACAATTTGTAGAGAAAAGTTAAAATGAGCTTTGGAATTCTTGAGTTACTTATAATATTAATGTTAGTAACTCTAGCTAGCTTATTTTGTCGGAGAAAGTCTGACGCCCTACAACTCTGCAGATTTCGACTCTTCAGATGAGAACACAATCTACTTTCATGCAATATTTTCATCTGAAGTACGTCTAAAAACTAATTAAAAATAATTATAAAAATAAATAGTTTATATAGTTGTTTTAGCTACAATAAGTAATTTACGCTTTCAAAAAGTTTGATGTTGGCTTATTTATGTCGTATGATCTTATTTTCTAAAATATATGATTCTTTCTCAACTAGAAAGGTACTCTATATTTTACCAATCTCACAAAGTTTTACTGTACATACCTACAAATTTCTTATTCTGAATGCAACATCAAGGGTTAAATTTTAATAGATTATGTGTTTCAGAGTTAGCTGCACGCTAAGTTTATTTTTAGTCAAATAATGATTTGTTTCCAACAAAAAAAGACTTAATTTATGTAATTGAAAAGAACAATCTAATTTTCTTAAATATACAATCACCTAGGTCTATACGTTCATATTAAACTATTTACTCTTCATATTATGATCTTTAGTAGTATATTGATTCTGCTAATTTTATCTTTACACAAATTAAAATTTTATAAAAAATTACTTTAAAAATAATTTTTAATGAGGTATTTTTGTAGCAATAGAAACTAAGTAAAATGGTTTAGTTCCTAAGTGAAATGATTATTTTTAATTTATAAAACTTTGATAGCATTTGATGAGTTTTTATCCTAAGCATACAAAATAGTTATGAATAATTAAAATGTTCTCAATTATCTGGCCATTATATAAACTAATTCTATTTAACAACATAGTATAGTACTTTAGTTGTACTATTTCCTCAGTCTGTACTCAATGTTATTAGAAATGTTGAACTGCAATCTCTAGACACTGAATATATATCACATTATTTCTTTTCTTCTTTTACTTTGTTTTTAAATTCTTATTACCATCGGATTTTATTACTATTGTGAAATTAAATTTTTAGATTTGAGTTTTATGTTATATTGTATAAATATTATTGAGAGAATTATTAAGGAAAAATAAGATAACTTTAGTGTAATTTTACGAAGGAGGCACGGGAATAATATTTCACATCTTGCAGTAGAATCACTAGATAATTTTTATTTTATTATTACTCGCGTCTTCACATAGGATTTTGATGACACGTCAGAGGAAAGGAAACATTATTCCCTCTGTAACATGTTCTACAGGGTTAATTATGTTATAGATATTATGGATGAATATTAATTTAAAATGCATATAAAAGCTAATTATAAGTGATAGTGTATTAAGATGATCTTACTCCATCAAATAATGCTAAGTTGAAGCTTTTAATAGATGATTATTTTAAGAAGATTAGTTTTTTTTTTCAAATTATCTGTTAATACAAGGAAAACGTCCGGGTTATTGTTGCTTTTTTTCATACTTATAATCAGTTCCTAATCAAAGCAAGCCTTATTATTTATGATCTGTAAGTAATTAGTACTTTAAAAAAAGTGTATTAGCTTTATTTTTGGGTCTTCATTATATTGAGCAGTCAGTAATGGCCTTTACCATAACCTCCTTAGGGAGATTAAATATAGCATTGCAGAAAGGAAATTTATTATAAAAAGTGATGTAACTTTTAACTAAACGGGATAGTAACATGTGTTAGATCAAAGACATAAAAGTCGGTTGTACTTTATAATAAGGATATAATTTCAAATTTGATATAAAGGAATTTCATAGTTAGTGACAATTGTAATAGTCTTCATTAAAATAGAGCTTCTTAAGTTATTTAACTATTTTGTTTGCACTTAAATAATTGTACACAAATTAGTGAAAACCTTAGTACGAATGTCTGACATAAAGAATTATTACAAGTAAGTATGGTACTCAAATTCGGATGCTTCTTATTCTTAAAAGTGAGTACGCTTGTAAGAACATGTTTTGTTTATATTGACGATTCTCATCTGTCCAGTGTGTGCTGTTGGTGTTGATGACACTGAACATGGTTCTTGGAGACTTGGAGACTGCAGAAATTGCTGCGGGTGGTGGTGGAGGGGGCAAGGGAGGGGGTGGAGGTGGTCATGGAGGAGGTGGTGGCAAGGGAGGCGGTGGAGGTGGAAAAGGATCCAAGGGATAAATGAATTTGGTGTCTCGAAAGCACTGTTTGTAGAAATGTTTGTCATTCTCTGACATATTAGTTGTTATTGATACATATTCAAAATAAGAAGCATGTTGTTTTTCTTCAGAATAATATATATTGTTACTAATGAATAATTGATATTCTTGTAACCCCTTTTCCTATTAGCTAAGAACATAGGATTTCCGTCAGAAGACAGCGAATAATATGTTTATATTCAATGTAGGTCATTATTACAGGAACAAAAATAATCATTACTAAAAGGGAATCAAGAAGTAAATCCAGGATAGTTTACGATATAGTGTAACTGGTGAATATGATATCCAAAATTCCCCTTCTGCATTATGTATTGTTGAAAAATGTTTAAGCTATACAATGAATTATTTATAACTGTTTATTAATGAATATACGCAGAGCCTTGTAAGAGATTCTGAAACCAAATTATATTCATGAATTATTTAAGTATAATACATCTTAACGCAGGTAAGTTCAGAAATGTCCATGGGTGGCAAGTGACTGTACTGGGTAAAATTAATATTAGTATTCATCTCATCCTGACCATTCACTATTTTCATTGTAGGATTCATTACGACTGTTTAGAATGTCTTGCCTCCTGCTGCCATCATTCTTGATAGGCTGAATACTGCTTCAGGAAGGTAATCAATATGGTGCAGCCAGTCGAATGTAAAATATGTATACCTCAAGTATAAAGAGTACATATAATGTAGGAAGTAGCTCCTCAAGATGAACAGTATGTCGTACAACTAGGTGAACTGAAAATATTTCGTACGTCCAGAGTGGCCAGTATTTCCATCCGGACGAGTGAGAGCACATCCGAATGTGCTTACCGCCCAGAGGCCGTTGTGGGACGGGCAGCTGGAATACACAATTTATGATTAAAACGGCTATTACCAATCTTAAACTGCTTCTGGAATAATTAAAGCGTTTTGCCTGACAACTTCCACTTTACTTTACAGCCCCCAATGAATTCAATTACCCGTGACAAATGCGCTTTTTTTGTAGTACGGTGTATTTCCGGAATCTACCTGAAAATTTTCATGTACACACCACTAATGGGTCAGGAATTGGGCATTTACAAAAGATATAGTAAAATTAATAACAGGGTATCCTGTAACACACTCCTCCAGGTTCAAGATCCCTATCATACCCTAAATCATCCTATTTGGTGCAATCGCTCCAGATGATAGTGCATTTCCCACTGTGTACCTGTTTGATATTACTTGTGCTGCTGAACTCCCCCATGACGGCCTTCAGGATTCCTGTGCCTTCTTCTAAATCCACTAGCCATTCTTAATCTGAGGCCAAGGATTCTTCACCGGAACATTACGCTTTCATCCAACTACCAGAAGAATGGCATTCTTTTGTGTCTCATGTGTGGCATTGAAGCGTAGCAGATGCGCACAACAAAGCTTATCGTCACTCCTACTATGTTGGCGGCATTGCCCATATTACTACTAAAAATTAATTCTCCTTGTTATTGTCCTTTGTTCAGTCTTGAAACGCGCATTCTCGCGTACTGTAAATTATAACCAGTTTAGTTTACCGTCACTCTTTCTGTAGTTTATAAATATTCTAGAAATATTTTATTTCATAAAACGATATTCAGAATAGACTTGGCATACTTTAGTCGACGATCATGATAGATCACATTAATCTTGTAAATATTTACGTAATGCGACATAGTGTACGTTTCCTTGTCAGTTGCCATAGTATGTACGAGTAAATCAACGTTGACGATAAACTTTCCACAAGAGGCAAGAAAACTCCTCTAGAATATTCAAACAGTAATGGTTCATGCTTTCGAAGTACACTAAATAATCGCTGATGATTTTTGGCTGGATGACCTTTCAATTGAAGCCTTTGTCTACCCCGTAATATTTAATAAGCACACTTTTGTCAGGCATCCCGATAGTGGGGATTCCTAAATCTGTACGAGGATCTTTGTACTTATATTTTCCTAGTGGCTTTGCTTAGAGTCTGACGGAAAAACATGTTCTCTTTCCAAAAAGGTAACTTTTTAATTAGTTTTTTGCGCTTATTTCCAAATTCCATTCCAAATTGCCTTCGTCAACTTCCTGGAGATATCCGAAGCTTATCAAATACCTCGGGATTTTGAATCTGTTCACCTCTACTTGTAAGGTGCAGGCCGGCGAGCCTGTATTTCCACTTACAGATCTATTTTCATTGTGCTAATTTTCACATTGGTATTTTCTCCAACATTTACTAATTTTTCAAAAAACATGCTTAATTTAGTTCAAAAGACAGTGTTTTATTAGTTCGCAAAACTATTTATTTAGTTTTAGTAACATACGCAGATGGTGATTACCTATAATCACGCTATACTTCTAAATAAACTATCAAAAATATGCTCTTTGTGTATTCAAAATAACTGTAATTAAACATCAATAATTAAAACCAATAACATATATTTTATATAACGACATACAACTATCAAAATGGCGTAGCATATCATAAGGAAAAAAGATCACTGGGCATTTCCTAAGTCACGTTTTTGTTACAATCAGATAAGCTACAACAGTTTGGCTTCAATACTTGTTATATTGAAATTTGTTCAGCTTTATCCAATGGATAAGTCTGAATATCTATCGTTTATTATTTCCTATGCAGTAGACTTGTGCTCTATTCAATGTTATATTTACGGTATATTTTTAACTATGTTTTTTCAATACGGTTTTAGACAAAAATGTTGAAATGTTCATGTTTTAATCTAGGTGAACAAGTAAATTAAACTATATTTTTTAAGACAATTATATTTTCTATTTTATCAAGGATAATCAGTTACTAAAATACATACTAGTTTTGCGTTATAGTTCTTTCTGAATACTATATTAACATTTTAAATAACTTGTTTTACAAAATTAAAAAGAAAAACGTCAAAGCATGCTAAAAATACATTTGTATTTTGGTTTTTTGGGGGTTAACTTATGAATCATATTTTTGGGATCCCAACAAAAATTATAAATTTCAATGTAAGTTTGTTTGTTACGTTTTCAAGCGTAACCTATTCAACTGGTTGTACTGGAATTTTACATGGACATTCTTACAGTCCCTGGTTAACACATAGGCCTATTAATATTTCAAAAACCATTCCGGGCAAGAGCCCACTGGCCTCTAGAGTTTTGAAAAATACCACCTATGTCTACATTACATTACAGCAGACACATATTATTAATTGAAAGAACATTGTTTTATGGCAGCACAATGACAAATATTTTTAATTAATTTAAGCACTATTTTGAACTTGTTTACATTTATAGATTGAAAGCAAAGAGTAAGCTTGACGGTAACAAAATTTATTATTTCAACATTTCTGCATCCAATGTTTTTGAAAAGAGTAAGAAAACATCCAGACGAGTACATTTAAAGCTTGTGTAGGTATGCAGTGTTTGCCAGTACTGTATTGTAGTTATACAAGACAAAGCTATCATGTAAATTTTTCGATCATTTAAATACTGTTATAAATCCCACCTTAGTTGTTTTTTTTGATAGAAGTGGGGTTCTCAGACCAGTATATAACCGGAAAAGCAGGAAAAATCAACAATGAAACAAAAACATACTAAGACTGTAGTAAATTATAATGCCCATAAATATACATTTTTTGACACATTTTATTTATTGTCACAATGCAAACACTGGCGTCAGAAAGGGCTCATACACGTGCAAAGCTTACGAAATTGGTTTTGAAACTACGGGTAACTGCTATTACTACCATAAAAGCATCGTATTCTGAAAACTAATATCAAATTAGGTTCTGAAAAATGTACATATCCCCTGTTGGGAAGCAAAAAATAAATAAAAAATAAATAC